>NC_065589.1:61578733-61887549 GCF_024542745.1 Macaca thibetana thibetana
AGAACAGGAAGAGACACTTCTGACTTGTTCCTCATTATATCCTCAGCAAGTAGTATTGCACCTTGCATAGGATGGCTGTCAATAGATACTAGCGGAGAGAGGATGAGAAGGGGGGAGGAAAGAGGGTAGGAGGGAAGGAAAGAAGGAAAGGAGGAAGGATGTTGCAAAATAAGAGCTCCAACAGAAAAAAACAAAGCACAGATTTGTGTTCTAAGCTAAACTTTCATGTGACTAAATACCACCGTATTTGGCTACATGAACTCAAAATATGCTGGCTTAACCAACACCTCCATGATTAGGTGGATTATTATATGTTTATTAATGATAAGTGAATGGAGACATAGTTATTCACTTAAACACAAAGTGATTAAAATATGTTTTGGAAATCATCACATGAAAAAGGGTATTTCTAAAGGAGGAGGCACATGGCATATACCTCAGAATGGCCAGAGAAAAACCACTTAGTTGTGGGAGAAATGGTCTAATCCATCCACACCACTGAGATGGAACATTTCCAAGTGGAGGCCTCTCTGATCTGGCTGTGGTTCCTGAAGGAGACATGCCTAAGATAAAGTGAAATGGGGATTGTGGAGAAGATGCCTGTGTCTACTTAACCTGCCTGTTTTTGCCCAGCTTTACCAAGAGTGGACATTGCTTTCTACTTTTTCTTAGCTCTAAAATCAGCTCCTGGAAGTTTCTGCCAAAGAGTCAACTTTTCACTCAAAAATTATGAGAAGTTTTACTAATCATCTATCCAACCACATTCAACAAATATTTACTGACTTATTATGTGCCAGATAGTGTTCTAGATGTTTAAGATATCTCAGGAACAAAATACAATCAATAGATATGGAGCACTGTTCTGAGACTGACAATAACTACTAAATATATAAATAGTACTAAAGGACAGTAAGTACTAAAATGTGTAAAATGTGATCTCTGCCCTCAAAAAGTTTACAATCTTGAATGGGGGTATTAATAGTTGGTAAATATAAAAATGGTGACCTACCACAAGGTAGCACATGAAGACTCGAACCTTTTAGATGTTGAATACATGAGTTTTTGTCAGGGAAGAGACAACTTTGAACTCAGGGGTCACGGAAGGCTTCATTAAGGAGCTAAGTCTTGAATGGGGACTCAGATCCAAGTTTAGAAAAGCAAGGAAGGAAACTGGGGGAGAAAAGAGAAGGATGGAGGCTCTCTAGAATCTCACGTACAAGAACTTTTCTTGAAAATTGTGTACTGTCTACATTTATCAATTGAGCACCTACTGTGTACTGGATATTATAATAAACTGTATGGAGTATGCCATCAAAGAGAAATTGCACTCTCAAAAGTTTATGAACAAATGAGGAACTTAAAAAAGTATATTAGTCACTAAACTACAAAGTAGAAAGTTCAAAGAGTCATAAATAAGAGAGGTGCTGAAAAAATTCTATGGCAGTTTGGTGGAGGGAGACATTACTTAAAGGTAGCTATCAGAGAAGACCTCACAGAAAACAGTTAGCATTCATCTGGGCCTTAAAAACTATGAATATGTGAAAAGGAGAAAATGACTTAAACACAGAGTCAAGAAAGCAGCCTGATGGACTAGCAAAGAAATCAGAAATGGGAAAAGTCATTTCAAAGGTTATTGCAGTAGTTGACACAGATGAAAAAGACCAAGATATTTTTTGATTGATTGACTTTAACCGGCCACATATACTTTCTTATTCTTCTACCATCTCTTATAAATTATTTTGTTATAGTATTTGAATCACCAAGTCATAATATGAAATTTTCTTTATATTATTTATCATTTAGCATTTCCATCCCATTAGGAATTTTCTTGCTTGATTTTATTTATTTATTTATTTGGACAGGGTCCTGCTCTGTTGCCCAGGCTGGAGTGCAGTGGCTCCACCTCGGCTCACGGCTCACTGCAACCTCCACCTTCCAGCCTCAAGTGATTTACCCACCTTAGCCTCCTGAGTAGCTGGAACTACAGGCATATGCCACCATCCCTGGCTAATTTTTGTGGGTTTTGTTTCATCATGTTGCCCAGGCTGGTCTCGAACTCCTCAGCCTCCCAAAGTACTGGGATTACAGGCATGAGCCACCATGCCTGGTCTGAATTTCTTAATCTTTAGGTATTTTTGAGTCCACATTCCATCATCAGATTTGATTACTGTCTTCATGACTATTTAATATTATTTTTATTATTACAACCTGATTTTTGACATACATTTCCTTAAATAGTGGTTAATGCTCATTTTAATGTATTTTCACCTTGTTTGTTGAAGCCTCATATCTGCTTCATCACTGGACCCACCTAGACTTAGTATGTTACATATATAGTTTTAATGATTTGTTTTAAGCTGTACTGTATATGGTGAGTTATTTATGTTAAATAATCAGAATAAAACAGTAAAATATAAAACTCTGCTAGAATTGTATTCCAGCCATCTTATGTTCTATTTCTGACAATGACACTAAAGAGAATTGGGTGAATTATCCTGCTGGTTCTCCTCCCTGAGGTGAACTTCAAAAGGTTGAGGATATACTCAAAGTAGTATAGTTGTCCACAATAAATTTTGTCTACAAAAGGGGCTAAGTGTGTGCTACATAAATGTTGGCATGAAGTGTGACAGTGACCTTGATCATGTGCATAAGCAAGGAGGTAATGAGGTGGGGTTTGTTTTTTTTTTTTTTTTTTTTTTAATTTTGGCAGTGCACCAAAACTTTGGCTAGTCTCAGAGTAATCATATCCTCATCTGTGTATGTCCACAATGGCAGGATATTTGACACCTAGAGCCAAAGTGGGAGGGATTGAGGACAGATTGAGCAGAGGTTTTGGTGGGAAAGGAGCTTGCTGCCTGGGTCCCCTCTGCCTCCTTTTAGCCCCAACTACTCACAGCAGTCCTAGAAAAGCTAAGGCAAAGAGTAGAGGAAAATATGGATTCCCCACCCCTGTCTATCCATTCTTTAATTTTAAAAAATATTCATTGATTATCTGCTTTGGGCTGAGGCCATAGCATGAGTTAAAAACTTCTGCCATGAACCTTGACTGCATATCGTTTATAATATAGTAGTGGTGACAAATATAAAATGAATCATTACAGGAGTCATTATACCATTATAATTGTGCTAAGTGCTACAAGGTGAAAGTACAGAGTGCTATAGGAGAGCAAGGCTAGGGTGCTATGCTTAAGCAGCATCCTGTTCCCCAGAATAGAAGACAGTAGAGGCGGTTTTGTTTAAGCATAATGATTGTCAGAATAAGAGCTAAAATTTTATTTTCTTAGAATAAGTGTGATATAGGTAATATTATAACAATGGCAAGAAATTTAGAAAACTGTTGGCTATTTGATAAACTATGCACAAAATCTCGTTATTCTAAAGGATGACAAGGAACCCATAGAATTTCCCGCTATAATCTTTTAATAGTACATATTCCACACAAAAGAAGGAATTTTCATCTGAAATCTTATGCACCTGTGTGGCTAGTCAATTATTCACAAAACATCATGGATCTGATATATATTTTCCCTACCTAATTTTGTTAGACAATCAATTCGTAATGCTAAATAAAATATGCATGAGAACCTTAAATATAGCATGGCAGATATTTTCTGAACATTCACTTCTTCATTTACTGTGGGCTGTTTAGAAAAATCAGGTGTGCACACTGATCATCTTAGCACATGTCCATCTGTCATCTACAATTGCCAATGAATACATTGTTTAAATATTTGTGGTTAAGAATAGAGACCCTGAGAATGAGAGAAGCTAGTAGTAGATTATGTAAATAATCAGAGAGCTACACCAAGATAACTTCCAGGTCAGCCACAAAATTATAATGACATGAGTAGCCCTCGCTTATTTGTTCATTTGCTCCACTTCTAAGGATTCTTGAGGTACATCTTATTGTATATGATTGCTAAATAAATAAGAAAAGAGGAAGTTAGTAAATGCATATCACTGGAAGCAACTTAATCCCAGAAAAAAAACAAAACAAAACAAACTCTGAGTATAAAAAAAAAATCTTTTTTTTTTTTTTTTTTTTTTTTTTTTTGGTAGAGCAGTTTTAGGTTGAAAGCAAATCTAAGAGGAAGCAAAACTATGACAGAAATTTGTTATATACTCCCTGTCCCCACCCATGCATAGCCTCCTCCATTATCAACATCCCCCACCAGAGTGGTACGTTTGTTACAATTGATGAAAATACACTGACACATCATTATCACATAAAGTCCATATTTTAAATGTGCACAGTCACACAGAGTGTGTTTAGACAAATGTATAAGAATGACATGTATCATCATTATACTTCATACAGAGTATTGTCATGGTCTGATAAATCCTCTATGCTCATCCTATTCCTTCCCCCACCCCCAGTTTGGTAACCACTGATCTTTTTTATCATCTCCATAGTTTTGCTTTTTCCAGAATGTCAGACTGTTGGAGTCATACATGTATTCACCACCGGCAGATATGTAGCCTTTTCAGATTTCCTTCCCTCAGTTAATAAAAATCGTGTAAGACTCTTCCATGTCTTGTCGTGGTTTGATAGCTCATTTCTTTTTAGTGCTGAGTATTATTTCATTATCTGGAGGTATCACAGCCTATTTATGCATTCACTTATGAAAGGACATCTTGGTAACTTTGAAAAAAGCTGCTATAAACATCTGTGTGCAGATTTTTGTGTGGGCATAAGTTTGAGTAAATAGTAAGGAGCCTGACTGCTGGATCATATGAGAAGAAGATACTTAATTTTGTAAGAAACCACCAAACTGTCTTCCAAAGTGGCTGTACCATTTTGCATTCTCAGCAGCAACAAACGGAAGTTCTTCTTCCTCCACATCCTCACAGCATTTGTTGTTAGTATTCTGGATGTGGGTCACTGTAGTAGGTACATAGTGGTATCTTGCTTTAATGAAACCCAGATTTTATGAGCTCCTCTTGGTCACTCACTGGAGGTGGAGGCTACTTTTTCTCAATATGTTAAGTTCTTTAGTTACATCTGTTGAAAAGCTGAAACTAGATATATTATTATTGCTGGCTGACGTCAGCCTCTTATGTGCGACCTTCCAGTGAGGAACCAGGAAGTCTTGCTCCCCAAGAGGGTGTTCCTAAATTCCAAGCACCTCTGGCTGATATTCCTTTCTTAGGCTATAAAAGTGAGCTAGTGAGAGAGGCCTGCTTTAGTCAGAAAGGAAACTCTTCTTGTCTGAATTAGGGTCTCCAGGATAATGAGTGTAGAGGGAGCAGCAGTATTTGGAAGTTTCCTGTTCTTGCTACACCTACCGTTATGATCAGAGAGAGTAAAAAATAAAACATGAAACACCTCTGAAAAGCATCCTTAACTTTTGGGTTACTTTAAGCAGAAATAAATGTGCTTCTGTCTTTGCACTGTAGAAGAAATAAATCAAAGGAGCAAATAATACATCCTTCCAGAAGAGAAAACGATTCCAGATTCCTGTATTGTAACACTCTTTCTGTTGTCTCCAAAAATTACAAAAATATTACACACACACACACACACACACACATATATATATATATAACACTTTCATTATCATATATAATCTCAGTCATACTCTAACAGGGCTAGAGCTAGTGATGTAGCCACTCTACACTTGGATAGTAACAACTTTCCTATATGTTAGAGCATGAATACTCACATTCTTTATAGAGTAAAAGAATTCTTATAAGATAGGTACCAACAATCAAAGAAGTAGGTTAAATCAAACCTACTTTAGGTTTAATCAAAGAAGTAGGTTAAAACTGAAATAATAAAAAGATACACACATATCATAACATATTAGTTTAACTTAAGATATATATCTATTCATTTGCCAAACTTCAAATGTAGGGCCAATGCCATTTCTTTGGTATGGGGCCAGTGGCTGGAGATCTGCATTGACATGTTACACAAACAAATCCATTATGTATCCTCAATAAATGCCAGTTGTTTTATTTTATTTATGTGAATTAAAAACTTAAAGCCATAAATGAAGCAATCCAAAGCAGAATTCATTTAGGTTTTCATGGTATTTCCCCAATATTTTCTGTTTTCTTACCTGTAATTTATTTGAAAGCAATTTTAAAGCAATTTTCAGTACTTTCCAAAACATTAAATTTTATTTTTATCTAGATCATAGCTTTTAAACAATTAAATTTCTTTATTTGATAATTAAATTTTTAAAATTACAAAATGAGAAATAAGTAGCATAAATAAGTTTGAGAATAAACACAACTGATTCATATTAACAACAAAACTCAGTAAGTGGCAGCAGAGGTATGCATTTTATCCTTAAGAAAGCCCATTTCCACAGCATCTGGGTGCTATAGGTCAGGGAGACTTGACAGAGTTGGCAAGTTTAGCAATTTGGTCAAAGGGGATGGTCTCTTAAGAAAACATTCATGGTAATTTTATTCCAGCATCTTCCCAAGAATTATTGTGACATGCAAATTAGAGCTAAAGTTGTTTAAAAATTATTTCATATTTTCATATCAAGTATACTGCCTTAAGACAGAATATTTTAGTATTATTAGGCTTGCTTAATATGACCCAGTGCTTTTCTTCATAGAATCAGTGATGACTTGCCAAAAAATAGTAGACTCTGGCCTATTTATTATTATTGGTAGTAGTAGTAGTAGTAGTTACTTTATTTATTTTAGATTCAGGAGGTCCGTATGCTGGTTTGTTACATAGATGTATAATGGTGATGGTTCTACTGAAACCATCACCCAAATAGGTTATAAAAACACAAATTATCTTTTGGGTACAAACACAAAACTTTGAACTCAATTCAAAATACTATCATTAAGGCTTATTCTCTTCCTTTCAGCCAGCCTGCATTCCTTTCGTTCCTGGAACAAACTATGATCTGCCCCTCCTTAGGACCTTTCTATACACAGTTCGTCTTTCAGGAAATATTTTCCCATGCTTTTTTTTTTTTTTTTAACTAAAGTCAACTTCTTCAAGTGTAAACAGCATTTCCCCAGGGGAATCTCCTGCCCTGTAGACTAGGTTAGCAACTCTTGCCATACACTCCACCATCCTCTTTAGCTCTCCTTTCCAACAGGTAGTACTCTTGTTCAGTGTCTGTTTTCCAACCTGCCCCGATCTCCAAATCAGCTCTATGAAAGAACATACTATGTTTGTATCTGTCACCATTGCATCCTCATTTCTCCCCATAGTGATGGGCAGAGTGGCCACTCAGCATTATGGAATGAATGAATAAATGAAGGAATCTTAACATGCAAGTTTTCTATGAGAGGCAATACTACCGGTAGTTACTTCTTTAGCTGTCTTTCAGATCTATTTCATAAGAACAGGATTTTATAGGGAAGAGGAT
This sequence comes from Macaca thibetana thibetana, assembly GCF_024542745.1. Taxonomy (NCBI): domain Eukaryota; kingdom Metazoa; phylum Chordata; class Mammalia; order Primates; family Cercopithecidae; genus Macaca; species Macaca thibetana. The sequence goes on from NC_065589.1 coordinate 61,586,077, forward strand.
AAAGGTATATATTTTAAGAGTTTTTATTTTGGGAGAAGGACAGGAGGAGGTGAGCTCAAAAGGAAACACAAATGGCTCACTCTTCCATTTACGCTAGAGCTTGACTTGAGACAAAACAGTACTACCTATATTTAGCTAGGTTGTAAAAAGTTTTTTTATTCAGTGCAGATCATTCTTTGACGGCTACTTATCTTTATCAGAAGAATTTCTTACTATTAAGAATGGTTAAGGCTGGGTGCGGTGGCTCAAGCCTGTAATCCCAACAGTTTGAGAGGCCGAGGCAGGCAGATCACAACGTCAGGAGATCCAGACCATCCTGGCTAACACAGTGAAACCCCGTCTCTATTAAAACTACAAAAAATTAGCCGGGCGTGGTGGCGGGCGCCTGTAGTCCCAGCTACTCAGGAGGCTGAGGCGGGAGAATCGCGTGAACCCAGGAGGTGGAGCTTGCAGTGAGCCGAGATTGCGCCACTGCACTCCAGCCTGGGCGACAGAGCAAGACTCCATCTCAAAAAAAAAAAAAAAAAAAAAAAAAAAAAAAAAAAAAAAAAGAAAGAACGGTTAAACACTAAACAAGTCAGGGCATCAGGAGAGGCTGTGGAAATTATTTCAGGACAGCTTGGGACAAAAAGATAGGCCACCATCTCTAGGATGATTAATTACAGGTTAGTTCATTGAATGGCCCTTTTTATTTATTACACATAGAAGCTCTCAGTTAAGGCTATTAGCATGGTATCTAAGTACAACAAAAAAAGAGAGAAAATATTTTCAATGACTTCTTTATTCATGAAACCATCCAATAAAGATTAAATAAGCCTCTACTGAGTGCTAGACACCAGGGATTTAATAAATGAGTGAAACAAAGGCCCTGTTCCCAAAAAGTTTTTAATTTGGTTGGTGATTGTGTAACAATAACTCTCACACCTCAGTGATATACAATTATTTTTCATGTGTTTGTGAGGTTCAGCTTATCTACACTGGGTTCATTCACGTGTTTGAATGTTATCTGAGGGCAAAGTAATCTAAGCTGGTCTTGACTGGGTAATTGTAGGTCTACTTCACATGTCTCTCACCTTCATTCTGGGGCCAGCAGGCTAGGCTGGGACTGCAACTTCATGGCAATTGCTGCAGCAGAAAAGAATAAACCTAGTCTCTGGAGTGCATCTTCAAGTCTCTGCTGCATCACATTGTCTGATATCCCATTGGCCAAAGTCAATTACATGCCTGAACTCAGAATCAAGAAGTAAGGAAAACACTTCACATTTTGATAGAGAAACTGCAAAATCACATAGCAAAGGATGGAGGCATGAGGAGGGGAAGAGCTGGGGCCGTCAATGCCATCTGCTATAGTAACATCAGCAAAGAAACAAAAGATTAGGATCCAGTAAATGCTGACGGGTATCAGGATCAAAAAAATCAAGCTTATTCCTTAATTTCTATACTCTGTTTTTAGCATAACTCTGGAGACTTATTTTAAAACATTAGTGGCAGGCAAATATGTTTCCTTACACATTCCTAGTTGGTCAAATTTAAAATCTATGTGAGAGATCAAGAACTCTCCATAAAGCCCTTCAATCTAAAGCTTGCTCAGCATTAGAAAAATAACAAGGAGTAAGAGGTTTACCACCACTAGACAACAGCTATAAAAGAAAGTTCCTTAGTGCTATTTTAAAACTATTAGGCATGAGAAAGCACAAGGAGGATGCACTGAATTGTGTTTCCATTCTTTATTAAGATGCTTTGTGTAATTAGTAGTGTTTCTATCTGAATAAATAGTAATTTGGAATTCATCCAAATTAAAAGCCTAAATGAAAAAGGAACATTAGTGGTGACTAGAATGTTAAAAGACTCAAACTTCTCTAGGGCAGATATGTCTCTGTAAGTTGGTGTAATTTAAATAAAATCTCTAGAATCAACATGGAGTAAAGGCAGCATGAATAGGAAGATGGCAGAAGGAGAAACCCGAACAGACTTCTAGCCAGAAGGGTAATTCACTTCTAGTTTTCTGAAAACTCTGAAAATCCAACTAAATTCTTTATATGCCATTGTGAAATCTGCATTGATTTAAAATATAAAACAGCAAATATATGTAAAATAAGGCATTATGCATTTTTGTGACTTAATATCTTGCAGTTTTGATGAAAGTAGATGTTACAAAATGAAGAGAAGCTTTTTTCATAAAACAATACTAGGACTATGGATGCTGCCTTCTATCAGGGAAGTTGTGAAGGTATTGCCAATATCACTAACCTGAGTATGCAAGAGAAGAGACTAGACCACATCATCTAGATCTAATTTCCTACGATATTACTAGCACCATCTTATTTCAGTGTCTGTTGGTCACAGAACAGTGATATGGCACATTGCATCCAGGTAATGATGACAAGTCTGTGATATCTAAAATTAGGGTTACTCATAATGTCTAGGAGGAAGTCAGTATGATAGTCCTGGCCTATGCCTACCATAAAAGCAAATAATTTGGGGATCACGACAGTGTAAACAAATGTGGATATTAAATACCTGTCAGCTCTTACAAATCAGATTTTTGTACAGTGGAAAGGAGTATAGCCTAGGAATACATTCTTATGCAAAAAAAAAAAATGAACCTCTAGCATTATATCATACCATATACAGAAGACCTAAAACTATAAAACTTCCAAGAGAAAACACATGAGAATATATTTGTGACCTTAGGTTAGTGAAAGATTTCTTAGGGCAATAACAACAACAAAAAGTATGAGTCATAAAAAAATTGATACATTGGACTTTACTAAAATTAAAAACTACTCTTTGAAATATAGGAACAAAGATAAGCCACAGACTGTTAGCCAAGCAACTACCTCTTAAAGGAATTCATCAGAATATATAAAGAACAATTATAACTCCATAAGAAGACAAATAACACAATTTTTTAAAATTTCCAAAAGATTTGAACAGATACTTCACATGAGAAGAAATATAGGTAGCAAAATAAGGACACAAAATTTTTCTCAACATTATTATTGCTAGTTAAAAGCATAATGAGCTAGTACTACATTTCTACTAGGTTAACTAACATTTTAAGAACTGAAAATGCCTTTCAGATAAATGGTTTTCTACTAAAAAACACCCTGAAAATACCAAATGTTGACAAAGATGCCGAGCAACTAAAACATGCATATATTCCTGGTGGAAATACAAAATGGTTCAGAGGCTTTGGAAAACAGTTAAGCGATTTCTTGTAGAGTTCAATATACATCTACCATATGACCCAGCAATCCCATGTCTAGATATTTATTGAGAAAAAACATTTGTCCATACAATGATCTGTATGAGAATGTTGATAGAACCTTTTTTTGAATAATACCCCCAAATTAAAAACAATTCAAATATCTATTAATCGATAAAGAAACAAATTCTGTTTTATCCATAATAATATTATTCAGCAATAGTAAGGGAAAAAACAGCTGCTACATGCACCAAGATAGATAAATATCATGATTATTATGCTCAGTGACAAGCTAGTCACAAAAGGCTACATACTTCAAAATTCCATTTATATGAGATTCTTGAAATGGCACTACTACAGGGCCAGAGAACAGACCAGATATAGCCACTGACTGGAATGAGATGAGGGAAATGGCTACAAAGGGGCATGAGAAAGCTTTCTGAAGTGATGGAAATGTTCTGAATCTCAGTTGTGATGATGGTTATACAGCAGTTCACATTTATCAAAAGTCATCAAACTGTGGAACTAAACATGCAAATTTTATTGTATGTAACCTGTATCTTAATAAACTTGACCTAAGAAAAGAAATGATGGTAGTTTACACCAGGGTCATAAGAGAAGAAATGGAAAGAAGTGAAGGAGTGGATGGATTTTGAATATATTTTGAAGGAGAGTTGACAGTACTTGCTAGAAGCTGAGTGAGGGAAAGGGAAAAATTAAGAATGACTGCCATTCTTTTGGATTGAGTACCTAAGATTAAATAAGATAGTACTTGTAAAGAATTTAACATGATGCTTGACCAACATTATAGATTCAATAAATGTTAGCTATCATCATTTGTAGTGAGCCTAGATTAAAGTGTGTTTAGTAGAGTGCCCAGTATGAACAGTACCAAAGTACTGTACAAATTGCATTAAGGAGGTTTAATGTGGCTTGTGGCTGATTTGTCTAGTGACACTAGTTCAGTTTTTGCTTCCTTTTAAACAAAACTTTGTAGAGGAATGCATAAAATGTCTATTATTAATTAATTCCTCCAACAGACATTCATTGAGTGCTAGGTATCATGCTACATGTTGGGGATATATCTAATGATAAACAAGATACCATTTTTATTCTCAATGAACTTGCAACATTGTGAGTGAGAGGTATAAGTAAACATGCAATAACAATAGAAAGAACACTTACTACCACAGTAACTGACCCCCCACAAAAGACTTCAGCATATGAGTCAAGAAAGTCTTTATTGTGGAAATCCCAAGTAAACTGAGGACCTGGTGAATACTCTGAGTAAGTTGGAAAGGCAGGTGATAGCAGGTTGTGGAAGAGGAAAAGAATATTCTGTTTAAGGACATAGCTTGTTTGAAAGCCCAGAAACAAAGGGTGCCCAGGTACATTCCCAGTATTACTGCAGCTGACATGGAGGAAGGAATAGGGCATAGAGTCACAAGGGGTGTGCTGGAGAGGCAAATGAAGTCCAGGTCCAGCTGGGCTTGGGAAACATTCTAAGGGTTTTGGACTTTATCCTCAGGATAATGAGGAGCCATTAAAAGGTTTTAAACTAGACGTGATCCATTCTAATTTGTGCTTCAGGAAAATTACCTTGGCTTCTTTATGTAGGATTAGAGAAGGAGAACACCAAATTGATGGAAAGACCAATGGAAGTAGTGTAACAGGAATGAAGAAAAGAGAAAGGATTCACAAATTCTTATAAAAGTATAAAATTCAGGAATTGATTGGGCATCAAGGCTGAAAGAGAGGAAAGAATCAAGACTGGTGACTACTTTTCTGACCTGGATGACTTAGAGGATGGTGATAACAATGATTGGAACTAAGAAATATTGGAGAGGGAGCATGTTAGAAGGGAAGATGATTAAACATACTTTTGTCATATTGTGAAAATACAAGAAATATGATATATTCCACCCTTTATAAAACAAATGCTTCTTATAGCTTGAAATGTAATTTCTAGAATTTTTTAAATCTTTGAGGTTTTTCTTTTACAAATTATTTTCTTCTTAAGTGTATGTGATACTTTCATTATCAGCAATGGATACAAAGGATATGGGCAGCAACAATGGTGGTTCATGGATTATGTTCTTCCTCTTCCTTTTTGTGCTCATGAAAGAAATCAGTCATATATCTGAGTTTTAGGTAGAACCAAGTTTTATCTTCTAGTAAATTACCCTCTCCTTTCTCCAATTTTATCTATGACTGTTTTCTTTCTACATAGCTTTGCAAATATTGTAATAACCTGCTTATACTCATATCATTTTCTGTTATTCAGTACTACTATGTCCTTCTATCTTGAGATCAAAGATCATGTTCAGTTATTTCAAAGTACCCAAGTACCTTGGAAAATGCTTTGAATTACTTGAGTAAGTAATCATTTTTGCTACATGAATGAAGAGTTCCTATCCTGCTTCCTCATTTAATATTTGGCTCCAAAGTCATTCCATTTCCTTATACTTTTTGTCAAATCCTTTGGTACCAATCTATATTATTAGAACCGATGAAGTCTTTAAAAATAAATCTTTGCTGGGTGCGGTGGCTCACACCTGTAATCCCAGCACTTTGGGAGACCTAGGCAGGCAGATCACGAGGTCAGGAGTTTGAGACCAGCCTGACCAACATGGTAAAACACCATCTATACTAAAAATACAAAAATTAGTCAGGCATGGTGGCACACAACTGTTATCCCAGCTACTCAGGAGACTGAGGCAGGAGAATCACTTGAACCCAGGAGGTGGAGGTTGCAGTGAGCTGAGATGGTGCCATTGCACTCCAGCCTGGGCGTCAGAGTGAGACTCCATCTCAAAATAAAAATAAATAAATAAATAAATAGATAAATATTTTATCTGTTTGTCCTTATTTTCTTTCTACCCATTTAACTATAGTCCTTTTAAAAAATACAACTTATGAGAAAAGACAATTTATTCTCCAAAATGCCTAATTGATCACATGTTAAAAAACTTAAGCTGTAGTTGTCTAAGACGTGAGTGAATGGGTGCCCTTTTGAGTGCTGATACCACAATATATTCTTCCAGTTGCAAAAGCACTATGAAACACATAAACCATGAAAACCAAAATGTATGACTTTCCTCAACCATCACACATCAGTTTTAAGCAGTCAATGTGCTCAGGTGAAGCCACAGTATGACATTATCAGAACTGGATGAAAATGCTATAATCTGGATTTGAATCGTGTTTGAACACTGGCTATAAATGTGAATCGTGGTATAGATCAAATGGATTCATTTCACATTTGCTGTATTTACATACTGACATGATACCTGATTCTTGGTTTTTAATTTATTCTATCTGATTAAGAAAAAATGCTGTGTGATTTGGGTTCTAGTAAATGATTTGGTTTGTTAATATACATGCTATATGAAAAAAGATACTCATAACTCATATCTTCTATCCTAAATGAAAGATATAAAAAGCAAAAGGACACTGAAACCCAGTGTAAACCTTGAGTCACTACTGAATCGGATACAGCAATGGGAATGACTGCAGTGGCATCAAGAACATGAATGTTATTTGAGTAGGGCTTTACCTAGCAATAATGCAGAATGTTTGACTCATGGAGGAATTCATTTTGGTATTTAAAATATATATATTATAGAACTTCTACCTATTAATATTTGTTTTAAATTGATAAAATAGTCCAGAAATTAAGAACATATGGGCAGCCAGGCATGGTCACTCACACTTGTATTCCCAGCATTTTGGGAGGCCAAGGCAGGAGAATCACTTGAGCCCAGGAGTTTGAGACCAGCCTGAGAAACATAGCAAGACTCTATCTCTACAAAAAATTTAAAAATTATCTGGGCATGGTGGCATGCTCCTTTCGTCCTAGCTACTTGAACGGCTGAGGCAGGATGATTGCTTGAGCTCAGCAGTTTGAGACTAGCCTGGCCAAGATGGTGAGAACCTGTCTCTAATAAACAATTTAGTAATTAGCCAAAAATTAGCCAAAGTGGTGGTGCATGCCTGTAGTCCCAGCTACTTGGGAGGCTGAGGCAAGAGGATCCGTGGAGCTCGGGAGTTTAAGGTGGCAGTGAGCCATGATCGTGTCACTGCACTTGAGCCTGGGTGAGAGAGCAACACTCTGTCTCCAAAAAAAAAAAAAAAGAAAGAAAGAAAGAAAGAAAGAAAGAATGAACGGGAAAAAAGGAAACTATGGGCAAAATTTTGTTGTAAAATATCAATGAACACCCTTCTTATTTGGAAGCATCTTTTTTCAATATTATGCAAGTTTTTTATAACTCATATGCCTTTGAATAAGAAAACATCAAGCATTATTTGACAATAGTATAGCAATTATGAACAATTGGTATGTGTGCTTCTTTCCTAGAGTACATAAATGCATAAAGATGACCCCAGAGAATTCATGCTTCAAATCTTTAATAATTCAAAATTTGGTCCTATTCCAAGGCTTACAGGTCTTTTTTGGGTAAAAACCCAATGGCCCCCAAATATGTAACATATTGGGTTTTTTATAGAATGGAATGTGTCTAGTGATAATTTTTCTGTATTTGAGAAATTATATATTATAAAAATATGATTTAAGAGTTGGTGAACACTTGAGCCAGGTATTAGTTGCTTGCCTCCAAATTTCATAGATGCAGTTGGATTCTGAAGTTATACCAGCCAGGAATGGACAAAGAACTAGCTCATAAATGGGAACCGCTTATCTTCTACTCAAGGGCAACACTTACAACAAAAGAAAGAAGGACATGGGAATTTGCTTCTTTGTGAAATAAATTAGGTGTTTACCTACCTCTAGTTTGGTTCTATATGAAATGAAGAACCTATATCAATTATTTTCCCATACTGTCAGTTTTTCTCTGTTAAGATAAACAATCCTGGTTTCTGAAAATATATCAACTTTTTAAACGGCTCTGTGCCCAGAAAAGTAAACTCTTTGGTATTTAAATGAGCACTAAATATGTGGAAACAATTACCTGATGATTTCCAGGAAACATGGAATAATTGACAGTTTATAAATGGAATGAATGAATGATGTGATTGTGATATCTGAATATGCTAGAGAGTTAACGCAAAAAGAATGCACTTCTGGATAAGCTATTACAAGAGTAAGGAAGACGAGAGAAGACAGGAGTAAAAAGAAGAAACTGAGAGAGACCTTATCTCTACAAAAAACTGTTTTGTAGCGGCACAAAACTGTGATCCTACCTACGTGGGAAGCTGAGGCTGGAGGATTGCTTGAGCCCAGGAGTTTGAGGCTGCAGTGGGCTATGACTGTCCCACTGTACTCTAGCTTGTGTGACAGAGGAAGACTGTCTAGTTTTTTTCTCTCTAAAAAAACAAACAAACAAAAATAATACAATTATAAAATAGAGCAACTATGCAGTCAGTCTGAGGAAATTTGCCACTACTTTGTGTCCCAGTTTAGCATCTTTTAAAGGTATAAAAACATCTACTTTGAATGCAACTATGCACTTGAGGCAAGAGAATAGGGTCTGGAGGTAGGGAACCTATAGCCAATTCATGCTGACTTCCTAGAACTGAATCAAATGGCAACACTTCAGCTAAGAGAGGTAATATCTTCTTCATTTACACAGGGCATACACCAAGTAAATGACTTCGTAACTTTACTTCATCCTGTTCATTTGCATAAAGTGCACACCAAGTAACCAGTGGAAACCTCTGGAGGGTATTTAAGCTTCAAAAACTTCTGTAACAGGGCTCTTGAGCCCCTATGATTGGGCCCCCTCCCACAATGTGGAGTGTACTTTCATTCAATAAACCTCTGCTTTTGTTGCTTCATTCTTTCTTTTGTTTGTGCGTTTTTTCCAATTCTTTGTTCAAGAAGCCAAGAACCTGGACACCCTCCACCAGTAACATGCTGATATAGGGGCCTGCCTAATCTAGAGTCTACGTATAAGTAATAGCAAAGAAAAAGCAATTAAAATGAATAATTCTGCACATAAAGTGTCATCAGATGACACTTTCTCATAAAACTCAGTCACTCATTCTCAAGAGAGCTAGATAGTCTACATTTAACTTATTTAGTAGTAATACTGAATATTTATTAAGCTTTTGGACATAAATTGGGTTGAAACATTTTGTATCTCTGAAACTTTTTGTCAAATTAAAATGTTATGTAACAAATAACATCTATCTGAAACAGGTAAAAATGGAGTTTCTTAGATTTGGGGTAGGAGGAGAGGTTGGTGGCCCAATGATCCACCTACTAGCAGCCTTTTTATGTCTTTTCCTATGTGGTAGTTCCCCAGAGAAGTGCTGTGGAATCTCTATAACTCTGAGGAGAAGGGATTAAAAATTACTGAAACATTTATAAATAAATTGGGGAGTTTCCGTTATATAGATTGTAAATATTTTCTATTCCCAGTAGACCTACTATTTGTTGACTGCCCAAATGCTTGACTAAAAGACAAAGCTTCAAAATAATCAACATCTAGTTAACATAGCAGACAACAAATCTGTTTATCACTGCTTCATTCCTTACTACTACTGAAGTGATAGATAAAATCATTGTCATCATGATGCACAAGGACAAAAAGAAAGAAGAGGAGCCAATGTTAACAAATAGGAAGATGGAAAAAAAAAGAAAGAAAGAAAAAAGAAAGTTGAAATCTCTAAGTCCCAGGAACATGAATTGATTCATGACACAGAGACCCTGAAAAGCTCAGAAATTAGAAGCACCAGATACTGAAAGCAGCAGTCAATGGTAGAGTTAAAAACAAGAGGATTATTTGAGTTGATTATTAAGCAACTACCTCTTAATTATTCTTCCAGGAATTATAAGTTTTAATCTCTAGAGAGGGCTCAGACTCAAGGACATCTTCCTATAAAGAAGATGAAAAGAAAATCTATATGGTTTCCTCTAACTCTCCTTTTCTATTTAGCTTTCAGAACATTGGAAATGGGTGATTCAATACAGGGCAGAGGCCAAAGGAAATCCTAAAAAAGCAGATCTGTACCACTCCCAGAGAGCAGTCAGTCGAGACTGCAACAGAGAACAGAGGGCTGCCAGAAGGGCTTCTCCAGGAATGATCTTTATTAGCTTTACTGTATTTCTTTAAGTATGCATATGTGCTAGTATGATAAAAATATATGCCATTAAAAATAAAGAATACTCAATGTTTGAATATCATTCAAGTGGAGAGAAACAGACCTAGCTTTTAAAAAACAAATGCTTATTTCTTCTTGTCCTTTGAAAAATAGTTACCTTACAAATTATGTCTTGTCTAGATTACTAAAAAAATTCTGTGTTTTATATTAATACTTTGGAAAGACAGAACAGGAAAGTTTATGGGAAAGCAACGACTAGCCAGTGTGTAGTAAAAAATTGTCGTGGATGATTCATCCACAGATAATTCCAGATCTTCTTTTACCATTCAAGTAGACCCTTCAATTGATCACGTATTGCCTGAACTAAATGTTTGGACACATGATATTATCTTAGAGTACTAACGTAAAACCAAATAAGAAAATATATAACTGAAATTTGCTCTTTTTAAAGTCTAGGAAGGCTACCTACTTTCTGGCAAAACCATCTGCAAAGATTTCCAACTGGAAATGTATTTTGCATGATAACAGGTTGAAGTCATGAATCACTTGGTAACTCATTAGAGTGACTAGCATCAAAAGATCCCTTAGGAATTTAGGGAAAAGGTAGTTAAGCAATTAATGAAGTTATTTAAAATCCTGATATGGTTCAGCCTGCTTTGAAGACTGCTAGGGTTTAATATTTATTTAATAGATTGTCAGTTTCATGCCAAAAAAAGAAATGTGACAGAAGTCACCCTAGTCTAAATGTAAAAAAGGTAGCCCATTTGAAGCATATTTTATTGCGGTAGTTGACACTATTATAGTCTGTACCATTATATCACCATACAAAAGCCATCATTCTCAAGCTGAAATTAACATTGCTGTTATTTTCGATTAGAAGAATTGGCTCTAAATCCAGTAATTCTCTACAGTGATTTATATTTTAGTAGCTGCCATCTTGCACCTAGAGGGAATGTGTCAGAGTATAACCGCTCTCTGATGAGACATAAGGTATTAAAATTGATATGAGATGACAAAATGAGAGAATAGCATTTTAGGGGTATTGTTTTCACTTGTCATGGGCAGTTTCTGTTATGGCTTCATTCCTGAGACTATCTGTTAATCTTTGTGTTTGATTCAGAATCTAATACTTCAGATGGAAATGTACAGGATGTGAGCCTGGTATTATGTAATGAGCTCTTATCTCTTATAGAAAGTACTGAAAATGTATTAAGTGCTAGAAAGATTTTATTTGTAAAAATATATGATGGCTGAATTGATGACAGAATGAAGTCACCTAAAGACAGTTTAGTATTTTCCTTAATTTCATTTATTTTCATATGTTGTAGCCCCACCTACTTTTATATGTTTTAAAGAGCAATATAATTTGTGAGTTTTACTCTGAAGTTCAGGACTCTCACCTCAGAAAATTTCATGACATGTAAGATCATATTATTTAGTTTTTAAAACTATTTTTATCCCTGAAAATACTCAGAGGCCTCAAAAATCCCTAGTTTGGATTTCTCTTGCTCACCTATAAAGCACTCTGAAATAAGACCTCCACTAAATGATAACATATATGACTTTAAGCTTTGGAGGGCAAAAAACATATCTTCTCCTTAGTACAATGTCAGATATATGAATTAATGAACAAAGTGTCACAGTCTTTAAAATGTATAACATTATTATTATTTTACATAAATATGAAATACCAATAAAAAGATGTTGGATGTGATTCCTATCTCTAGGTCATGAAGAGAGTGTATTTTGGAACTGGGATGTTCCCCATGCCCTATTGCTATGGTTTGAATGTGCCCCACAAAGTTCATGTGTTGGAAACCTAACCCCCAATGCAACAGTGTTGAGAAGCGAGGCTCTAAGGGGTGATTAGGTCATGAGGGCTCTGTCCTCATGAATGGATTAATGCTGTTATCATGGAAGTAGGTTAGTTACCATAGGAGTGGGCTCCTGATAAAAGGATGAGTTCAACTTTCTTCCACTTACTCTCTCTCATGCTTCTCTTGTCAAAGGCATTAGTTAAGTTGCTGAGAAGGGTGTGAAAGGTAGAAACAAAACATTTGGCAACAGCAACCAGTCATCAGTGAACCACCTGTAATGCCTACATCACAATAAGGTCAGGATCCTGAAGTGTGTGTTCAGTGCTCTGTGAAATGCCCTACACATGTAAGACAAGTCAGACAAGTCAGACAAACAAGTTGTGTAAACAAGAGGTCTTAGTTATGATGACTTATACAAAAGACACATTTCATGCGATAGCATCAGGTTATGGCTCGCCATCCTGGAATAATCCTATGCGCAAATGCCAAAATGATGTTACCTATTAATAAGTTAGAGAATCTATTAGGTTCATCCCATGGTAATCATTTTTCTCACATGTAACACTACAAATACTGTGAAAATATGGGATAGCTAGCTATGTGTATGCTGTCCTCTTTACCCTACTTCTCACCATCTCCTTTCCAAATTCTCATTTAAAAATAGATAAGCCAAGAGTCTAGTGTTATTTTCCATGAAAGATAAAGTAATTTTGTTCCTAGGGAAAGATCATTGTGTAAAAGGATTATCTAATTAATATATTCAAGAGGAAAGTTCTGAGGATGATTTTCACCAAGTTTGTTAGGAGGCTTTATACCATTCACCAGTGACTACTAAGAAAACTTAGAAGACATTTCAACCTTTCTGCTCAACCTTTGACAGGCCAGGTCTCTCACAGGTGTAGCTTCCTCTTCTCTATGGTTGTATCCCTCTTGATGATCAAGCAGCTGGCACCTATAACCTAGTCTACTTAGAATAGCACTCAACATGTTTTCCCGTTCTCATCCTCCAAATCCAGTCTTTCTCAGACATTGCTAATATTTCTCTGTATAATCACTATATTTTTTACTTTTATTTTTGGTTTTGGAGTACATGTGAAGGTTTGTCATGGGGGTTTGTTGTACAAATTATTTCATCACCTAGGAATTAAGTCCAATACCCAATAGTTATCTTTCCTGCTCCTCTCCCTCCTCCAACCCTTCACCCTCAAGTAGATCCCAGTGTCCGTTGTTTCTTCCTTTGTGTTCATAATAAGTTCTCACCATTTAGCTCCCACTTATAAGTGAGAACATGCAGTATTTGGTTTTCTAATCCTTAATTAGTTTGCTAGGGATGATAACCTCCAGCTCCATACGTGTTCCCGCAAAAGACGTGATCTCATTCTTTTTTATGACTGCATAGTATTCCATGGTATATGTACCACATTTTCTTTATCCAATCTGTCATTGATGGGCATTTAGGTTGATTCCATATCTTAGCTATTGCAAATAGTGCTGCAATGAACATTTGCATGCATATGTCTTAATGGTAGAATGATTTATATTCCTCTGGGTATATACCCAGTAATGAGATTGCTGAGTAAAATGATAGTTCTGCTTTTAGCTCTTTAAGGAATTGCCAAGTATGATTGCCAAGTTCCATAATCACTGAACAAATTTACACTTACACCAACAGTGTATAAGTGTTCCCTTTTCTCTACAATCTCGCCAATATCTCTTTTTTAAAAATTTATTTTATTTTATTTTTGAGACGGAGTCTCACTCTGTCACCTAGGCTGAAGTGCAGTGGCGCAATCTTGACTCACTGCAAGCTCCGCCTGCCGGGTTCACGCTATTCTCCTGCCTCAGCCTCCCGAGTAGCTGGGACTACAGGTGCCCGCCACCATGCCCAGCTAATTTTTTGTATTTTTAGTAGAGACAGGGTTTCACCATGGTCTTGATCTCCTGACCTCGTGATCCACCCACCTTGGCCTCCCAAAGTGCTGGGGTTACAGGCGTAAGCCACCGTGCCTGGCCAGCATCTCTTATTTTTTGACTTTTTAATTATAGCCATTCTGAATGGTGTGAGATGGTATCTTATTGTGGTTTTGATTTACATTTCTCTAATGATCAGTGATATTGAGCTTTCTTTCATATGCTTATTGGCCTCATGTTTGTCTTCTTTTGAAAAGTGTCTGTTCATGTCCTTTGCCCACTTTTTAATGGGGTTTGTTTTTCTCTTATAAATTTGCTTAAGTTCCTTATAGATGTTGAATATTAGATCTTTATGTTAGTTTGCAAATATTTTCTCCCATTCTGTAAGTTGTCTGTTTACTCTGTTGATTGCTTCTTTTGCTGTGCAGAAGCTCTTAAGTTTAATTGGATCTCACTTGTCAATTTCTGCTTTTGTTGCAATTGCTTTTGGTACATTTGTCATGCAATCTTTGCCCATTCCCGTGTCCAGGCGGGCATTACCTAGGTTATCTTCCAGGGTTTTTTTTAATACTTTGGGGTATTACATTTAAGTCTTGAATCTATCTTGAGTTGATTTTTGTATATGGTGTAAGGAAGGCCTCCAGCTTGTTTTCTGCATATGGCTAGCCAGTTATTCCAGCACCATTTATTGAATAGGGAGTCTTTTGTCCACTGCTTTTTTTTGTCAGCTTTGTTGAAGATCAGGTGATTATAAGTGTGCCTTATTTTTGGGCTCTCTATTGTGTTCTGTTGGTCAATGTGCCTGTTTTTGTACCAGTATCATGCTGTTTGGGTAACTGTAGCCCTGTAGTATAGTTTGAAGTTGAATAATGTGATGCCTTCAGCTTTGTCCTTTTTGCTTAGGATTGCCTTGGCTATTTGGGCTATTTTTTGGTTCTGTATGAATTTTAACATATTCTTTTCTAGTTCTGTGAAGAATGTCATTGGTAGTTTGATAGGAATAGAATTGAATCTGTAAATGACTTTTATTAGTATGGCTATTTTAATGATATTGATTCTTCCTATCCATTAGCATGGGATGTTTTTCCATTTCTTTGTGTTTTCTCTGATATCTTTGAGCAGCATTTTGCAATTCTTTGTAGAGACCTTTTACCTCCCTGGTTAGATGTATTCCTTGGTATTATATTCTTTTTGTGGCAGTATGAAGGAGACTGCCTTTCTGATTTGACTCTTGGCTTGGCTGTTGTTGGTGTATTGTAATTTTATCTTTGTGACTCCTTTCTCTTGATGGATATTTTTAATTAATGTCTGAACTATTTTCAGGCTTCCATTATTCCTTTTCTTTGGTGATTCTCCTCTGAAGGGCATTCATATTCCTCTAAAGTAAAAAGTTGTTACTTCAGATATTTAAGGTTCTTCATGATTGACTCCTATCTAAGCCAGCACTGATTAGGTGCCAGGCCCCAAGTTTAGCACTTTACATATAATATTTCATATAACTCATTACTTTTTATGACAACCTAATGAGGAACACTGAGGCTACAAGAGGTTAAATAATTTACACTAGCTCACACACCAACAAAATGGCTAGAACTAATTTCAAAGCCCATACTCTTTCAACTACACCTGATATTTCTATCCTTTTGTTAGTTTTTCTTCCTGGAGATGTTTAAAAAACATGTTCTGTATTCTATTAACCTTGAGATTCTGGAATGCTATGCCTTTCTTCATCTGTGGGTTTAGTTGGAAATAGGGCCTTGGGTGCCTGGGAAAGATTAAAAGCACTGAGGAAGGTATTTCAAATTAGAGAGGATGCCTATTTAGTCACACTCATTAAAAAATCTAGACCATTATGGAGAGGGGAGGCAGGTGAATGTATCTGTGCTATGCTGGACATGGGGTTTTGTGCCAAAGGAGTTTCTGAGGCTACAGCAAGTCTATCAGCAAGGGATTGTACTTCTCTGTTAAAGGACAAGGCGAGCCAGCACATGTAAAAGTGTCACAGAGGGTAAAATATTTATTTCTCCCTACTTGTGGGCAGTAGTGTCACTCAGTCACTGAGGTAACAAATATTAGGACCCTTCTGTCCTGACTTTCAAACTTATCTCATGATGTTTCCATTAATAGATGGCAAAGCTCCGCAGGAGCTGTAATAATCCCAGGGGCCTGTGCAAGTCATTCTAAAGAATGTGTGTCGGTAAATGGCAGAAACAAAGCAGAAGCAAAAGCTCATCAACAGTCTTGGGCAGATCCAGCTTCTAGGGCAGAAAGAGGTTTTGTGTTCAAAGATTCCTATTATCCTCCTATTTGGTTTGTTTAAATGGAAAATCTCTCTTGGTAGCTATACAACTTTCACTAGACATAAGATTTTCTATGTGTTACTTAGAATAAGGACATGCAAAAGTTTCCTAACATGATATTCTTGTAACTTGGAGAAATTAGTAACTCCCACCATGCCACCCTTGTAGGATCATGTGCTAATGAAGACGATGCTCTAATAATTAGGCCTAGAGCCCACTGAATGTAACACCTTCCAATTAGCACTCCCCAGCATGAATACTGCCATTATCATTAAACAACAAAGACAAAAATGGGTATCAGTCCACATAATAGAAAATAATTGATGAAGTTGGAGGGCGTGATTATTTGTGATTACTTTACAGTCATGCACAGAAAGTAGGAGAACCACAGCTAGTGGTTAATCTCTGGCTACCTCTTTGAAGATAATGAAATTGGCTTCCTACTGATGATTATTCATTAACAATTAATTCTTTCTCAGTGATCTGCCTCATTTTCAGCTTCTCACTACAAACATGCAATGGAATAATTACAAGTGGAAATGAAAAAGCAATTAGTGGCAGATAATGCCAACATCTGATTAAAAAACAGTAGAACAGATTAGCAGTTCCGTAACTGCAAGTCTGCTGCTTTCAGCAGGGAGGTGTAAGTCACCCAGTTATACTGCACTTCAAGCTGTGCTTTCTCTTTTATTGCCTCCCCTCCATCATGGTCTGCCACATTAAATGCTCTCTTTTATTCTAGGGGGCATTAGATTGTTGTAAATACTTTCTCAAGATTAACTAGCATTCCAGATGATTTGTGGTCCCACACACTGAAATTCTAAAAGGCACTATCTCATAACATAATGGCTAAAACATATGGCTGTATACTTTTCTTTGGGGATTCACAGAAAATATCATCATACACTCACTCACTTGAGTTTCAGCTTAACTCTTGTTTAGTTAAGTGCCTTCAGCAGAAGAACATCACTAAATCTAGGAGGCCAAAAAAGAGCACCTTCCTTGCATACTTTAGCTCTTTTCCTACCCGCATGCGCAGTTGCTTTGGTCTCATAGGCTGGTTTCTCACCTTTCATAAGGTGGAATATAAACTGTCAGTTAGTGGATTTTTATTTAACATTGTCAAGGGCTAAGATAGTTCTGAGTTCTGTATAAATAATCTTTCAGTAAAAGGCTTATAATTTCATTGATCTCAGCTGTGTCAGAGGCCAGAAAAAAAGCACTTCCTGTAAGAAGTACAGGAAGAGTGCCAAAACCCTCACTTTAGAAATGGAAAAAGCAATGATCTTTTAAATAATTTGGAAGATGTGTTAATATAAAGGTCTGGTAAGATTTTGTCATGGAATTTGACATGTTATAAAGGACAGGAAAGAGAGTGTAAGAGTGTAGACCAGCACTGTTTTTGTTTTTGTTTTTTTTTTGAGACAGAGTCTTGCTCTGTCGCCCAGGCTGGGTGCAGTGGCGCCATCTCAGCTGGCTGCAAGCTCCGCCTCCCGGGTTCACGCCATTCTCCTGACTCAGCCTCCCGAGCAGCTGGGACTAGAGGCGCAGGTCACCATGCCCTGCTAATTTTATTTATTTATTTATTTATTTATTTTTTAGTAGAGACAGGGTTTCACCATGTTAGTCAGGATGGTCTCGATCTGCTGACCTCGTGATCCGCCCGCCTCAGCTGCCCGAAGTGCTGGGATTAAAGGCGTAAGCCACCGCGCCTGGTCAGACCAGCACTGTTTTTTAAAAAATATGTTTTGAAAAGAAATATGTATTTAACTATAAAATCATTGGTTATATATTATTTCACCAGATCCACAGAGATCAAAATTATAAAGAAAGAAGGAATGAAATGAAAATAAAGTGAAATCTGAAGGGCTGAAATTAAGCTGATATGCCCCAGTAAGGTTTCCCTTTAGATGTTCAATTGATCATTTCAGATTGGTCATTTCTTGTTCAGTATTGAACAAGATATTCAAAATTTTGAACTAAGCTTTGGAGGAGGAGTAGAATTTTTTTTTTTTTTTCCCCACAGGAAACAATGAGGCCAAGAGCATTCCAAGAACTGGGGAGAATACGAATAAAGGCATAGAGGTAGAAAACAGCTTGGTATGTTTAAAGAATGTGAGTAATTAAATACACTGGAGAGCAGGGCATCAGCATGAGACCAGCAAAGAGAATGCTGAAGATTTAGGTAGGATTCAGCTCATGGAGAGCTTATATACTATACTTATGAATTTAAATTTTAGGAAGTGAAAACCCTCTTGTTTCCTCAAGCAGGTATTTACTAAGGTAAAATTTTTATGTTTCTACGGAATTCAAAACTCACAGATCACATACACATGTGCCAATAAGTTATCTATAAAATCTAAGCATCTGTGAAACATGGTTGTGAATATTTTAAAGTAATCTTACAACATTATTGATGATGATGATGACATCTTGGATTTTTTTGCCCCTTTATTCTAAAAAACTAAAAATTCTGTCACATCAACAAAAAAAACCTGAAACATAAGAATAAGAATATTATACCTTTTAGAAATTAATCACTTTTTGTGACTCCGTGGAAAGCAAAGTCTAACAAGGTCTCACTTATTAGCTATGTGATCTTGATGAAATTTACTTAACATCCATATGCCTCTGTGTTTTCACAGGCCGGTTGTATCTATTAAGGAACTTAACTCAGTGTCTGACACCAGGGAACAAGATTAACAAACCATATACCTAAATGAAATATGGCTAAATATAGCAAAGATAGGACCAAATGGAATAAAATATGACTGATCTTCTTAAGAGAATAATGAATTGTGAATGAAAGTAATGACATACATTTTGGCAAAACCAATTAGGTACTCATTGAAATATCTAGATTAGGAGAGGTGAGAGCTGACATGAGGGCAGGCCACGGGAGAGATAAGAACCACCAACCTTGGAGAACTTTTCCTTCTGTTGTGGATCAATAGCATTCTTAAACTCCCTATTGGAGCTAGAAGAAGAGAAATGCATGGCCCCCATCCAACTCAAAGCCAGGGGTGGCATAGCTTCTCTTGACTTGGATTTTCAATATTGTGAAGGGTCTGGCTTATATTAAGAGACTCTTTCGACATCATTAAGTAAGCCTGTAATACGAAGAAGTGGGGACTAAATTGTAAAGCTATGAAAGAAAGTTGACCAATCCCCTACTTGAAGGTGTATTTTCTTTGTCTTTAATAAATACTAATCAGAGGTGGCTGCCACAAAAAAAGAGGAAGCCCATTTTGTACCAATTTTCTTTGCTTAGTGTTTGGACCTCTTTTCATCTTTGATCTACATTGACTCCTACATGTTTTAAATTATCATCTATATATGCTGATGCCTCCCACATTTATATCTGCTTGTCTCACCTCTACTCTGAACTTAACTTGTAAATGCCAATGCCCACTCAGCATCTTCACCTGATGTCTAATAAGCATCTAAAATCAGCAGATTTTAAACTCAACTCTTGATTCCAGTTCCTTCCCCCATGTGTCTTTCCCTCTAAGTTTCCATCACTAGAGATTGATAAAATCTCATGAGCTGTCTTGGATTTTTCTCTTTATCTCATACTCAACATCTAACCCATCAACAAATATTCCTTACTTTACCTTGAAAAGGTATCAGAATCTGACCACATCTAGTCTCTTCCATTTCTACCAGTTTCTTTCAAGCCTCTGTTATCTATCACCTAAGCTTCTGTGATATATTTCCTACTGACTTCTCTTCTCCACTCTTGCCCATACTATTGACAAAGGAACCGTTTCATACACAAATATTATTACTTCCATATTCAAAAGTTTCAAATGGCTTTGCATCTCAAGGTAACATCCAAAGTCCTTGCCATGACCTCCAAGGCTTGTCTTGATCAGGTGCTGGGCAACTTCTCCCAGCTCCTTTCCAACTATTCTTTTCATCACTCACTCTTGGCTTTCTCAGAGCTCTATTTGTTCAGGGATGAAAGAATATGTTGGTTCAGGGAGAACAATCAAGAATTCGGTTATGGATGCATTGATTGTAAGGCACGTTTGACAGTTCCTTGAGATGTCAAGAAGGCAGTTGCAAGTATGAATCTGGAGTCCTGGGGTGGGCAAAGAGGAGGCCTAGGACTAGAGATGTCTATTTGCAAGTAATTTGTATATAGTGTCATTTGAAACTCTTGGCATAAATGTCCCAGAGAGAAGAAATAAAGGACCTAGGATTAACTCTTAAGGAATTACACACATCTAGGTCTGGTGGAGGAGGATGGCATTATAAAGAGGACTGAGAAGCAGCCTCCCAGAGGTAAAAGGAAAATCCAGGGACTAATGTGGCAGAAGCCTAGGGAGGTGAGAAATGAAGACAGCTAGAATTGACAATTCTTTCTAGAAATGTAGTAGTGAGAAGGAGATGAAGCCGTTGCAGGACAGAGATGTACAGTCAAGCGAAGAAGTTTCTTTTTATGGATAAAATTAGAACATACTTAAAAACCGATAAGAACCATACAACTGAAGAGAGAGTGACAATAAACAAAAAGTGGGGGGTCAAGAGGGATAAATAGTATCACTCTACTGAGAAGGTGGGATTGCCATGAGATCACAGGCATAGCTAATTAATTTTTGAAGTTAATAATTTAGAAAAATAAACATTTAAGGCCTTTTTCAAAAATGATTTAACAGTTAACCTATCTAAATACAAACCTTATACTTTAAAATTACTAAAGAAACAGAAAATCTGAAATAATACAGTTTAACAAAAATAAAATGAAGAAATAGTGAGATGTAATAAATTAAAAGGCAAAAGTAAAAGAAACGAGACACAGAGAGAAAACAGTCTATAAAAATGATAATAAAAATAAGTAGGATACCTTCATTATTGACATAGAGATTCCCCAAATTTGATCAAAAATGAATATCTGTATGCTACTCTATGTATGAAAGAGCTACAAAAGATATATAAGACAAAGTCAATTCAGAGTAGACAAAAAGAAAATGTTGGATAAATGTATACATAAAAGACACAAAAATAAAGCATAGGAAACAATACTAAAATCGAACAATGTAGAGCTCAAGGTTAAACATTCTTTATGAACAAAAAGTTTAACTTGTTATAAAGATAGCTACAGTCTAAGATGAAGGTAGCATTATTGTAACCTTAATATGCTGAGTAACTTAGCAAAGTACAAAGCAGAACTGTTGAGTGAGTGAGTGAGTGAGTGAGTGAGTGAGTAAATAAGAAAGAAAAAACAGAAGAGTAAAGGGAAACTTGAAACTTGACCATTAGCTCCCCCAGGCTTTGAAAGAACAACCAGATAAAAATTCATAATATGGAAGTCATGAATAATATTATAAACATTTATTTAATAGCTACATCATGAGTGCTATACTCTACAAAGAGTGGATTCACCAATTTTTAAGTGTCTATGGAAAATTTACGAAAAAAATTGACAACAGGTAGTAACCTCAAAATCTTTACAAATATCCTAATGTAGACATAAAATGAGCTACTCCATAGATCACAGTGCAATAACATTCCATAACTTTGGCTCAACAGACTTTTAGTAGAAATTCATTTGCAGAATTCATTTTAATATGAATATTTCAGTAATATTTGGTAATATGGAAAAATGCGGCACTCACCCATTCGCCAAAGTCATTCTCTTTGGAGATATTTATCAAGTTAATATTCCCAATTTTCAGAATACTTTCAGTTACTTCTTTTCATGAATTCTTAAATAAGTTCATTCAGAGCAATATAATAATTCAGTTTACTCCAATCAGGGTATGTGTCCCACAGATTCATATCTTCAACCATCACATTCATTTTCAATTTCATGTGGAATAATAGTGAAAATTTGCTTACCTTGAAATGATAAGTTTATGAGTTATTTAAAGGACAAAATATAACCTCAATATGCTGATTGGCAAAGTTAATTAAATTATGCATGTACTCTTTTACATTGTGAAAGTTTTGTTACCAAAGACATGACACTTTTTTTCAAGTTACTGTGAGAGGTAGTAATTGTTTGTAATCAATGCTAATATTTTCTCAAAACAGAGAAAAAATAGAGAATTCAATTTCCAATCCTTAACATGGTTAATAGTCTTTATATAGCTTCATCATGACTGTTTCTTAAATTTTAAATAGCATCTCTGGTGGTGAGAGCTTCCCCTATGCATGGATAGTGAGTAGATGTTGTTTCCAGTACAACAGCTTGAATACATGGAACAAGTCATTCTTATTGGATACCGTTGCCTTAGCACCATCTGTGCATACCCAATATATTACTTGCATGTCATTGTTTCTCTTGAAATTATCAATAATTTTAAAATCTCTTTCGCAGTTGTAAGAGTTAACAAAGATTGGCCAAACAACATGTCTTCTTGGAACCCATTATTCAGCTCATATCTGACAAACATGATAGGATCAGCTGAATTGCTAATGTCAATCAATTCATCTTAGAGTCTCCAGTGAATATCATGGACTTCATTGTACTCAGGATAATAAACACTGCTCTCCATTTAGGTCATATCTGTCACTGTCTGATGAATTGTTGTATTTGATGGAGTTGCCCCAAAAGATATTATTTCCCCTTGCTTTGTCCCACTCAACATCACTTGAGACTGTTTTTACAGCTGATTTGGTGTCTCACCAATTGAGTATCACTATCCTGGGCAATAGAAACCAACATTATAAACAGTGCTTCTGCAACAATGAAATTTCTTCTCCCACCACCCTGTATGATGTTTCTGTGGTGCCTGAATATCCACCTGCTTGGCTTTTAAAAATTCAATGCTTCCCATGGTAGTCTTTGTACATTTCAAAACTGGTGTTTGAGACAAAATGCTTTCTAACTAGAACTTTGAGTGTCCCCAAAACACACTATATCTAATGAAGAAGTTTACACTCATTGACAGTTTACTAAAATCCAAATTTCAAATAATTTTCAATATATTTGTCTATTTTTATTTTCTTTGCAGCTGGTGATTTTATAACAGTAACATGGTTTCAGGTGATTCATTAATTTGGTCTTCCTACCATTCTGAAAGCATATACTGATTTCACTGCAATAGCCATAGCACCCATACTTCCATCAATGTCTTCAGTATTATGCCTTAAAGGACTTATTTATAAAGGACTGGTCTATGATAGGTTCAAGAGAAAAGGAAGTCAAAGAGTGTATAGTCCCAACTGCAATTTATCATTGATACTTTGCATATTAAGTGATATGTAGTACATCACTGAAAAGAACTGCATAATAACATGGAAATTCAGTATATGAAAATTCGTATTAGCAACCAAACAATCTACATTATACTTACATCCTAATAGTTTTACTTGTAAAGGCTTTAATAGGTACACCTGAGCACCACCATGAAATTTATTTGGCTTACATAGGGCATATTGCCCACTGGGCTAGCTACCTTAGCCTCATCCCACACAAAAATATTTTGAAATCATGAGTTTCATTAAAAGTTTAACTTTTAAAAACACAAAGTTAAATAAATAATCTGCATAACTTCTCTAAGCTTTAGTTATTTTACCAGGAAAGGAATAAAAATAGTACTTTTATCAGAGTTATTGTAAAGATTAGATGAAACTATTCATGCATAGTACCTGGAAGATCACAAATTCTTGATAAATTATGATAACATAAACACTAGATTTTTTATAGACTTTTTTGTTAACTAAGAGTATTAGCATTCATATTTGAATATTAGTTCTCAACCCCAGTAACTAGGTAATTAAGCAGCAAGCAATTCAGAGAACAAAAGACAAACTAGTCTGGCTGTGCAAAAACATCTTCCAGCCAGAGGAGTTAATGGCTAGAGCTGAACTTTTTATTGCCAAGGATTTTGCACAGTTTTATTTGCATACACAGTTATATACTTTTCCATAGTCAAGCAATCATTAATATTGATAGCTCATACTTAATGAACACTGGCTATTGTTTCATATCTATTATCCAAATGAATTTCTACAACAGCCCCAACATTGAGTGTGTATTATTACTTTTCCTGTTTAAAAAACAAGGTATCTGTATGTAGGGTAGAGAAGTCATGCTACTTGCTCATAACCACATATCTAGGAAGGGAGAGAATCATGAATCAAACACAGTTCATTTATAATCCCAGGAAATGAGGTTGTAACTATTTTGTGGCCACTTAGCAGAAAACAATGCCCAGAATTCAGCTGCATATTCCCTAGGATTTAATAGTTTCCAAAATATTTCCAAAATATTGAAGTTTCTAAAAAAAGTTCTATTCTATAATTAAGAGATAATTTTATAGTTTTTGTTTTAAATTTAATACACGCATGAATTTCTCTTTGTTGAAAGTTTTACTCACTTTGAAGTACATGCATACAGATATATTAATGATAAATGACAGAGAGACTTGAATAATTCCCAGCAATCATTAGGATTATTTTGCTAAGCATTTTGTACTCCTGGGAGATGTCCCTTCTGCAAACAATTATCAAGTTTCTGACTTCAAACCTTTGCAAGAGGCTAACTTGATCAAAAAATTATATTTTTAGCTGATGTGCTGATGGCTTACTAAATCAGTCAAATCCTGCCTGCCTTGTTTTGCAAATTCCACTTCAACTGAGTTCTGCATGCCCCCTTTCACAAATTCAAATTCTTTTCAGCTATCATCTACACAAAAGAATGGAGTTTTTTTTACAAGTGTCTATAATTTACATTCATATGTTTTTTTTACGAAGGAGTATTTCAAGATAATAAGATCTTGCATGCAATCTACTGGCAAATATTTTAGTCTGCTCCTATATCCATGTGTTCAATAACAATGGAGCTAGTTCACATAGCATTTGATTCTGAACTACTGCCCATAAGTTCAGAACTAGGCTGATGCTATCATAACAGGCTTTACAGGATGAAGTGACTGTAGCACAGCTCACAGGCTTTAACTGAAGGTGTGCTTGTGGAATGCTAGGTCCTACTCAGTACAATCACCCAACTTCTATAACATGGGTAAATATAGTACTACAATTTGTCTGAAAGTTACAGTAGCGGTATCTGTTTCAAAATGTTAAATAGCTGCCATGTTGCCATTGCCAATGGAAAGAATACTTGGTGGGCCAAGCTTACATTATAGCTTGAAAATTTTCCCCAAATGTGAAAATAATTTTTGGTTTTAAAATTATTTTATATTTTAAATTAATTCAGTAATCTAATTTTAGAATTATTTGGGAGTAAACAGAGACAGAAAAAGGACAAAATTCAGGGTGATTGAATTACAGCTTCACTTTATCATTAAGGAATTTTACTGTAACAGAGCTATATTGTACTTTGAAATATTTTGTTATAAATTTCTATTTTCTTTCATTAAAAAAAGTGCATATGAGCCAGGCATGGTGGGTCATGTGTGTAATCTCATAACTGTGGGATACTGGAGCAGGAAGATCTCTTGAGTTTGAGAGGTCAAGGCTAGGCTGCAGTGAGCTGTGATTGCAACCCTGCACTCCAGGCTCATTGACAGAGTAAGAACCCTGTCTCAAAAAAAAAAAAAAAAAAAAAAAAAAAAAAAAAGCATGTTAGTTATTTTACTGGACATTGAAGAAATGTAGTGAACAAGGCAGATTGGTGCCTGTCCTTAAGGAACGTATTTTCTAACTTGCCAATACTGCCAACTGATAAGAGAATTTCAGTATTTTGGAAAAAATAAATAAAATCATAAAGGAAGTAACTTTTTAATAGCTTAAAAGTTAATAAAACTTTGAGAGCTGTATGGTTTAGGTTCTGATATCTTACAAACAGAATACAATTATGTAGCTGATACCAAAGACTCCAGAAAAAAATCCCATATTCTATGAGTAATTTTTTCCTTTTTGAAGTTGGGTAATTTTATAAGCCACAATTTTATTTTATTTCATTTCCTTATTTCTGAATCACCCATATTTTATGACTACCATCCAATCAGCAATGAGTGTTGAAATATGGAGCTGAACATTGTGACAGAAAATAGAATAAATTATGAAAAATGATAGAAAAATTGAGAGGCTGAACATTGGCTCCATGGAATACAATGACATATAGTAAGAATCAACTTTTAGTGGCATTTTATAAAACTAGAGCTTATCCAGAAGAGCACAAAAATTTTATTAGTATGTTTATCACAGTTCACTTTTATAGCACTGAGAATATTAGGGGACAAAAAGATCTATTTTTGTGACTTGTAAAGGCATATTCTTTAAACCAGTACTGTTGGTTACCTTTAATTTATCATAGTCATAATATAAACAGATTTACAACTTCTATTTGCTCTATTCAAAGTGCTTTAAATGCTTCTTCCAGGCCAAAATTGGAGGACAAACAGGAATATGGATAAGGCTCTTTGTTCCAAAATTTGGTAAACAAATTTAACCAAGCAAAGACTAAATTTTTAAAAAATATTCCTTTAGTTAAAAAGTCCAATCTTCCAACATATTTGGCATCATTCAACAAAATAAATGTCCCTGCCTAGTTAAGAAATGCAAAACTTAGCATCAACATATTATTAAAAGAAATACCTTTTGAAAAATTAAGTTTCTTGCACAACCCAAATAGGCTCAGATAGTTAGAGCAGTTTTTCTCTTCAATGGCTTCGTATTAGAATGCAAAATTTAAAAAATTTAGAAAGAAAGAAAAATAGTGATGCTGGGACCTCAGACCAGAACATTAATTTAGAATCTCTGGTAGTGGGGCCCAGGTATTGTTTGAATGTTTCTCAGGTGACTCTAATGTACATGAAGGACTAAGAACCTCCATGCTAGAGAAATCATGCTGGAGGAGGAGCAAGTTAAGTACAATGAAACATGAAAGCATTCAATTATTGTTGTCTAATAGAAATATAATTTGAGTAATCTTAAATTTTCTAGGAGCCACATTAAATAAGTAAAAAGAAAAAGGTTATTTTATTTATTTATTTTTTTAGACAAAGTTCTGCTCTTGTTGCCCAGGCTGGAGTGCAATGGCATGATCTCCACTATAACCTCTGCCTCCCAGGTTCAAGCGATTCTCCAGTCTCAGCCTCCTGAGTAGTTGGGATTACAGGTGCCCGCTACCACTCCTGGATAATTTTTGTATTTTTAGCAGAGATGGGGTCTCACCATGTTGGCCAGGCTGGTCTCGAACTCCTGATCTCAGGTGATCCACCTGCCTTGGCCTCCCAAAGTGCTGGGATTACAGGCATGAGCCACTATTCCTGGACAATGTATTTTAACAATATATTTCTTTAATCCAATAAAATCAAAATATTATTTCAACATGAATCATTATAAAAGTGTTAGTAAAATATTTTACATTCTGTTTTCAACACTAAAGTCTTCAAAACCTGGGAAGAATTTTACCATTACAGCATATCTCAATTTGGAAGAGTCATATATTAAATGTTGAAGAGCAGCCTGTGCCTAGGGGCTACAATATTGAAGAGCACAGAATTTTACAAATGCTTTGCCATGCATGACTTATAGAAACCCTAACTTCTAATAAAAAAATACTTATTTATTGAATATATTATAAAAATGTTGTGCATTAGCAAATAATAAAATACTTAGGAAGGCATATTTTTAAAAGAATTGTATTCTTTAGATAAATTAAGAATGCAGATTCTGTCCTTTCCCTTCTTTCTTTCCAAATGTATTTCTCTTACAAATGGACACACACTCTGTATACCTGATAGTTGTTTATATAGTATAACACAGTATAAAACTACCTGGGTTTTTATAAGGGCCTACCTGCATTCTATCTTGATCACTATAGGAAACATCTCCATTTCTCTGTCTTCTTAACTATAAAACAGGATTTATTATATATATATATATATACACACACATCATAGGGATATTATGAGGGTTAAATGAATTTATATATTTATTTAATAAATTCTTACTACTCAATAAATATTAGGTATTGTAATTTTAATAGCTGCATCATTTTATTTGTTTTATTTATTTTTTTAATATGTCTATGTCATTCCACACTATGGACATAGAAAAACTTATTTTACAAGTTTTCTATTAATGACATTGGGGTTGTTTCTAATTTTTGGAATTATAAAAATGCACAAGTAGGCCGGGCGCGGTGGCTCAAACCTGTAATCCCAGCACTTTGGGAGGCCGAGACGGGCGGATCACAAGGTCAGGAGATCGAGACTATCCTGGCTAACCCAGTGAAACCCTGTCTCTACTAAAAAATACAAAAAACTAGCCGGGCAAGGTGGCGGGTGCCTGTAGTCCCAGCTACTCGGGAGGCTGAGGCAGGAGAATGGCGTAGACCCGGGAGGCGGAGCTTGCAGCGAGCTGAGATCTGGCCACTGCACTCCAGCCTGGGCCACAGAGCGAGATTCCATCTCAAAAAAAAAAAAAAAAAAAAAAAAAAATGCACAAGTAAATATCATCATATATGCATCACTGTGCACATAAACCTGTATGTGTAGAGGTTAAATAAATATCTAGAAGTGGAATTTCATGATTACATTTTATGTGCTTTTTCCCTTTGATCTATGTTGGCAAATTGCTCTTCACAGACATTCCAACAATTTATCTCCCAACAACAATATATGAGAATGCTTTTCTTTTTCCCCAGTATGTTAACAAATGAAAGGCTATTTTTTACAATGACATATGAAATGCAATTGGGTTTGAGAAACATTCTGTGCTTGATGAAGAAAACATATTGAACTGACTTTGAATGAAAGAAAATCATCGAATATTCTCCATTTTAAAAATGTAGATCTTGGAATTCCTGGAGAATTAAGAAAAAAGAAATAGGAGAAAAATAAGAAAAAAAAATCATCACTTAATTTGTCCAATATTTTTTTCTATCTGAAAAAAAAGAAATAGGAGAAAAATAAGAAAAAATAATCATCACTTAATTTGTCCAATAGTTTTTTCTATCTGAAGAAAAAAGAAATAGGAGAAAAATAAGAAAAAAAAATCATCACTTAATTTGTCCAATATTTTTTTCTATCTGAATGGAGAGTACTAATATTTCAATGTCTCACAATAATTAGCAAGTTAAATTCACTAATTTATCACCTTATAAAGTTTAATTATTTCTATAGATCATTTTAGATCACTTTACATCCAATTAGAAAATAAAAGTAGTGGACCTCTGGTATTATAATTTAATTTATACCACATTATGGTTTTATAAGTAGCTCATATTATTAAAAATAAGTTGTCTCAGAATTGGACTTATGATTACTGATCCGTGGATTCCTACAGACTATGATTATAAAGGACTAATGATGAAGCCCCTGGGAGGCCTCTTTGTCTTTATTCTAGTTAGGCCCATTACCCCTGGGTCAGAGCTTGAGCTGTGCCATAGGAGTTTGCTGCCTAGGGCTTCCCTCTCATTAGGAAGAATGAGAAAAAATAGTATGTCCCAGAAATTTTCTGGCAAGTCTGCAGGTAGTATGCACGCCCAGTTAAGCAAACTGAATAAACCTACAGTATAATATCTAGGAAGGCATATTTTTAAAAAGATTATGCTCTAGATAGATTGGGGGTGAAGATTTTTTTTCTTTCTTTTTTTCCAGTTGTGGCCACTGAAGCTTTGAGCACCTGCTTCCCCTTCTGGCTTTGTTATTCTCAATAAAGAAAGAGATTCCTGTTGAGAAGGAGGGACAGGTTAAGTGTCCAGAAATACTGCACTAAAGCATGAAATTATAAAGGGAGAAAATCAACTAAAAAATAGCTTCACTTAAAGAGCTATTGTTGAGTGGAGGTTTCATTTTGGAATTTGTCCAAATAATGTCTTAAAGGAAAAAATAGAGGCAAAAATTCAGCACTGCGAATGAATGTCTTCTCTGAGAATCTTCCTTTATGATTAATATTAACCTTATCATCCTATAAGTTCTTTCTGAATATAATGAATGAATGAATAAATAAGTAACGTATGGAACAGATACGAGACAAGTGAGTGAGAAAGGGAGTGAGATCATAAAAATAAAAAAGTAAGAGGAACACTGGGGAAATAATAGCTAAAGAAAAGGGTAGTGAGACCAGATGACTCACTGAAAAAGAAAGCACATTGTTAATAATATTTACAGGTCTAGAGTCTCTAATAATGGATAATGATAAAACTACCCATGTCATATGCCTTCTGGGAGTGATCTGTGTGTTCGTCTCCAGAGTGACATAACGGGGTAATATCCCCAAATTTGGTAAAATATCAGTTGTATATTCTTTTCTTTGTCATGACATACACATAATATTTAGGTTACATTACCTCATAACAAAAATTATGGTTCTTTAGTTTGTCTTCTCTTATATTTTATTATATCTGAATACCAGACCTAAAATTATTTCTCATTACATAAAATTGTAGCTGAGCTAAAAAAAATAAAATTCTATATGAGAAGATTAACTTGACACAAGAAAATGTTTGTAGATGTTTAGCTATGTAAAATTAAGTACCCAAATCAGGAAACAGGGGAGAAAATAAAATGGATTTTATAGTTGCTGTAAAGTAACTCAAAAGCATAGTCAAATCTGAACAAAACAAATTTCCAAATTGTATGACTTTAGGGAATTTTCTTTTTAGCAAATATTTGATCTACACATTGATATTGCACTTCTGCACTGTACTATAAAATACAAAATTTCATAACTGATGTAACTATTCTTTGTCTGTAATGTGTAATTTCACAAGTCCTTTGTCACAATCAGACATCTCTATGCTGTGTGTTATGATCACTAAGAGAAAAGACAATGAAGCTAAAGAGGTCACCCAGAGAAAGAAGAGGGAAGGGAACAGAAGAGGAGGGGAGGGGAGGGAAGAGGAAGGGAGAGGAAGGAGGAGGAGGAGAAGGAGGAAGGTAGGAAGGAAGGAAGGAAGGAAGGAAGGAAGGAAGGAAGGAAGGAAGGAAGGAAGGAAGGAAGGAAGGAAGGAAGGAAGGAAGGAAGGAAGGAAACCCTGAAAGTTGTTTGTGTTCATTGGAATTTAAGATAAGCCAAAGTGCCGCATTAGAAGAGGGAAAACTGTAGAAGACTGAACAAAGAGCTTGTCTTCCTACTACATAATGTTGAGACTTTTTTTTTTTTTAACGTAAAGTGATTGTAATCACTTGCTCGAATAAAGAAATCTCACCACTCTGGCAATACATTTAACAAACTAAAGAAAAACAAATATTGGAAATTACAGTGTGAGAAAGCTGAACTTGAAATATGTACTTGAGTGTTAGCATCTCTGAACTTTCAGCAGAGTCCCAATTTTGAAGGTGGTGACCCAGAGCATGGAGCACGTGTGAGCCTGGTGACTTTTCCCATGTTCTTTTTTAAGAGTCTGCTGCTGGTATCACTTTTGTCTTTGTTTCTTTACTCAATTTCCTCATTTGATTGGGTGATTTCTAGAATCTTCTCCAGCTCTCACGTTCTTTAACCCTGTATGACAACCTCTTTGGGGTAGCTATAGTGTGGCAGGAAACACTAGTAGAGGGAAATTCACCTCTGCTGACCATTGACCCACAGTTCCATCCCCGGAAACCACACTTACCCAATAAAACTCTTCTCTTTTTGCAGATAAACGAGCTAATGCTCAGAGAAGTTGAGTAGCTTTCCTTACTCGGTTGAGGGATTGGAAAAGCGGAAAGTCCAATCAGTCATCTATGCCCCCATAGAGCATTTGCTGTCTCTATACCAGCATTAACATTTTATTCGACTTTGCCCAAAATTGTCTCCAAAGATCTGATTTAAATAATCTTTAGATTATGAGAAATTCTTATAAAATTCTAATTTCCTCCTTTTGTTGCTGTTGAGCCCTCCATCTGATGTTCTGCTTTCCTGAAACCAGTGTTTACTTAAACCATTGAGAGTGTATGTTTCCTCAAAGACATATTTCTCCAGAGAAAGGCGGAAAATACTATTTTAAGAAAGCTCTCATTTTCTTGAGGCAGGTGAATACATATGTTTATGTCTGCTCTTGTTTTTTACTCCCTATTATCTAAAAACAATACTCCAAGGTTTATGTAAATTAGAGTGAACTTTTGCAGAGGGAAAAGCCTTTGCAAGAAATACCTATTACAAGCTGCAGTTCTCCTCCCTGATCATGCCCCATCCTACCCCACCCTTAGCAGCTGCTTCCGATGCTTCTAAGCATCTACATCCAGCCCTGGGGCATTTAATCTTCTGGTTTGGAGCTGAACATCAGGGTGCAACCAGCCCTCCTGCTATACATCTGTAATAGAATTAATATGGATTGGAAATAAAAAGACCAGTCATCCCTCAGGCACTATGCTAGACACTGATGTGAACTAAACAGACTTGGACCTCTCCTGGAGGAGCTTAGAGTATAGGGTAGGATCATCCAGTAGCGTCCCCACACACCTTGTATGACTATTTAAACATAAACTAATTCAAATTAAATAGGATTTTAAACTAAGTTTCCCAGTTACACTAGCTATAATTCAAAGACTCAATAGTCACATATGGACAGTGACTTCCCTAATGGACAGCCCTGATTTTAGAACATTTCCATCAATACAGAAAGTTGTAATGTACAATGCTGGTAAAATCGATCACTAGAAGCATGGAATAAAATCAAGGTTCACCTGCCAGGACAGTAACACCAAGTCAGTGCAGGAGAGAAATTCCCAAAAATGGGTTTTCAGGTTTGGCAGAGAACTTGGAAATATGCACAAATGTACAGATATGCACATACATACCCAAGTTCAATATGTACCTGGATCTATTTCTAGAATTTCCACTCAGTTCTGCTCATCAGTCTTTTTATCATGAGCTGGTAACACATTGTTTCAATTATAAAAGATTTATACTAGGTTTTAACATTTGTTATAACTACTTCCCATTTATAGCTTTTCTTTTTAGTGTTTTTTTGTTTGTTTGTTTGTTTTGAAACAGGGCATCAATCTGTCACCCAGGCTGCTGGAGTGCTCACTGGCTGCCTCACTGCAACCTTGACTTTCCAGGCTCAAGTGATTCTCCTGCCTCAGCCTCCTGAGGAACTGGGACCACGCTTGGCTATTTTTTTTTTTAATGTTTTGTAGAGACACGGTCTCACTAATGTTGCCTAGGCTGGTCATAAACTCCTGGGCTCAAGCAATCCTCCCACCATGGCCTCGAAAAATGCTGGGATTATAGGCATAATCCACCATGCCAGGCCCTATTCTTGTATATTTATTTTTCTGCATAAACTTTAAAATAAACTTGTCTAGCTTCACAAAAAATGCATGTTGATATTTTTATTGTACTTTTCATTTTTTTTTTTTTTTTTTTTTTTTTTTTTTTGAGACGGAGTCTCGCTCTGTCACCCAGGCTGGAGTGCAGTGGCCGGATCTCAGCTCACTGCAAGCTCCGCCTCCCGGGTTCACGCCATTCTCCTGCCTCAGCCTCCCGCATTTTTTCACATATTTTTGTTTGAAATATTTTTCCACATTATAACCTGATTTTTTTTTTCAGAGTATCTTTGGTTATAACATAGATTGCTATTTTTCTTTATAAAATGCAACTTTTTAAATAAATAATAAATTAATAAATACATCCATATTATGAAATAGTTATTTTCTTTTTTCATTTTACAAAATTTTAATTGAACTAAAACAACAAATATACCATTTTATACCTTTTTAAGTGTACAGTTTGGTAGTTCACTATACTAATTCCATAGCAGAATTATGAGAATTTTATATACCATCATTAGGATGACAGTCTTATATTTGTGTATATATTTGCCTTTTATAGAGAGCTTTATATTTTCATATGGTTTCATATGAAATCATATTGTTTCATTTTTCAACATGAAGAATTCCGTTTAGCATTTTTTTCTTTTATCATTATTTATTTATCTATTTTTAGTTCTGGGATATATGTGCAGGGGTGCAGGTTTGTTACATAGGTAAACGTGTGCCATAGGAAATAGTTGTTTTCAACATCAAAATTATGTAAATAATATTTATTGAGCCTATTTTATATTAAGAACATTATATGTATTCTTAAATCCTCACAAATATAAAATACAAATTATTATCTATTTTATAGATGGGAAATCTGAGGCATGTAGAGATTAAGCCACTTGTCTAGAATATTTAAGCTGGGTCTATCTAAAATTAGAGCCCTGCACATATTGAAAATGTGAACTATTGTTTATTTTATAAAGTAACATTTATCAGAGTCCAAGTCATACAAAATTCCATAAAGAGAATGCATTTGGTTTCAGTTGTGTTATAACAAGCAGAAGAAAGATATAGTAATTATTTTTACTGAATGTGATTTTAAATGGTCAGTGACCACTAAAGTGCATATGATAGTCTACAATGAAATAATATCAGACTCAAGAAAGTTGTGTTCCAGCCTGGTCATTATTACTGCTTAGCCAGCCATGTTTTGGGGGATAGTTAATCCCTCTCTGTAGCTTCTCTACTTTGAAATGGCATTGAATGTCTGTTTATCTCTCAAAGTTCTGTGGCAATAAAATGAATGACAGTACATAACAATATATGGAGATAAAAGAAATATAGTCAGGCCAATGATACCTAGAGACCATTTCAAAAGTTGGCCTGGTAAATTAATGAGCTTCAGGTTTTTAAAAAACCCAATTTAATTACAGGTCAACGCTTCTTCCTAGATCATTCTGCTTCACTTAGTACTTTTCATTTTATTTGTATTAAGCCAGAAAGGGTGCCTAATGGTCATTTAATGTGTTTCTAAGCCACTACGCTTAATTTAAAAATAGCTGCACTAATATATGCTGCCATGTAGATAGTATTTATCTAAAAGTCTAACAATTTCAATTATTTTGCTGTAGAAAAAGTATACCAAGAGAATTTGGAAGGACAAACTCTTACAAAACGTATGTGGCTTTCATTTTCAGTACTTCCTATTTTCATTTGACTTTTTTCTCACGGGACTTACACACTTCTGCTTCTTAATAGGAACATTTAAAAACACTAAGTAAACTTTCAACAGAGTCATTTCTTATTTTGCACAAATTGGCTCATGCGTCTCTAATTTGATTTTTGAGTTAGTGGAGTCGGTTTTGAGGGAAAATACATTAGTAGTCTTTGGGAGGTAGCTGAGATTTGTTTTATAAAATAGCAGCTTATTAATTCACAGTGTATTTTATTTATAAATTTTTGAATTATTTATTTTTCTAGGACTATATGTGAAGCATATGACTTGCTTTTGTTCCCTTTTAGGCACTTTCATCTTCTTGCTTCTGTGGGAACACCACCATTTTCCCATTCATCTTTAACTCATCTCTTTCTTTCACCATGTCCTTTTGTCCCCACACCTTATGAGAGAGCTACTTGGAGTAGAATTAATTTACATTTTATAGATAAGAGGTCTAAGGCCTATAGAGATTATGCAACCTTTCCCGGGAGATTTAAGTTGGGCATATCTAAAAATCAAAGCCCACGTATATGAGAGAGCTGCATGTCTATTACTTCCATTCCCATCTAGGCCACTCCAGTCAGGGACTTTGTTACGACAACCTTAATCTAGACTAGCTTCAGTACAGCTCCCATTTGAACCACTATACATCCTTTCAAGGCCCTATACACAAATCATCCCCCATTACTATCCCTCTTCCCCTAAATCTTCCTGGAATTTCTTCTCTGTCTTCACTGACCATTTTATACCAGAGATTCTCACCTTGACTGAATATGAGAATCACCTCTGTAGCTTTAATACCACATAAAAGCCTGGGCTTCACCTCAGACCAATTAAATAATATTTTCTTGTGGTAGGATCTGGGCACTCACTATTTTAATGTGAAACCAGAGTTGAGAATGACAGGCTTAAATTTATATATTCTTTAAATATCAGCCTGAGCCCTACATTGTGAACTGCATCAACCCATTGGCTCTTATCCCCGGAATGCCTACCTTACAGTGCCTTAAATTGCTATTATCATTTATAATTATTTCAGATATTTTCACTCAATCATTTCAAGTACTTCAGCGTTTATTAAGAACCTGTTATGTGCAAAATATAATCCCTATGTCTGTTATATATGTGGTCTTCTCTCTTCAACTAATTGAAACCACTCTGAGAGCATGGGTTACATCTTATATTTCTTCTTCAATCAAAATAGACCTAATGCATTTATAAGCTCATATTAGATCTCAATAATATTTTTTGGTGAATATCTCTAGGTTTATATTTTATTATTTTAGTTACCCAGTTTTTTTCAGCAAATATTTATTGAACTGCTATTACGTGGAAGATACTCTGATAGATTTAATACATAATTTAGGCCGGGCATGGTGGCTCATGTCTGTAATCCCAGCATTTTGAGAGACCGAGGCAGGTGGATCACTTGCGGTCAGGAGTTTGAGATCAGTCTGGCCAACATGCTGAAACCCTGTCTC
This sequence comes from Macaca thibetana thibetana, assembly GCF_024542745.1. Classification (NCBI taxonomy): domain Eukaryota; kingdom Metazoa; phylum Chordata; class Mammalia; order Primates; family Cercopithecidae; genus Macaca; species Macaca thibetana. Next base: position 61,622,690 of record NC_065589.1, read on the forward strand.
CACTAAAAATACAAAAATTAGCTGGGCGTGGTGGCACACACCTGTAGTCTCAGCTACTCAGGAGGCTGAGGCAGGAGAATCACTTGAGAATCACAGAAGGCAGAGGTTGACGTGAGCTGAGATCATACCACTGCACTCCAGCCTGGGTATCAGAATGAGACTGTCTCAAAAAATGAATATATATATATGTGTGTGTGTGCGTGTGTGTGTATATATATATGTGTGTGTGTGTGTATATATATATTCATTTTAAGACATAATCTTCACCTTTGATTACAAACATATTTGTTTTTTAAATGGCTTTCTGTTTTTATGTTTTGAAGTGATGTTTACTTGTTTCTACATTGGATAATGTGTCAGAATAACATATTTATTAAATACTTCTTTCATGTCATCCTTCTGAGTTCTTTGCATCTGTAAATTTATTCTATAGTTCAACACATGAGATAGCATCTTCAAAGAGAGTACCTTCTCAGAGGAGAAATGACTTTGCCCAAGGTTACCTGGACAGTAAGGGGCAGAGCTGGGACTCCAGCCCAGACAGTTTGGCCTCAGAGCACACCACTTTACCCCTCTGCCACAGTGCTGCCAGAGACAGTTTTCAAGTAGACAGACGATTCTCCAATTCAGGGAACATATTCATGGTTTCCTTAGATGTATTCTATTTAGAAATAATTCTAAAATAAAAATGCCATTAATGGTACTAGAAGTGGCTTTCACTCAAATATCATTAATATCACAAAATATTTTACAGAGTAAGTTCTAAGAAATCTTAATAGCCAGTAAGAATAACCTAATTGTATTAAAGTTTTTTCAGTTTAGGTTATTAAAGAATATTTTGAATCTCTATTCTGCCCCCAGATGAGGTTTACATTTTTAAGTAGTTAAGAACAAACTTCTCCCTTCTAACTTTATGTTTCATTGTTCAAAGAGGAAAAAAGCAAAGGTTTCAGTTACTAAGTAAACAGTCTATAAATGTACATCCTGTCTAAAAAAGCAGAGAATATGAAACCAAAGGATCCTCAACATTGAAGAAAGGGCAGATTTATAACCATTTTACAAATACTTTTCTTCTTCTAGACATTTCTCTTTTACCTTTCTTATATAATTTTTATTCCTCTCATTTTGCCCTTTTTCATAATTCACTATCATTTCTATTTTTTCTTCTCTCACTCATTTATGATTCTCTTTTGTAGCTGTGAACAAAAATCTCCTTAAAATGTGTCTCTATTAAAGACATTACAAAAATTTTTAAAGTAATAAAGTTTATTTTGTTTTCCTTATTTATTTTCTTTACCCACCCTACTCTGATCATCTCCTTTGTTTCACAATACATCCTTTATTTCACAATAAAATCTCTGTCTCTCGGTCTCTACATACGTGAAATCACAAAGCATCTCCCTATTATAAATGCCAACTCCTAATTAGGAGCACTTAACTTATTAAAAGTTATTAGCCAGGCACTTTTCCCTTGGAGAGATGTTAATACTGTCTTCATGTATATTTAGTTCACAAATATTTATTAGACATTTAATATGTGATTTTCTAGATACTGTTAGGTTCTAAAAATCAAGTTATCTTGAATTTCCCAAGTTGTCCTTTAGTACTATGCACTGTTAACTATAATAAGAGTAATAAGATTTTTGCGACATTAACTCAATAATATTTTTGCAGGGTAAAATTGTATTTGTATTTTATTTGACCAGGGAAGTAATAAACTTTCTACCATTTAGTGGTAATTTGGAACAGCCTTGCTCACAGCTGTCAAGAGATTGAGAAAAAGAATAATTAATCCATAATTTATCATCTTCTAACTGGCAGGTTCACATCACATGCAGGCGTTAACATTGTTCACTATTAATACTCACATTGCCAACTGAACACAAGCTACAAAATGAGGAAATGTCAAAACTTGTACTTTCCTTATAGGGTCCATTTTATCAACATAATCCAACTGTTTTAACTATGCTCTTGAAGATAAGAAAGCACACCACATTACAGATATACATGAGTACATACACTCGTGAATTGCGACAACAGCCTCTAACTGTCTCTATAGCTTCCCAAACCACAAACAGTGCCTCCACTATGCACAGAGAGCAACTGAAGTATTTTAAGCAATTCTCTCATACAAGGGTTTCCATTCTGTTGACAGCTACTCTGAGTCTCCGCCTTCGACTGAGGGTCAAGGGCACTGTGAGCTGTAACCTTTGATGCCTCTCACCTGCTGATTCCTGTGTAATCCCGCCCAGCCATTCGTAAGAGGGCTCCGAGGTGCAGGCAACTGTACTTTGTGCATTGGGTCCACAAGGAGGGGACGACCTTTGTGGGCTCAGGGTGTAAAGGTTCACATTTCACATTTGGGCTTTAATCTGCATTATAATTGTTTAACAAGGAAGTATTTAAGCCACTAGTACTTAGTTTTAACCACTGCACTTGCCTAAGTAAGTTATGTATAATATTCTGCATAATTTCTATGCCTTCAACCGAAAGAGTAAATAGCTCCCTCTAAAAAAAGCTCCTCTTTTAAAGTACATCATTGATGCTGGTGAATTGAAATGTGGAAATGATCAATATTTTAAAAAGTTTATGGTATTGTGATGGGCAAAGCACATTATTTTTAGGTCAGAATAACCCCAGTTTGGACTCCTCTTAGAGCCTGTGTAGCCTTGGGTAATTTGTCTAATGCCTCTGAGATTCCATTTCTTCACCAATAAAATAAAGAGAAGTAATATTCACCACATATACTGAGCATGGGCTTAAGTGAGGTAAAATGCCTGGCATATGCTGGACCCTCAGTAAATATTAGCTCCTACCCATAGTATGGTGGGAAAAAAACTAAGTGAACATGTTTTGTTGATTTTAGGACAACTTTTCTATTAATCTTGAGGGAAATTACCAAATTTCAATTATAACATAAGGAAATAAAATTTCTGAGGCAATTTTTAAGGCTCTTCATTTTCTGAAATAACACATATGGTGATCTTAGGGAGTTCGAATACTAATTCAAGAGGCAAGAATAATTTAAATCCAAACAACTGCTTACGTTCTATTATTCAAAGTTCAGTGATAAAATTAAAAAAGAGCTAGTATGGTTACTGTCTTTTAAAACTCTGTTTTCTCCTGTAGCATAATTAGCCTTCGTTTTTGACCAGAAAAGTCTAATGTGTTTTCCTTGAGCTTGTGAAGAAGTATCTACAGTTCATCATCACTACCCAAAGAGAAACTAGATTTTTTTTGACTTAAGCTCTAGAAGATGAGAAAAACATCCTGTAGTAGTAAAGAGCAGTCCCAGTCCCTTGCTGAAGAAGCAAGCTCAAACTCCAATCTGTGAAGATCTGTATTTAGTTACACTCCCAAATTTACACTGTTCCTAGGGCAACTGAGAGGCCTTGCAGAGGTTTCAAAGAATTACAAAAGTCCTACTTATCATCAAAACCCAGTCTGTAACCAAGGCTAACCTAGTACTAAGGTAGCTGTGGTCAGTCAAAAATAACGAAGGGGTCATTTCTATGTTACATAAAGAGAAGGGCTGCTGTTTGATGCTAATTTCTCTTTATTGCCTACTGTCATAGTATTCAGCAGATAGGGCCCCGGGAGGAGGCAGGTAAGGCATGCCCCAGCTCCAAAATATCACACAGAGGGACAGCTGAAAGAGAGACTCCAGGGCCCTAGATGACCTGCCACTAAGCTACCAAGACTTGGCTAATCTTTTCCATGCCTTTGACCTCTAATTAATAAATAAAACCTGCTCAGATATGGCTGAATATTCTTTTCAAACAGTAACATAGACTCTGGAGTCATTTTGAATCCTATTCTGCCACTTTGTGGTCTGACCTTGGATATAAGCTACTTAACTTCTTCATTTGCAAATTGGGCATCACACTAGTAGATCCTGAATAGAGTTGTCAGTATGATTATCTGAGTTAATATTGGTAAAGTATTTAGAATTCTGCCTGGTCAGCAGGAGGTACTTTGATAGAGTTTTAAAAATAAAAGTAGTACATCCCCCCATATATGTCGCCAAGATATTCAAAAAATTATCTCTGATTTTTGCTGGAATCTTAATTCAGTTAGGCAATAAGTCACATAACCCAGTTTTTAAACATAAATTTAAATAAATATATCAATATAATATTGATATATTACTTTTATTATTTTAATAGAATTATTAAATATCTAAATGTATATTAGTATATATTTAAAATACATAAATACACAAATATATACATCACATTTACTATACAATGCTTATCTATTTTATTTAATATGCTAATGTATAGGGTTCTACTTTTTTTGATTATTAGCAAGCGGATCTTTTTTTTTATAAGAAAGAAGTTTTTTTTATTATTATTATACTGTAAGTTCTAGGGTACATGTGCATAACGTGCAGGTTTGTTACAGATGTATACATGTGCCATGTTGGTGTGCTGTACCCATTAACTCATCATTTACATTAGGTATGTCTCCTAATGCTATCCCTCCCCTTCCCCCCTCCCCGCAATAGGCCCCAATGTGTGATGTTGCCCTTCCTGTGTCCAAGTGATCTCATTGTTCAGTTCCCACCTATGAGTGAGAACATGCGGTGTTTGGTTTTCTGTTCTTGTCATAGTTGGCTGAGAATGATGGTTTCCAGCTGCATCCATGTCCCTACATAGGACACAAACTCATCCTTTTTTATGGCTGCATAGTATTCCATGGTATATATGTGCCACATTTTCTTAATCCAGTCTGTCACTGATGGACATTTAGGTTGATTCCAAGTCTTTGCTATTGTGAACAGTGCCGCAATAAACATACGTGTGCATGTGTCTTTATAGCAGCAAGATTTATAATCCTTTGGGTATATCCCCAAAGGAGATTCCCTTGGCTAGGAAAAAGAATTCCCTTCCCCCTTGCGCTTCTCAGGTGAGGTGATGCCCACTGACCAGCACCAACTGTCCAACATGCCCCAGTGAGATGAACCCAGTACCTCAGTTGAAAATGCAGAAATCATCTGTCTTCTTTGTCGCTCATGCTGGGAGCTGGAGGCTGGAGTTGTTCCTATTCGGCCATCTTCGGTGCCCCAGGGTTCTAATTTTAAGTGTAGTTAAGTTCCAAGGTATGAATGGAAAGATGTTTACTCTCTCGTGCACGCTCTCTCTCTCTCTATATATATATATATGTGTGTGTAAGAAAATAGATTGTTCTTGTATAATTCATAATACTTTTTTTTTTTTTGAGACGGAATCTCACTCTATCACCAGACTGGAGTGCAATGGCACCATCTCGGCCTCCTCCTGGGCAGAAGCAATTCTCCTGCTTCAGCCTCCCAAGTAGCTGGGACTACAGGTGCGCACCACCACACCCAGCTAATTCTTGTATTTGTAGTAGAGAGGAGGTTTCACCATGTTGGCCAGGATCTTGACCTCATGATCCACCCACCTCGGCCTCCCAAAGTGCTAGGATTACAGGCGTGAGCCACCATGCCCAGCCAACTCATAACACTTCTACAGCTAAATCACTAAAGTTATGATTGACCTGTCACATTATACCATACTATTTTCAAGTAATAAAAAGTATCTGATTTTAGAAAGCAGTCTGTGCAAAGTAGAGTAATGCTCTAAAAAATCTACATGCAAAGAAACTAAATTATGATGTGGTTTCTGCTTGAAATAACAATATTTGTGGTCCCCAAGAATTTTTTTCTTTTACGATTTTTGGTGACATGATACAGTTCTTTCATAAAAAATATTGTAAGAGGATGATTGGTAATGAAACATAGGCCATAGGCACTATCATAATTTCCAAGAACCTTCACTATGTGTTTGCACATGTAAAATTCAAAATTCTTCAGTCTTGTTTTCAATGATTAGTACCACAGAGCTGGCAATTGATGCAGTTTTTCTCCTCTGCAAATGAGTGTCATGTTTCTGTTGATAGACCTACTGGTGGATATTTGAACATCTATATTTGAGGCATCATGGGATATTTTGCTATTTGTTTTTTAAATGTATATTTGAAACTAGATTATGCCTAGAAAGGGAACAATAAGCAATCATAACCTAAAGATCAATTTAACAATAAAAAATATCAAATCAATAACTTTTATTCAAGACCATATACCACAACACCAGTTTAAGTGACTATTCATTTTTTTTACTCATGTTTGGTTGAACAGACTAAACTAACTTTTGGTTTCTAAAATATATAAAATATATAAAGCTCTATGCCTGGTGTTTCAAAAGCAAAAGCTCTTCTTTTAACTTATGGACAGATTTATAGAGATGAAGAATACGGAGTAAGTGTGTTCTCATTTGGTACTAAATGAAATCAGTCCACCCAAGTGGTCTGATATTTTTCTTATTGATTAGAAGGGCATGCTGCTATCTTATTCTTCATTTTAACCAATTTTTACTTTAGTTTCCTCCGGAGTAGGAGTCATGTCTGATTTGTATTTAAATCTCCCCAGAGTATTTACCATATATTATTTACTAAATAAAAGTATATTAACACAAATTAGGCAAATTGAGAGTCCAGATATGCAGCTCACTATCAAAGGTGCTGAACAACACAGATATACTGAAGTGATGGTCATGTTATTTGAGACATAGTTGTATGGTACTAAATATCTTTATTTTCGAACATAAGAAAGTAATCATTTAGAAAGTTGATATATTCTTACATGTTGATAAAAATTATACGCTGAAAAATTTAGTGTTATTTTCTATATCCAACAATAAGAAGTACTCCTTGAGAATTATTCGACCCTCGACTTGAGTAGATGCACTATTCCTTAAAACACACACACACACACACACACACACACACACAAATAGTTGTCCTACCTAGTTTCCTCTTGGACTGGCATTTCTTTCATAAACTGAAAATGGTTCTCTAGCTATTAAAGCAGTCTAACATTGAATTAGAACTTGAATTAAAGTCAAAGCTCTAAAATGGCATATTTTGGGAAACATCAATAAGCTCATTTCACAGTTCAAATGTGGGATCACTGATGTGTAATGTACACACATTATACATATAGAGGTTTAGCCATATGCAGGGATAGGTTTTGCATGCCTGAATTTGTCATTCACAGCGAAAGACCAATACCAGCCCTGTTTATAACCAAGGCATAAGATACAGTTTCCTTTTGGATAACTACGTAACATAATAATAACTGCCTCGTTATATAAGCATCCTTAACAATTATATGCAAATGGTATTTTCAACAATTAGAAAACTGCTATAATGATCCAGGGAAATTGGATGAGGGCCTGAACTACTGTAATGGTATTAAGATTGGAGAGAGACACTTTAGAGTCACAGTTTGGTGTTAGAATTGATAGGTCTTGGTGATCCATTAGGCATGTAGAAAAGGTGGAGAAATTAAAGATGATAATCAGGTTTCTGCTTGACTGCATGTGTAGCAAGTGATATTTACTGAGGTCAGGAGCATAGGAAGAGGAGAAGGTTTGGAGCTGAGAAGCAAGAAGACTGAGAAGATGAGTATAGTTTGGGAAGAGTTGGGGGTGTGCATGGACATCCAAGTAGAAATATTCAGTAAGCAGGATATCATTGATATGATAAGGAACTAGACCATGAGCATAGATCTCCAAGGTCAGAACATATGCAATCACTGAAGCCATGTGTGTGTAAAAGGTCACTCTGGAAGACCATGTAAAGTAAGAAGAAGGAAGAGCATAGGAAAATGGTCATCTGTATTATTAAACTGGTCACTAAAAGGTATTGCTTTATTGAAATATTAACAACGTGCTATGATAGCATCAGGTGGTGGTGTTTTAACAACAATGTAAAGCTGGCATGGTTGTAAATTAATTTTGCTTTCTAACCCCTTCCAACATCCTTTGCTACACTGTGTGGTTTCCTTAAATTACCACACGCACAACTCCATGGGCAAACAGACCCAGCTGGTTTCACTTTTTGCGACACAAACAAGCATGTGGCATGAGGTTCAGTCCTCCTAACCACACGTCCCGTTATTTACTCATGTTTTGTCAAAAATAGGCCTGTATAACCAAGTAATTCAATTGGAATTATAAAATCATTGAATTTCTCATAGAAAAATTACCTGGGAAATGATTGCTTAATACACATTTCACGATTACATTTATCAACTTCCTTTCTTTTTATTTTATAATTATTTTATTTTTTTATTTTATTTTATTTTTGTATTATACTTTACATTCTAGGATACATGTGCAGAACCTGCAGGTTTGTTACATAGGTATACATGTGCCATGGTGGTTTGCTGCACCCTTCAACCCATCATCTACATTAGGTAGCTCCCCACTCCCTGACAGGCCCCAGTGTGTAATGTTCCCCTCCCTGTGTTCATGTGTTCTCATTTTTCGACTCCCACTTATGAGTGAGAACATGCGGTGTTTGGTTTTCTGTTCCTATGCTAGTTTGTTGAGAATGATGGTTTCCAACCTCATTGATGTCCCTGCAAAGAACATGAACTCATCCTTTTTTATGGCTGCATAGTATTCCATGGTTTGTATGTGCCACATTTTCTTTATCCAGTCTGTCATTGATGAGAATTTGGGTTGGTTCCAAGTCTTTGCTGTTGTGAATAGTGCTGCAATAAACATACGTGTACATGTGTCTTCATAGTAGAATGATTCATAATCCTTTGGGTGTATACTCAGTAATGGGATGGCTGGGTCAAATGGTATTTCTAGTTCTAGATCCTTGAGGAATTACCACACTGTCTTCAACAATGGTTGAACTAATTTACACTCCCACCAACAGTGTGAAAGCGTTCCTATTTCTCCACATCCTTTCCAGCATCTGTTGTTTCCTGACTAAGCAGTTCTTCTGAATCAGCCAAAAAGAAAAACATAACTGATTCAAATTTTTGCTTTGTTTCTAATCTCATGTGATGAAGACTTCTAAGAAAGTTCAAGAGCTCACTGGTCACAGAATCTTTATCTCTGTTCTTTGTCTGATTACAAGAGACATATCTTTAAACTCTACATTGTGCTTTACCAAAGCAGCAGGATTCCATATATGTCTTATGAATGTTAAATTAAACCAATGTGCCACAAACAAAATAATCCAAGATCATACATATCATTTTATGTAATTCTTAAACTATTTTCTGAGACCATTAAGCATCAAAATAATTGCTATATACCATTAAGAGGTTGGTTCATTTTCTTTTGGTAAAATTAAAAAAAAAATGTTCAAGAGATCTGAATTGACTCATATCTTATTTACAAACCATTCCTATCCTATGTTATTGAAACCAGGTCTCCAAGTAAAAGAAAGTTACCCCTCTAGCCTGGTGACCTTATGAAAATACTTAACCCCCCTACACAGAAATCTTCATTCATAATTTCATAGATTGTAACATTCTCTGTTGAAAAGCTATTGGACCCTCCTTCTCAGCTATAATATCATTAAATTCTATGACTTAAAATGTGCCTATAAGAAAGTCATATTGATTATTTCTGAAGGGAAAAGCTACAAAGAGGGCATAATACTCACCATAATGGCATGGGGAGAACACATGTCTGTGATATCTGGTGTTTTAAAAACATCCCTGCATCTAAAAGGAAACCAAAATGGCATGTACCTTTAGGATATTTAAGAAAGAAACAGAATCTGAAAATCTTAAGCTACTGCAGTGTGAAGAAACTATTAAGGTAGGATAAATTTGAAATATCTTCCTGGCTGTGTTTCTAATAAAACGTGAAGCTAGGTAAAATTTTTCAGGAATTGTCTTTTTTTAAATATAGTAATATTCAAACTCAGAAAAATGGTAGAGAAGCTAATACCTTGGTTTGATGCTAAAAAGGATTGAATTGCTTCTTCATAATCAATAGAAGTATTTATTCCATAATAAAAACAAGAGAAAAGCATATTAACTATGCCCCATATACTCCAACTGGGTTAAGTTATCTTATTTAGTATCACCTTTCTGTAATGGAATTTCATATGGCTTGATAAATGATGATGATGACTGTGAGCAGGTCTGAAACCCAGTAATTTCAATTGGTTCTGGTGGTTCAATGTTTCTTTACTTTCTATTCAGTCCAAATTAAGCGAAATGTTTTCTCTGTCCTAGATGTTAAATGATTTTTAAAATTTAAAATTTAAATATATTTACTTTCTATTTAATGTCAAATATTGATCAGCTAATTTGTTATAAATATTCCACTTCTAGCTTCCCACAGAACTGTTTATATGGCAGTTTTTGTATTACAACTTAACAGTTTACTTAACTACTTTCCTTTGAACCAGCACCTCAGGAATTAGGAAGTGTACAGTTCTTTAAATGTTTTGTAGAGTTCAGCAGTGAAGCCATTGGTCCTGGGTTTTTCTTTAGTGGGAAATTTTTTACTATGGCTTTGATTTTGTTACTTATTATTGGTCTGTTCAGGTTTTAGGTTTCTTTCTGGTTCAATCTTGGTAGGTTGTATATGTCTAAGAATTTGTCCATTTTTTTCTAGATTTTCCAATTTATTGGCATATAGTTGCTCACAGTAGCACTAATAATCCTTTGAATTTCTGCAGTGTCTGTTGTAATGTCTCCTTTATCATTTTTTACTTTATTTATTTGTATCTTCTCTCTTTTATTCTATTAAGTTTATCAATTTTGTTTAACTTTTTTTAAAAAAACAAGTTTTTGTTTCATTGATTTTTGTATTTTTTTTTTTTCATTTGACTTTTATTTATTTCTGCTCTGGTCTTTACTATTTCTTTTGTTCTAGTAGTTTTGGGTTTGGTTTTCTCTTGCTTTTCTAGTTCTTTAAGATACATCATTAGATTGTTTATTTGAGGTTTTTTCCTCTTTTTTAATGTAGGCACTTATAAACTTCTCTCTGAGTACTCTTTTTGTTATATTCCGTAGATTTTGACATATTGTGTTTCCATTATCATTTTTTTCAACAAGTTTCTCAATTTCCTTCTTAATTTCTGCATTGACTTACTAGTCATTCAGAAGCATATTGTTTAACTTCCATGTATTTATATAGTTTCCAAAATTCCTCGTTACTGATTTCTAGTTTTATTCCATTGTTGTCAGGGAAGATGCTTGACATATTTCAATGTTTTGAATGTTTTAAGACTTGTTTTGTGGCTTAACATATAGTCAATCCTTGAGAATGATCAATGTGGTGAGGAAACAAATGTGTATTCTGCAACCACTGCATTAAATGTTCTGTAAATATCTATTGGATCCACTTGGTCTGTAGTGCAGATTAAGTCCAATGTTTATTTGTTGATTTTTTGTCCGGAATGTCTGTCCACTGTGAAAGTGAGGTGTTGAAGTCTCCAGTTATTATTGTATTGGGCCTATCTCTCTCTTTAGTTCTATTAATGTTTGCTTTATATAGCTGGGTGCTCCAGTGAGGGTTGCATATATGTTTGTTTATTCTCTTGCTGAATCGACCCCTTTATCATTATATAGTGACCTTCTTTGTCTGTTACAGTTTTTGTCTTTAAATCTATTTTATTTGATGTAAGTATAGCTACTCCTGTTCTTTTTTGGTTTCTGTTGGCATGGAATACCATTTTCCAACCCTTTATTTTCAGTCTATCTGTGTCTTTATAGGTGAAGTGTGTTTCTGGTAGACAAGGGGTCAATGGGTCTTGTTTTTTCATTGATTCAGCTTTTCTATGTCTTTTGATGGGAGAGTTTAGTGCATTTACATTGAATGATATTGTTGATAAATAAGAACTTACTCCTGCCATTTTATTAATTATTTTGTGGTTTTGTAGTCTTCTCTTCCTTCCTTCTTTCCTTCCTGTCTTCCTTCAATGAAGATAATTTTCTCTGGTCATATGATTTAGTTTCTTGCTCTTTTATTTTTTTTGTATCTATTGTATGTTTTTTGGTTTGAGGTTACCATGAGGCTTAAAAATACTATTTTATATCCATTATTTTACCCTGATAACAACTTAACACTGTTTGCATAAACAAGCAAACATATAAACAAAAAGAAAACTAATAACAACTTTATGCTTCAACTTTGTCCCTCTCCTTTTTAACTTTTTATTGTTTCTATTTATATCATATTGAACTATGTCTTGAAAAGTTTTGTAGTTAATATTTGTGATTGGTTAATAACTCTTTCTACTTAGGATAAAAGTAGTTTACATACCACAGTTACAGTTGTTCTAATATTCCATGCTTTTCTATGTACTTACTATTACCAGTGAGTTTTGTATCTTCAGATAATTTCTTATTGCTCATTAACATCCTTTTCTTTCCAATCAAGGAAATTCCTTTAGCATTTCTTATAAGACAGGTCTGGTGTTGATGTTAGCTTTTGTCTGTCTGGGAAAGTCTTTATTTCTCCTTCCTGTTTAAAGATTATTTTCACTGGATATACTATTCTAGGGTAAAAGCACTTTTTCTTCAGCACTTTAAATGTATCTTGTCACTCTCTCCTGTCCTGTAAGGTTTCTATTGAAAATTCTGCTGCCAGATGTATTGAAGCTCCAATGTACGTGATTTGTTGCCTTTCTCTTGTTGCTTTTAAGATCCTTTCTTTATCCTTGATCTTTGGGGGTTTGATTATTAAATGCCTTTAGGTAGCCTTCTTTGGGTTAAATCTGCTTGGTGTTCTATAATCTTGTACTTGGATATTGACATCTTTCTCTAGGTTTGGAAAGTTCTCTGTTACTATCCCTTTGAATAAAATTTCTACCCTGTCTCTTTCTCTATTACCTCTTTAAGGTCAATAACTCTTAGATATGCTCTTTTGAGGGTATTTTCTAGATCCTGTAGGCATGCTTCATTGTTTTATCACTCTTTTTTATTTCATCTCCTCTGACTGAATTTTCAAATATCCTAACTTCAAGCTCACAAATTCTTTCTTCTGCTATCAATCAGCTATTAAAGGATTCTGATACATTCTTCAGTGTGCCAGTTGCATTTTTCAACTCTAGAATTTCTGATAGATTCTTTTTAATAATTTGAATCTCTTTGTTAAATTTATCTGATGGAATTCTGAATTCCTTCTCTATGTTACCTTGAATTTCTTTTAGTTTCCTCAACACAGCTATTTTGAATTCTCTATCTGAAAGGTCACATATCTCTGTTTCTCCAGGATTGGTTCCTGGTGTCTTATTTACCTCAATTGGTGAGGTAATGTTTTCCTGGATGGTGTTAATGCTAGTAAATGTTCTTCAGTGTCTGGGCATTGAAGAGTTAGATATTTATCGCAGTCTTCACTGTCTGGGCTTATCTGTACCCATCTTTCTTGGGAATGCTTTACAGATATTTGAAAAGACTTATGTGTTTTAATCTAAGTTGTATCTGCTTTAGAGGGCATCCCACCCCCAGTAACACTGAGGTTCTTACATACTTGTAGAGGTACCTCCTTGATGGTCTTGGGCAAGATCTGGGAGAATTCTTGCGATTACTAAGCAGAGAATCTTGTTCTCTTCCCATACTTTCTCCCAAACAGAGCCTCTCTCTCTGTTCTGAGGCACCTAAAGCTAGGAGTGAAGTGACAGAAGCATCCTTGTGGCCACGACCACTGTGGCTACACTGGGTCAGACTTGAAGCCAGCACAGTACTGAGTCTTGCTCAAGGCCTGCTGTAGTCACTCCCTGGCTACTGCCTATGTTCACTCTAGGCCTTGAGGCTCTATAATCAGCAGGTGGCAAAGTCAGCCAGGCCTGCATTCTTCCCTGGGTCCAGAGGTGCTGTTTGGGAGTCAGGGACTAGAGTCAAAAACCTTAGAAGTCTACTTGGTATTCTATAGTACTGCAGCTGAGCTGGTACTCAAACCACAAGATGTAGTCCTTCCACTCTTCCCTCCCCTTTCCAAAGGCAGAGGAGCCTCAACCCTTAGCCACCATCACCCAGGCCATGAGGACTACTGCCAGATTACCTCCAAAATTACCTTATGGCTCCAGGACTCTTAAGTCAGCTTGTGGTGAATGCTGCCTGACCTAGGACTCACACTTCGTGGCAGTGGGCCCCTTCTGGCCCAGGGCACGTCCAGAAATGCCATCCAAGAGTCAAGACCTGGAACCAGGGACCCTAAGAGCCCACTTGGTGCTTATCACACTGTGGCCATGCTAATACCTAAGGTGTAAGACAAAGTCCCCTTTACTTTTCCCTCTGGTTTTCTCAAACAGAAAGAGTTTTGCCCCATAGTCACCACAGCTTGTAATGTACCAAGTCTCATCTCAAGCCAGCAAGTCTCAGAGGCTCACCTAATGCCCTTGGTGTAGTACCTGGGTGTCACTGCTGCTTATTCAGGGCCCAAGGCCTCTTCAGTTAGCAGGTAATAAATGCTGCTGGCACTGGGCCCTTTCCCTCAAGGCAGCAAATTCCCTTCTGGCCCAGGGTGTGTCTAGAAATATCGTCTAGAAGCTGGGGCCTGGAATGGAGGCCTCATGACTCTAACCGATACCCTGTCTTGCTGTGGCTGAGCTGGTCTCCAAGATGCAAGACAAAGTCCTCTCTACACTTTCTGCTTCTCTCCTCAAGCAGAAGAAAGGTATAAAAGGATCTCTTTTGGAGTCACTGTGCAACCTGCTGTTAGAGGAGGGGTGATGCCAGCACTCCCTTAGCCATCCCAACTGATGTCTCAGTACGTCCTGTGCACCCCGACCCCACCCAGTCCACTGTCTCTGGACCCAGTTCAGCCCTAGACTTGCGTGAGAATTGCAGTCTTTATAGCTTAGACTGCTTTTCAAGTTTACTTGGAGACAGAGAGCACTGTAGCTTGCAGTAGTGAGGTTTGTGGGAACTCAAGTTCAGACCACTGAGACTGGCAATTCCCCTCTGGCTAGTGCTGGTTTAAATGTTCCCTCCATGGGCAGGTGGCGGCTGAGTTAGGTCCCATTTTCCTTTTTGCCTTAATGGGACAGTGCTGAGTTCAATGCCTCACAATTGCTGTCTTCTCCTTCCTCCAGTGCCCAGAGATACTATCTGCATCAATTGCTGTTGCTGGGGTTGGGGAAAAGGTAGCATCAGTGATTCAGGACTTTTTTGTTTGTTTGTTTGTTTACCTCATCGGTGCCTCTTTCAGTGATACGAAGTTAGAACCAGGTGCCATGAGTGCTCACCTGATTTTTGGTTCTTATAAAAGGTGCTTTTTTCTCTGTAAATAGTTGTCAAATTGGTGTCCTTGGCCAGAGTAGGGGGATCAGCGAAGCCTTTTATTCTGTCATCTTGCTCCCCTTCCTTTGAAATTCTTCAAGAATTAGGACGTATACAGAGACTGCCTTATTCATCTTTACAAATACAACATCTAGGAAACTGCTGAGTTTACAATGGCAATAAGAAGTATTTGAAGCTAAATGTACTAGAAATAGTAGACCAAATGGATAATGACGGCATTAAGTTAGAAAGAGAATAGAAAGGCAGTATGTAGAGTGATTAGAGTATAGCTTCTGGCAACAACTAACTATAGGTTTAGTTCTCAAATCCGTTATTTGCTACCTGTATGATTTGGACAAATTATTTAGCTTTTTGAAACTTTAGTTTTCTTCCTTATAAGAAGGGGAAGGTAATCTCTACCTTTGAGGGTGACATGAAGATTAAATGAGAAAATGCATATAAAGCATTTATCATTGAGTATAGTTCCTAGTAAAGCCCTCAAAAATGACAGAAAAAATATGAATTTAAATAAAAAACATTTCTGAAAGTAGTATGGTTTTTTCTTCCCTATTCTTTGTTGTTAAAAGGGAACTGGACTTTTGGTTCAAAATGGTCGACTGAACACCCAGGTGTATTTCACTTCTTTCCCATGATGCCATTCAGTGACAGTAAAGCTATACCAAAAAGAACAAATCTGTAGATAGTGCTGAAAATAAGAGTGAGCGTGACATCAACAAACAGCAGCTTCCTAAACTATGTGGAAATCTGAAAACAAATGGGTTCATATTGATGTGCAAGCCACAGAGGAACTTTATCCTGGAAAATGTACCTGAGCAGGTTACATCAAAGATGTGAGTAAATCTAACCCATGGAGCTCCCAAGAGCTCTAAATTTGGAGATGAAACCATGGAGTCAGAGATTATATAACTAGGAGAAGAAATTGGAAATATAAGTATTAATATATGTGTAAACATTCAGTAGTCATTGCATTTTTAAATCTGAAAATATGACTATTACATTTTCTAAATAGTAAAAGCTGAATAATAAATTTCACAAACTATTCAAAAGAATCCATTTATCCATTTATCACTCCAGGTCTGTAGAAATCAATGTATAGATTGACCTTCATCATTTTGATTTCCATGGAGAAGCAATTAATCATTAATAATTACCTAGTTTGGAACTGTAACCATTTAGAATGTTTAGTTCTTTTCATTGCTATGCTTAACCCAAGATCGAAATGGGAACATTGATTTAATTTTACCCCTCATCCTATGTCTCTGGACACATATTTTCAACCCCCAAATTATAATAAATTTGAATCCTACAATTAAAATAGAGCCCCAAGAAAGTTTCCAAGCAGTGTCATGTAAACAAAGAACAAAAAAGAGATCTTATATCAGAACAAGATAAGGAAGAAATCTGAAAACCTTTATTTTCTTTTGTTTACCAAGCCAAGCCAAGTCAAAAAAAAAAAAAAAAAAAAAGTAAAGTAAAAATTAACATTAAGTAAATGGATATAAAAATAGAATCACTTTCAAAAGCAATCTCAGTTTGATATAAAACTTTGTGAAGACAAAGATTTGTTGTGACATTCTAGCTTTGTTAATTCCAATTTGCTAATTTTTGATGAGATTGTGGAGGCAGAAGTCATGAATACCAAAGTGGAGAGAAGAGGGAGGGTGTCTGGTTTAAAGTGCATTGATGGGGATGAGCTAGTGCTTTAGATGAATCATAGTTTTGGGAAAGAAAGAAGAATTTAGTATAAATAAAATTCTCTTACTTTTTCTACCTAGCATCTCTTGTTTTAGAACTCAAACCCCACCCACAGCATTCCTGCTCAGACCCGTAGTTTGGATTGGGTTGGCGCCAACCTGTACGCCCTCCTTTTCCCTGGCTTCACTCGAGGGCCTCACTGGACCTAGCCAAATAGAACACTTCTTTCCTTTGGCCATGATGATTTGTTCAGAGGGGAGGAAAGTAACCAAAGCTAATCCTTTCCAAGAGTTTTGGCAGGGATATCTGCAGAGATATGATTTCAGAAATATTCAAAAACCACAAAAAGAATTAGAAAGATATCTAAAAAGACATAAAGGAAAAGTTAAATACATGAAAAGGCATAGCATATTTGTTATGGGTAGGAAGATTTGGAATTGATAAGATACTAATTATCTCAAAATTAATTCATAGATATTATTCATTTTGACCAAAAATCCAAAATGGTTATTTTATCTGAAGGCATAAATGCATGAGCATAGTTCTCAGATGAAACAGATGGGTGAGATTTTAGCATAAAAATATAAAGCTGTAAAAGTAATGGGAAAACCATAAGAATAAGTATTATCTAAGTCTTGAAGTAGGAAGCTTTCTAATTTGACATCAAAGGTTATAAAACATAAAGAAAAAGAGAGTTGACACATATCTGCATGGAAGAATATACCATATAATATAAAAAATCAAAAGACAAATGATAAATTGAAGAAAAAGGACTTATAACTTATGTGAGAGAAATGGAGTTAATATTCATAATATGTAAAGAAAGAGCACATACCAAAAGCATACAAAAATTTCATAAAAATAAATGGTTACATGACATAGAAAGGCAATCTCAAAGAAAACCAATGACTAATAATCACATCAAAGACAATCAACAAAAATGCCAGCTAATTCAATCATGTGATATCATCTGTCATTCCTCAGAGTAACAAAGATAAGAAAGTACTAGTAATGCCAAGTACTGATGAGAGTAGAAAGAAATCAGTTTTCTCATATTTATTGGTTTTGGTAGTATAAATTAGTTCAATATTTTTGGAGAGCAATATTTATTTTAACATTGTCATTTTTGCAAAAATAAATTTAAACCATTGAAATGACCATCTAGCAGAACTTATTAAAACAAGTTAAGATATAACAATAAAATGAATGCAAAATATTCATCAACACACATGAGAGATCTATATGATTATATGTGAAAAAATCCCTGCCACAGTATATAAAGAGTAAAAGGCATGTTACCAAAAAAGTTATGAGACCAAATATGCAATCGAGTCACCTATAAATTATAATTAAACTTGCATCTATTTAGTGCTTGTCATGTACCAAGCACTAAACTACATACCAAGTGCTACAGATGTAAGCACACACATATGCAAGCACACACCCACACATACATGTATACACATGCATCCAATTTTTATCTTTATGAAGTAGGAAAGCTGGAGTAGAGGGTGGGTGGAGAAGGAAGGTAGGGAGGTAGGAAGGTTCAAGAAGGGGTAAGGTTCAGCAGGATTGCCTGAATTTTTTTAGTATGGACATATATTTGCTTTGTTATCAGGAAAAAATTGATCAAGATATTTCCATTTGGGGAGAAAGAGAGAAAAATATGTGATATTTTGTCTGTTCACCAAAAATATTACTCATTATTTTCACAAGATTAACTATAATTTTGATACGAGCCACTTTACCAAAAATAGTGCCTTTTTCATCTTGGTATTTCATCTTAGATTTTTCACATGAAAAATTATTAATACACGGTGGCTCAGTTGAATGACAAGTTACTTTTATTAGACACTTTTGGGAATGATAAGGTTTTGTAAGTTGACTCTAGTTCCCATTATGTTAAGAAATTAATGTTATAAAAATATGCAGTTTTTAAAAATATGTTTTTCTTCATAAAATACTTATTTTCAATAATATGCAAAAGTACAGTTTTAGTTTTTATAAAAACTCTTTGGACATTTAATATTTTCAAACATATACATAATATTTATTCTGATGTCTTTAGTGAAGTTCAAATAAATTTATAAACTACATACTATACACAAGCATGTATACACACACATATTTTGGACACCTTGAACATATATATTCTGAAATGGATATATTCTAAGATCATATAAGAAAAATCATTTGTTTTACAAGAATGCCTCCAGCAAGGAGGCACTGGGCCACTGCTTCCACCATGCTGTTTTAAGATATATTTGGGCTCACAAACACATAATTAAAAGCTTTGTAGGGTAATAAAACACTTTGACACTAGGGGCAGACCTGTTGACCAAGACTGAAAATATGGAGAATGATGAAAAGGGGTCTTAAATTCAATTTTTAAATTCACAAAGGGTCACCGCCTTAGAAACATTTATAACTCAAAGTTTGACTTTCAGCTTTTCTGTATTGCTATCTTTTGCTGCCAGTTGGTGTAATGAAATATGACCACCTCAACACTAAAGGGAAAGATCATCCCATTTAATCAAATGAAATCAAATAACAAGAAAAGTTCTCACCTCTAGGGGTATAGAACTGTCCTCCAACTGTCAGGTGGATATGTTTCAAGGATCCTCTTGATTAAGGCCTCCAATATCTTTAGAAAAGAAATATCAAAACCTGTCATATAATTTGCACTGAAGTCATGTACAGAAATATGTGGATTTAAAAATCACAGATACAACAGATTGAAGGTTTCAACGTTTGACATCAATTCACCCTCCTAAACACAGTGCTCTTAGTGTGAAAGTGTCTGTCAAAAAACAAACAGTAATGTTTTCTTTGTAAATTTCTGTACTATCTTCCAGGAATGGTCTGCTAAAACAAATGTGGCTATGCATTCAAGGATATGGGAGTCCAACTTGTAAATGAATTATTTTTTATGAATATGTTGCACTTACATGCTACAAGATATGTCAACTTCTAGCCCTAAAAACACTGCCATTTTGATTCAGAATTCATGTATTAAGTAGATATAAATAAATATAATTCTTCGTCACTAAACACTGCTGAGTCGCAACATAAGATTTTGATGAACTGAATGACTAGCTACAGTCCCTGCTACTTAGTACTAAATAAGAGTATCCAAAAAGAATGAATTTATTTTTACTATAGAGAAAAAAATCAATTAAAAACTGAGCATACCTACATGAAAAAAAGATCTTGTGAGTTAGAAATGTGAGGTAGATCTTGTTTTCCTGACATTATTTTTGCAAGGAATTGTGTAGATACTTTGTAAAAATTAAAGTCTTGCTTTCCCATGCCCACATGTTATTTAAAATTAAAGGTAGATCTTTAGCAGAAAAATCACTTTGAAGAAAAACATGGAGCCTATAGAAACACCATATTGAGTTGCTAGCTGTCCTAAATGAAAAGGTCTGACTGTGAATTTTTAAATATCATCTTAAAATCCTATCATACCTTAAAAAACTTAAAATGTGCAAAAGTTCTAAAATGAACTAGAAGCCAAGAAGTAAATGTTTGATATTCAGTAGTACCTGAAAATACAATGTAAAAAAAGTGAGTGTTTGGAAATTATTCCAACATCTTATGTCCTGTATCCATTTATTATGGAAAATGGCAGGCCTATCCCAATGTATTAAACGTAAAGCCAGAATTAACCAAATTTTAATCTTCTATATTTCCTTAAAGCTAAGCGGAGGCCTCGGCAACATGAACCCCTGACCACAGGAGTTGTTAGTGAAGAATATACTTTAAAAGTCTTGCTATTCCAAAACACAGCAGAGATCTATGCAGACTGTAATCTAATGAAATCTGCATGTAGGAGGAAAAAGAAGACCAAGTGTTGGTCATGATATTTTGTTGGAGAATATGTGGATTGTTCTTTGGTTCTGAAAGGTGAAAGAGTAGGGAAGTGGAGGAAATGATCTTCAAAAGCAAAGATCATCTCCAAAATGTTTCTGAGAAGAATTGACTTAGTCCGATGTTTCAAGACTTGTCTAATTATAAAACAATTACCTACACTCTTGTTAAAAATACAGATTTCCAACAACATTCACCTTGCCCAAATTATGATCCAGTAGGATTGGAGTAGTGGCATAATCTGTATTTTTGAGGAGCACCCCAAGTGAGTCTTATGATAAGATAGGTTTGACAAACACTTTCCTAATCTTAATTGCTCAACCTTGCACTTTACCAACACAGCCTGATAACTAACCATTCAGTGTTGAATAAAGAAAACCATGTTCATTTGACTAAACAAGATCGAAGAGAAAACAGATTTCACATTACTTTAATGGGTACAAATAAAGCCAAAAATAGATTAATTTATGTCATGTGCTTTTTAAGTAATCTACTATTATAATTTTGTCAGTGATGATGCTAGGAAAAATGGACTACTGTAAGTCACAGCATGTCTTTATACTGCTATTATCTGATAAAGATGTGTTTTAATTTAAATAAGTAGAGAAATACATTTGTTATCCCATCCCGTTATTCCATTTTCCAAAATCTTCTCCAAACCAACAATTTAATAATTCTTAACATGCAGCACTGCTACTTATATAATTAGCATATAGTGGTTTTCAGGTTTTTAAATTAACTTATTTATGTATTTATTTTTTATAATTTCAACTTTTATTTTAGATTCAGGGGGTAACTATGGCAGGTTTGTTACATGGGTATATTGCATGATGCTGAGGTTTGGGATATGAATGATTATATCATGCAGGGGCTGAGCATTGTACTCAATAGGTACCTTTTCAGTCCTTCCCCATTCCCCAGCTCCTTCCTCCATTAGTCTCCAGTGTCTATTGTTCCCAGTTCCCATTTATAAGTGAGAAGATGTGGTATTTGGTTTTTTGTTCCTGAGTTAATTTGCTTTGGATGATGACCTCCAGCTGTATCCATGTTGATGTAAAGGATATATATTTGTTCTTTTTTATGGCTGCATTGTATTCCATAATATATTTGTACCACATTTTCTTTATCCAATCCACCATTGATGGGCCCCTAGGTTGATTTCATGTTTTTGCTAGATCTTAAATTAACAATGTAACATCTCAGTTAAAGTAACTAGAAAAATGAAAACAAACTAATTCCAAAGCTAGCAGAAGAAAAGAAATAACTAAAATTCAAGCACAACTGAACGAAACTGAGAACCCAAAAATCCAAAGGATCAAGGAAAAGAGAAGACTCAAATAAGCACAATCAGAAACAACATATGTAACATTACCACTGACATCACAGAAATACAAAAGATCCTCAGAGATAGTATGAATACCTCTGTGCATACAAACTATAAAACCTAAAGGAAATGGAAACAATCCTGGAATACACAACCTCTCAAGATTGAATAAGGAAGATATTGAAACCCTGAACAGATCAATATTGTGTTCTGAAATTGAATCAGTCATTAAAAAAGACCCTACCAACCAAAACAGGCCCTGGACCAGATGGATTCACAGCTGAATTCTACCAGATGTACAGAGAAAAGCTGGTACCAATTCTACTGAAGCTATTCCAAAAAAATCAAAGAGGAAGGACTCCTCCATAACCAATTCTACAAAGCCAGCACCACCCTGATACCAAAACTTAACAAAGGCACAATTAAAAAAAAAAAAATAGGAAACTGCAGGCCCATATCACTGATGAACATAGACACAAAAATCCTCAACAAAATACTAACAAACTGAATCCAGCAGTACATCAAAAATTTAATTTACAATGATCAAGTACGCTTTATCCCTAAGATGTAAAACTGATTCAACATATGTAAATTAATACATGTGATTCATTACATAAACAGAATTAAAAACAAAAACCTGATGATCATTTCAATAGATGTGAGAAAGCTTTTGGTAAAATTCAACTCTTCATGATAAAAACCCTCAACAAAAAAGACATCAAAAGATTGTACCTCAAAATAATAAGAACCATCTGTGACAGACCCACAACCAACACCATACTGAATGGGCAAAAGCTGGAAGCATTCCCCTTAGGAACAGGAATGGCCGGGCGCGGTGACTCACGCCTGTAATCCCAGCACTTTGGGAGGCTGAGGTGGGCAGATGACGTAAGGGAGACCCTCCTGGCCAACATGGTGAAACCCCGTCTCTACTAAAACAACAAAAATTAGTTGGGGGTGGTGGTGCATACCTGTAGTCTCACTCATGAGGCTGAGGCAGGAAAATTGCTTGAACCCGGGAGGTGGAGGTTGCAGTGAGCTGAGATGGCGCCACTGCACTCCAGCTTGGAAACAGAATGAGACTCCGTCTCAAAACAAAACAAAACAAAACAAAAAACAAGAAGAAGACAAGGATGCCTACTCTCACCACCCCTATTCTACACAGTACTGGAAGTCCTAGCCAGAACAATCGGGCAATAGAAAGAAATAAAAGGCATCAAAATAAGAAAAGGAGTCAAATTATCTTCCTTCACTGATGGTATGATTCTATACATAGTAAACCCTAAAGACTCTGCCAAAAGGCATCTAGACCTGATAAATGACTTCTGTAAAGTTTCAGGATACAAAATCAATGTACAAAAATCAGTAACATTTCTATACACCAGTAATATTCAAACTGAGAGCCAAATCAAGAATGTAATTCCATTTACAGTAGCCACACAAACACATAAAAACATACCTAGAATTACATCTAACCAGGAAGTTAATAATCACTGCAAGGAGAATTTTAAAACACTGCTGAAAGAAGTCAGAGATAAGACAAGCAAATGGAAAAACATTCCATGCTCATGGATGAAAAGAGGTAGTATCAATAAAATGGCCATACCCCACCCCCATGCAATCTACAGATTTAACATATTACTATCAAACTACCAAAATCACTTTTTACAGAATCAATTTCACCAAAGCAGCATGGTACTGTTACAGAAACAGGTTTTTTTTTTTTTAATGAAGTATCCCTGTTGTCTCATATTGAGATTCTGAAGCCATGTACATATTCAATTTAATAAAACAGACTTTATATTAGAAAAAAATTCAGAAAACAATATTTTGCTATTTTAAAACTTTTGAAAAGGCTAGTTCTCCCCTCTGTAAGTAATTCTTCTTATCCATGATTATTAAAAGTATTTTATATTGAGTAGTCCACTGAGGATTTTGGTTGGTCCT
Organism: Macaca thibetana thibetana; assembly: GCF_024542745.1. Lineage (NCBI taxonomy): Eukaryota > Metazoa > Chordata > Mammalia > Primates > Cercopithecidae > Macaca > Macaca thibetana. The sequence continues at coordinate 61,646,617 of NC_065589.1, forward strand.
CTTAGGAACCCAATCATCCCAATTGCTCCTTTGTTCCTAAAGTGCATGAATCTACCCTCACCTCAGACGATGGGTTCACAGTTTCTGCCACCAGCTGTCATCAGAAAGCCAATGAAAATGTTGTATTAAATAAGATAATTGCATATTCCAACTATCTCTCAAGTTGCTCTAAATTCTTCCTTGGATCAATGAACTGGACTACCAAAAACCTACATAGTTGAATTCCATGAACTTTATCCTTCATGGAGTTTGCATCACTGAATTGTCCACTGGTGGTAGGACGGGCTTTTATCAAAAGATCAAACAGAAAACAATACATTAATATTTTTGCTTCAGCAATCAAGTGTTTGAAACCATAATGTGTATTTACTGTAATATGCTCTCTATATAAATCCTCTTATAAGAAATCCCATTAACAAATTATTGTTAAGAAAAATATTGCTTTATCTGAATAATTGGCATACTTTTCCCATATAGATACTGAGAAATGACATGACTGAATATATTCTTCTTTTAAATTGGCTGTCATGAATCTTAAAGCCAAATTTAAAGCTTAAATTTGAAAGCTCAAATATACAAAGATACCTCTCTCTCATATTTAATCACACAGATATACATAAATTCACACATATTGACTCTAGTCTTTCCTTTCTTAACTCTTATATACTAAGAAAAATATCCTGATTATTTTCTACTATCATTTTTTAAGTTTTAAAAATAATTCACCTCAATTATTTTGTGGGACAAAAAAGATTTCCTACTTCTACTACTGTCAATACTAATACTATCCAGCAACTATTAATGAGAATTACTTTGAGCTCAATTGCTAGGACTATTTCAATATTAAAAATGAAGTCATTAAAGTTTAAGGGGTTAAATAACTGATTCACAGCCTCACCACTAGTAAATGTCAGACTCAAGTTTTGAAGCTAGGTCTTAGATCGAATTTAATCTCATATATTTAACCACTGTGGTATGTTATAAATAACAAACATAGAATTTACTAATTTCTCTAACAGAAATTAGTAAAAAAAAATTATCTAATAGAAATTTTAACAGTATACTGATTTGAAATCATAAACCATTGTTATGTGTCAATCTATATTTTCCATTTTTAGTCAGTGATATTTGTATCTCACAAATAGAGCTTAATACTCACTCTATTGATTACAGGCTGATATATTAGGTTAAGCACAATACTTTTGCACCAACCTAATAGTTTGGATGTCCCATCCAAATTTCATATTAAGATGTAATACCCAGTGTTGGAGGTGGGGCCTGGTGGGATGTGTTTGGGTCATGGAGGCAGATCCTTCATGGCTTGATTCTGTCCTCATGATAGTGAGTGAGTTCTCATGAGATCTAATTGTTATAAAATGTGGCACTGCTCACCCAGCTCTTGCTCCTGCTTTCATTATGTGACATATCTGTTCCCAATCTACCTTCTGCCATGAGTAAAAGTTCTCTGAGGCCTCCCCAGAAGCCAAACAGATGCTGGTGGTATGCTTCCTGTACAGCCTGCAGAACCATGAACCGATTAAACCTCTTTTCTTATAAATTACCTATCTCAGGTATTTCTTTATAGCAATGCAAGAACAGCCTAACACAAAGGCCATCCCTTCTATCTTTGTACCTCACACCGTAACAATTCAGGGGCTTATACACAGTTGTAAGGCAGAAAATTATCAAAAAGTTTTTAACTTAACAAAAACAACCAAAAACCTAGTAATTAAACAAAAAGAAACTATTCTTGTGTTACTCGACTACTAAAGACTGAAACTTAATAACCCTACTCTGCTTCATTGGCCTCCTTGGTCACTAGCAAACTCATACTGTGTTAGATTCCAAAATCAAATGCCTGAAAGAGATGTCAGAAGTTATGTATAGTGTTTCTGCCTCACTTGATTTCCCTCAAATCCTAGCACCTAATTCTAAGCTGCCATGTACAAGAAGTGTACTCTATTATATCAGTCTTAACATAAAGTTAGTTTCCTTGCAATAGTCTTCCTTTGAAAAATGGATCTGAGAATGACAAGAAGAAGGTGGCTGCCTACATTTCCTGCTAGTGGTAAGCATAATTTAGATTGTGGATTCTTGGAAGACTGCCATGTAGACAGGTGGTTCTCTACATTTTTATTCAGAGCTCATATTTCTAAGTGCTGAGAAACCACAATGATAGATGGTATAAAATACATGGCTAGATATTCAAGGAATTAGTTTAAGTCAAATATTCATCAATTCTGTCTTCTAACATTTGCTCTCTGGAGTCAGGAACTAAATATTCAGATGCCCTAGTCTATCAAATCATGGCATGTTAGACCTCAAAGCTTTGTATGGAATTTTCTATAAGTGCTGTTTCTCATTCCCATAGGGAAGCGAAAGCTATCCTTTAAATATAAACTATAGACTGTCAATTTAGACCAGCTTTCTCAACCTATTTATTAGCAAAAGTGAAACAACAAAAACCAGTTTTTAAGCTTGTTTGTATCACATACACAGTCTGAAAATGTACTTTGTTTACATGTATAACTTGATAGACAAAGTTAATAATCTTTAACGATTACTTTTACTGTTATAAGAGCAAATTGAAGTTATGCAAGGTTCTGTATATGCTTTATTTTACAAGTCAGAAATCAATATTATTATATGGATCACTATCAAAGCAGGCTTCTTTCTTGGCCTCCAAATCTAATCAATTACAAGCAAACTTCCTCACAATTTCTCAAACCCGTCCTTTCTCTCAATCACCACTGACATGGCCTTTGTTCAGGCAACCATCATTTCTGGTCTGATTAATTACCATTGTCCTAACTGGGCCAAGTTTATCCTCTTTTGATCTATGCCTCACATTACTACCAGGGTGTTATTTCTAAGACCTAATTATACCACTCCCTTGTTTAGAATCCTTTAATAACACCCAAAAGACTATAAAGGATAAATCCTAACTGCTTATTATGTCACACAAGGCCATTTTAAATCTGGTATCTACTACTCATCCAGCCTCATCTCCTATCACTCACTCCCACTCCTTCATCCCAGGAATTAGCAAAATGCTTTGCATGTAGTTGACAATCAGTATGTTGAATTAATGATTGAATTGTTTTAAGTCATTGATACACAGAAAGGTTAAGTGACTTGTTCACTATCAATACAAGCTGCTATGACTACTGAACCATTTTTTGCTACTTTATAAATCCACCAAATAATAAAAGAGGTAAGCAATTGCCTTGCTCTCTACATGATACATCCATTAGAGCACACTTAAAGTATTGAGTGTTCAACCCTGAGTAAAATATTTTTCTCCCTTAAATAATACAGATTATAAAAATTGGATAAAAATGGGGTTGGTCTCTGCACCAAGTTAAGGAATTGTTCCTGTATTCATATTCTTCATTAATACCTTCTCCCAGTCTGGTCCTTCACTATATAGGCACATCTATTCAAACCATATGCTGTCAGTTGCCTTGCATATGCTTCCCCTATGGGCTATTTCAAGGAAATTACCAGCTTTCAAGTGAGGTCTTGGAGTAATGTGTAGGCTTCAAGCAAATGTGTGCTATTTTACCATTATCCCTTATGTCTTTGACAATTTGCAATTTCATAAATCACAACATAAACATAATTTTAAAATAATTTTAGTCATATGTTTCAACTCTCATAGGAAATTGTGCTATGCTTAATGTATTTAATAAATCATTAAATAAACCAAATGAAAGTAGAATGTGATATAAATAGACATGAAAGGCTTTCCCTGGATGAAATTTAACTTTACAAATGAGTCAAGAGACTCGACCAAGGGTAAGGCAGCCAGAATGTCTCAAGGGGGAAAAAAAGCAATATACAAACAATTGCATATGATTCCATGTTAAAATAACTCCAGTCTTTTCCCCCTGTCATATGGATGCAACTATTTTGTCTTATAAGTTTATGTATCATTCACTCTGAATCTTAAAACTTTTTCATTTCACCCTTTGACAAGGCTCATCATAGAATAAATTTCAGGCCCACATAAGTTTTAAACAGTGAATTATGATTCTTTCTTTCTGAAATCTTTAAATCTCTCTTTGCTTTTCTTCTGTTCTTGCTAGCCTCCCCAATATTTTATAAACATACAATAAATTATATGTGATCTCTGTCCTGGATATTCAGTGCTAAATGTGATGGAAACTAAGGCTTGTACTATTCTCTTCCCTCTTGAATCTCCAGTTCTGGTTTGGTAAAAGTCAAGGATATCATTTGTTATAAGCATCCTTAACAATATAAGTTTTAATTAATTTTATTAAAAAGCATATACTATGCAGTGCTTCATGGTAGAAACAAAGTTACTATGAATAAAATAATTTGTTCATAATTTGTTTATATGGACAAAGAAGATTCAACAATTTTCTCTCTCTTACACCCTTAAGTGATGTCATATTGATGAATTATTGGGTGAACAATAATTTCTAAGAAAGACAGAGAACATAAAGATTTTAATTTCCCTGATTTACTTTTTAAGGCAAGATTTTGCTATTTTGCTTGTATTTGGAATTACAAGACCGAGCACTAGCTCAGATGCAAACTAATTTTTAGAAAGCTACCTAATCTCCCCTAACCTTCAATTTCTTAACCTGGAAATTAAAAGGGTTGGATTGGACCATTTAATCTCTGAATGCTCCCCAAAGCCCCTTCAACTTACAGCATTCTGCAATTTCATTTTGCTTTTTGTACATAATTTCTCACTTCCACTGTGGTACTTTTCATATATCAGAAATGTCTTATTTATTTTGTTTGTGGTTCAATGTTAACATAAATATTTTATTTGCATAAACATTCAGGGAGCATAACATTTTCTTCTTATTCAGAAAGAAGAGTACAACCTCAGGGGGATGAGATACACCATAATATCTCTCACAATTATTGTCACATTTTTATCATGATCATACCTTGAGAATGGGAGTCTGAACCCTTTATTTCAGATGGATAAGGAGACCAAACAGTTATCTAAAACAAAGTTTTGTTGTTTTTTTTTTGAGATCTCACTTTGTCCCCCAGGCTGAAATTGAAATGCAGTGGTTCCATCTAGGCTCACTGCAGCCTCAACCTCCCAGGTTCAAGCGACCTCCTGCCTCTACCCCCCAGGTAGCTGGGACTACAGGCGTGTGCCACCATGCCTAGCTAAGTTTTGCATTTTTCTGTGGAGATGGGGTTTCGCCAGGTTGCCCAGGCTGGTCTTCAACTTCTGAGCTCAAGCAATCTGCCCTCCTCAGCCGCCCAAAGTGCAAGGATTATAGGCGTGAGCCACCGCGCCTGGCTAGAACAAACACTTTAAAAAAAATAATTGGACCTTAAAGACAAAAAAATTAAAAGACTTATAATGGCCATAAATAATATTTATATAGTACTTATCATTAACAGACTCCATGCTTTCAAAAATAGGCTCCAGAGTAGAAATAGGTTTTCTACATGAATTAATGTGATGGAGCTGAAGCACCAAGAATTACCTGCTTCTTTGCTCAATAACAGCAACTGAATCCAACTGCTTTCCACTAGGTGAAGAGTCAAACATTGCAAAGTGGAAAATATCCCAGGATGTCTGCCCATCCCACTTCTCCTTCTTTGAGAAGGGTCACTCACTGCCCTTAGTAGCCATTTTTGTACTTTGCTCCCGGTCCACAGCTGATTGGACTGTAAGTGGAAACCCTCCCCTTGCATAGTCAATCCATTGGCTGAATTATAACAAAGAATATTTCTAGTAATTGGGTGAAGAGACACTAGCTAGTTGGTCAGTGGCACTCAAGCTGGAAGTCTATGTAAGCTAGGAGTGGGTACCACATGTACCCTGAACTATCAAGAGAAAGATGGAGGAAGGGAGGGAAACATAGAATGAGAGGGGTAAAAAGGGAGAAAGGGGTGTATAAGAGACAGGGAGAGTAAGAGAGAGAGGAGTGAAAGAGACAAAGATAGGGGTGGGGATTCAGACTTAAAAAGAAAGATAAAGAGCTATATCTCTACTCTTGGGTTGTATTTTAAAAAGTATGCATCCCAATAAATTCTCCTCTTTAATTCAATCTAATTTGAGTTGATATTTTTTTCTTGTAAGTTATCTTTCCATAAGACCTAATGACTCTCGAATCAGTTCATGATTCTTTCCCTAAACTCTCTACTACTGGGTCAGTGTGGTATCTAGTAACTACTACTTATATTTGCAAAAGTAGATAAGTGGGTTCCACTAACTATGAAACAGTTATCTATTTCCATAAATGATAGCTCGGCACCAAATACATTTAAAAGTGATGTGATTTTTTTTCTTTTTCTTTCACTGTGAAAGATCAATATTCTTTCTAGTCAACTTCCAAAAATAAAAAGAAGCCAAAGAATGACTTTAGTGAGATCCTGGATTTTCCCTTTCTCTACTTTTTCTGCAGAAAGTAAGTTTTTGCTCTACTAGTTGTGATTAGGAAAAATATATTATGTAAAAGTGCTGGAAACTACAATTGATTCATAAGAGTTTTTGTTATTTCTAATAATTTCTTATGCCCTGAGAGTACAAAACTACTTAAAAATGCTTTTTGCATTACAAATTTTAATACACCAGCATGGGAATGGTTTGGGTTGCATTGAGTTTGAAAACGTGCAAAAATATTGCTTCTGACATCAACAATTGATCCCCTAATTTTAAATCCTTTTTCTGTATATATCTGTCAGGTTATTTGAGTATACATTGGTATATGACATCAATTAGAAAAGGAGAACCATTATGAGTGACATAGAAAAAGAAAAAGGGTAGGCAGCGGTAAGGAAAGATGGACCTCAATGGAGAGCGGAAGGCAAGGATAAACTGGATCTGAGGCCAGCTTCTCATGATCTTCGACTTCAATGCTGTGGGTGTTCTGTGATGGAAACTACAACTGATTCATAAGAGTGTGTGTTTTTTCTGATTATTCCCGAAGCTCAGACAAGCACAAAACTACTTAAAAATGGTTTCTGCATTATAAATTTTAATAAACTAGTGTGGGAAAAGCTGGAGCTCATTATCACAGAGCTCAACATGCACCTTACTTGGGAGTCAGAAGCTGCAGGCCTTGCCAGGAGCTGGAGGAGCTGCAGGCCCACCACTGCTCAGCACCAACAAGGTGAGCCCTCAAACAAACAGCAACATTAGAAGGCTGCAAACAGAGAAGTGCCCTCAATTGACCTTCCCAGCATAAAAGAACATGCTTTCTGCTTTGCTTCCACTTCCACCTACCACATCTCATGCACTGTGTCTTTTGCATCTCACATTAACCTGGAAGTATGTGGCAAAGAATAGAGGGAAATATCCTTCCAGCTTAGTTAACTCAACATCACGTAAATCTACCACACTGTGGTTCTTGCTTGCTACCATCCTCTTATTGGTGAAATACCAACAAAGCCCAAATCTTAACTTCCTCATTGATTTGACAAGTTATTCTTGGGTTAAAACAAGAAATATTATAACATTACAAAGTTTCAAGTTTAGCTTTTTTTTTCTCACCAGAAACACAGTATTCTGCATACCGTAAGTGCTCATAAATATTGATAAGTTGAATTACATGAAACCAGGTGTTTACAACCCACAATATGTGCTTGACCTAATCCCTCCTTGTTACCTATGTTATTGTCCCTTGACCATCAGATTGAGCCACATATTTATTTTTCATTTACTGTCTCTTGCCAGTTCTTTCTTGAGCACTTGCCAGTAATATGCAACATAATATAACCTATGGTTAGTTCCCATGGCTCTTGAAATTTTTCAGATTATAGAGAGAGAGTGTCTGATGACAAATAGCTGGATTTATAGTAATAAATCATGTAATTTATTCATGTAAATAAAAACTGTATGACTGGAGTTGTTGTGCTATACTTTTCTGAAGGGATAAACAAAGCATTTAATTCATTTTATGCTTTGGCTGTTTGCAAAGCTTTCCTGGGTTGCATGGGTCATTTTTATGTAGGATAAATCGACATGTCTCCTGCTAGTAGAGCTCTGCTCTTTTCAACGGTTTCTTAATGTTTGCAAAGTCATGGAACCCTCATAAGAATATATGAAAGTTATGTACCCTCTCTATGTACACATATATATATAAATTACATATGTATATATATAAATTACATATGTGTATATATAAATTATATATGTGTGTATATATACACACACACACACATATATATATATATGATTTTATACAATTGTAAAGGAGTCAGAGATCTTCTGTAGCCATCTACAGATCCCTTCTGGAAAGCAAATAGACCTCAAATCTAAAAACTTCTATTCTTGTCTAATGATGATGGTTATGAAGAAGATACTTGAAATCACTAAGATATTAATTCAAATATATCATAACTACATTGAAATCTCCTCGTGGGGGTGGAAATACTTTACATTTAAAAAAAAACGCTGCAAGCCTCTCTACCAGGCAGTGACTCTGTGTCTCTGACACTGTTTTGGTGTTTACAGGCTGCCTTTTCCATACTATCTGTGTTTTTATTTCTTTTCATTACCATTTTGACCACCTGCTTGGTGTTCTAACACAGTTCTTTCTAACTTAATTGATGCCCAATTCGTGTGTTTTAATACATTTTAAATTACCATATATTATATGGATCTTATTCGTCTTTATGAAAATGTTCTCAAATTTTTATATCATGTTTTTACATTTGATGCATGAACCTCAAAGTTATTTTCATTCCATGTGGTGCTGATCTGCTGGTAAGGTTTGGATACTGTTGACAATCTCCAAGCAAAAGAAGAGATTTCTGTTTTAGTAATTTTGAGCCCAGTTGATTTTAGAAAGTAGATTCTCACAATTTAAAAATGTCCAGTTTCACAAGGAGAATTTTTTCAGCCTACACACATCTGTATAGATTGTCCATTGTTTAAATCATAAAGCAAGATTCTGATTTTTAATTTGTTCTGGCATGAAATTAAGTGCAACATCTGTTTGGCACATGTTTTACCTTTTTATCCCTTTTGCTCATTACTGCAGTTTTCCTACCCAAAGATTTCCAACTGAAAATGTTTTTGAAACCTTGATTTGTATTCTTAAAGATAAGAAAATTTTTAAAATACGTTTTCTGTGCTTAAAAACTAATAAACATGTTTTATTGCCAAAGTGAGTAAATCTTCACTTTGGTAAGGTGATCCTCACTTGGTAAGGTGATCTTCACCAAATTAAGAAAAAAAAAAAGAAGCTTTTCTATATCGCTGTGTCTAAAACTGGCTTTTCTTTAGCAAGGTGGTAAGGAAGATACAAAGTATTACTCAGGTGTTACCATGCCCTCCTGACATAGCTGTAGTTTTGCCTCGGATGAGGCAATGTGGACACCATACCCTCCTGCATGCGTTCTGCTTTGGGGGTTGGCCAGAGCTCTGTCTCCCTGAACTCCATCCAGCTGAAGTCTGTGACTCCCAAAAACGTAAGAAAGAGGCAAAATGGGTTGAGAGACTTACTGATATGCTGCATTAGAAGATGAAAACTTCATAGTAAAATATCATAGGTGGGGACAAAAGAGAACAGTATATTCTAAAAAATTTTACTGAATCATTTTTTTCCACATACAGTCAGGCAGCCATGGGGATATGTTCTGAGAAATGCACTGTTAGGTGACTTCATCTTTGTGCAAACATCATAGAGTATTCTAGACAAACCTAGATGATATGGCCTATATACACCTAGGCTATATGGTATAGCATATTGCTCCTTTGGCTGCAAACTTGTCTAGCATGTTACTGTATTGAATAATGTAGGCAATCCTAACACAATGGTAAGTATTTATGTATCTAAATATAGCTGAACATTGAAGAGGTACAGTGAAAATACAATATAAAAGATTTAAAAATGGTATGCCTGCACAGGGCACTTACCACGAATGCAGCCTGCAGGTCTGGAAGTTGCTCTGAGTGAGTGAGTGAGTGAGTGAGTGAGTGGTGAGTAAGTGAGTGAGTGATGAGTGAATGTAAAGGCCTAGGATATTACTGTACACTACTGGAGACCTAATAAACACTGTGCACTTAGGCTACGCTACACTTATTTTTAAAACTTTTCTTTCTTTAATAATAAATTAACTTTAACTTACCCTAATTTTTAAATAAACTGTAATTTTTAAAACCTTTTGACTCTTTTGTAATAACATAGCTTAAAACAAAACACATTGTATAGGTATACAAAAATATTTTATTTATATCTTTATTCTATAAGTTTTTTCCAATTTTTAAAATTTTCATCTTTATACTTTTAAACTTTACATTTAAAATGAAGACACAAACACACACATTGGCCTAGGCCTACACGGGGTCAGGATCATCAAAATCACTATCTTCCACCTCCACCTCTTGTCCCCCTGGAAGGTCTTCAGGAGCAATAACAGGCATGGAGCTTTCATCTCCTATGATAACGATGCCTTCTTCTTCTGGAATGCCTCCTGAAAGACCTGCCTGAGGCTGTTTTACAGTTAACTTTAAAAAAAAAAAAATGAAATGAAAGCAGTACATGCTAATGATGATAAAAAGTGTGATAAATACATAAGCCAACAACCTAGCCTTTTATTATCAAGTATTACATACTATGCATAATTAAATGTGTTAGACTTTTATACTACTGGCATTGCAATAAGTTTGTTTACACTAGCATCACCACAAACACTTGAGCAATGTGTTGTACTATGAGGCTACCATGTCCATAGTGACAGAAATTTTTCAGCTCCATTATAATCTTAGGGGACTGCCATTGTATATGCAGTTCGTTGTTAACTGAAACATTGATATGCAGCACATGACTGTATTTTTCCTTTCTTCTGCCCTCAGATTTCCAGATGCTAAGCAGATTTCTTTTCTTTTCTTTTTTGTTTTTTTGAGACAGAATTTCGCTCTTGTTGCCCAGCCTGGTGTGCAATGGTGTGATCTTGACTCACTGTAACCTCCGTCTCCTGGGTTCAAGTGATCCTCCTGCCTCAGCCTCCCAAGTAATTGGGATTACAGGCGCACACCACCATGTCCGGCTAATTTTTGTATTTTCAGTAGAGATGTGGTTTCACCATGTTGGCCAGGCTGGTCTTGAACTACTTTCCTCAGGTGATCCGCCCACCTCGGCCTCCCAAAGTGCTGGGATTACAGGCGTGAGCCACCGTGCCCGGCCTAAGCAGATTTCACTTCTAAATTCCTTGCTTAGAGATACTTGAAACCCTTTCCTTCTCTCCCTAAAGAGATTCTTCTGGGTGATGGGGAGGGGAGGAAAGAGGTAGATGGCTCTGAGAAGACTAAGACGGGGAGGAGAGATTCCTTGGGACTGGAGAGAAAACTGTGTGGATCCCTTGCTAGTGTGTGTGTGAGGAGGGTTTGTCTCCAGGGTCAGAAGTCACATACATATGATACCATTATGTGAAAACAATAACCATCACCCACCAGTGTCCAGAAGGAAACCAAAATAAATATGCCTGAAAATTTAAGGAACTTGTATTGAAATAGTTCGCTCTTCTTCTAGTATATAATATTAAAACTTTTATGAGCATTGCTTTCCTTTTAAATAAAAAACATTCACAAAATGAAGATGATAACCTTTTTTAGCTCTGTTTTCCAAAAGAAGTCCAGTTGGATCCACATAACTTAGGTGCCTCAAGCTATCTTTCTCCTAATTACTGCATGAATTCATATCATCATTATTATAAGGTAACTTTAAATGGACCCACACAGGCTGAAGCATTCCTGGAAGTGCAATTCTCTATGGAAAATAATGCTAGACACCACAATAAAAGAAGCCAAATGTGTTAAAATGCAAGGTTAAAATTAATAAGAAAGTATTTTTAGTATCTTTTAAACACATTAAATATTGTACAATTGTGCACATTTATCAAATTTCTGGTTTCCCCCACATACATGATTAGAAAGCTCTAATTTGAAAGATATCACTTTAAATAAATTTTCTGTTGTTCAATTCTTTGAGAAATCTCAGAAGCTGAAAATACTAATTTATGATAGGCGAGGAAATCACTCACTAAGAAAAACAACCTGATATCCACCCTAAAACAATGCTGTGGTTTGGTTCAACTATCCCTTACTAAGCCACTTTCCAAATTAACATTGAGAAAGGGTTTTTTTGATAGTATTCCTTTTGCAAAAAATTAAATAACTACAGAAAACACAAAGTTTCCTAAATATTCCTAATTATGTCTTTACTTATATGCATTTTTAATGAAGAAATCAAAGTAATTGCTAACTCTGGAGTAGTGTATACAAATCCATTTATTTTTGTTTAAAAAACATGCAGCTGTCTCTTTGAGAGCCTTTAGGAGGTGAAGTTATATGACTCCCCAACATGGGACGTTCTTAGCACTTACAGCTTACACACAGAATTTTTCCACCACTTGTTCTTTACACTTAGCAGTGAATGGCTAAATCTGGAAATACTGTGTCTTGTTACTAAAAAAAAATAGCACTACACTTGGTAGTCCAAAGACTTGTTTCATATTCAGCAAATTTCTGAAACCCAGAGTGTAAAATTGGGTGTAAAAAGGTCCATGACAGCCAACTATTGCATTTTTAAAGTAGCTTTTAAAAATAAACTTCTAGAGAAACTGCAGCTGTTTTTGTTTGCCAGCTTAGACCTGCATTACTTTTCATCAATATTAGGAGGGTTTTGAATGAATGCAGGGTTATGTTCTAGGCAGTTAATAAAATATATGTGAGCGCAACTATAACTAATGAAACATTTTATCTACCACACATGGACATGTTGGCATTCTATCCAATTATCTTACATGATGATATGGTTTAGCTCTGTATCCCTACTCAAATCTCACCTTGAATTGTAATAATCCCCTCTTGTCATGGAAGGGAGCCGTGGGAAGTAATTGAATCATGCGTGGGTGGGTTTTTCCTGTACTGTTCTCATGATAGTGAATAAGTCTCATGAGACTTGATGGTTTTTATAAAGGGGACTTCTCCTGCGTAAGCCCTCTTGGCTGCTGCCATGTAAGACGTTTCTTTGCTCTCCCTTCCTCTTCTGCCATGATTGTGAGGTCTTCCCAGCCATGTGTAACTGTGAGTCCATTAAACCTCTTTCCTTTATAAATTACCCAGTCTCAGGTATGTCTTTATTAGCAGCATAAGAACAGACTAATACACATGGCAAGTACATGGCATTTTCAGCAGATAATTTGAGGTAGTGGGCAACGACATGGGACAAGGAATTGGCAGCATCTGGGGGTGGGAAAGACTGCATCAGCAACCGGCTGTTCCTGTGGTCACTTATTTTCCTTTGAGCCCCATTCCTCCCCTCTATATAATGGAGATTGTACTAATTATAATAAATCTGATGTGATGACTGACTGCTAATAGCATATATGGAAAATAGGCAGTTCAGGGTCTTGTGCAGAGTCTTTGATGACATTGAGATTATTGTGGCTATTACTAAGATGACAACGACTGTAGCACATGCTGTCTGTGTTCCTCCCAACTCTCTTAAATCTCTTTTGATCTGCCTGGGTATGGTGCTTCCATTTTCAAAAGCCATACCTGTGATACTTCCTCAGAGGGTTACTCTCTGGCTGCCACAGCCTATGATTGCTGTGGAGAGAGAACAGAAATTAGCTGAAAACTTATATCCTTACCACTAATGGGACTTGTGTGGGTATAAATACCCCATTTCCCCAGCACTTGCCAGGGCGATCTCTGAGGTATGGCCTGCATGCTTCCAGAGTTTCTTCATCTCACTGGAACTTGGCTTAATCCACCCTGGCTTGGCCTCCTTTCCTTCCCAGTCCCACTGTCTGTTCCTCTTATCTTTTTTCCCTTGGGAATATTTCTTAGTAAATGACTTTTCCACAAATTCTCATCTGAGAGTCTGCTTCTGAAGAGCGCTAATCTAAGGTAGCAATGAAGAAAGAGATCAAGAAACAGAGAAGAAAGATGGATGTAATGGTTAATTTCATGTGTAAATTTGACTGAGACACAGGTGCCCAGTTATTTAAGTATTATTTGACTGTGTCTAGGATAATGTTTCTGGCTGAGATTACTATTTGAATTAATAGAGTAAAGCATATTTTCTTCCAATATAGGTCTCTTCCAATATCTTGAAGGCATTAATAGACCAAAACACTGAGAAAGAGAGAATCCACTCTGTCTGCCTGATGGTCTCTGAGCTAGGACACGGGTCTTCTCCTGCCTTCAGACTTGGACTGGAACATACTCTGTTGACCCTCCTGGTTATCAGGTCTTCAGACTCCAGAATTGCATGATCCAATTTAATACATTTCTCTCTCTCTCTCTCTCTTTCTCTGTGTGTGTCTGTGTGTGTGTGTGTGTAGTGGAGGATTCAGAAGTAAAATTATTTCTAATACTCTTCACTTAGAGTAACAATAGAGTATGTGTGTGCTGAATTAGAATTAGAGTAAGAATAGAGTCTATGAATTAGCATAAGAATAGATTGTGTGTGCGGTGAATTAGAGTAAGAATTAGAGTAAGAATAGAGTGTATGAATTAGAGTAAGAATAGTGTATGTGGTGAATTAGAGTGCGAATTAGAGTAAGAATAGAGTATATGAATTAGAGTAAGAATAGAGTGTGTGTGATGAATTGGAGTAATAATTAGAGTAAGAATAGAGTGTATGAATTAGAGTAAGAATAGACTGTGTGTGTGGTGAATTAGAGTAAGAATTAGAGTAAGAATAGAGTGTGTGTGTGGCGAATAAGAGTAAGAATTAGACTAAGAATAGAGTGTGTGTGTGTGAAACAGAGTAAGAATTAGAGTAAGAATAGAGTGTGTGTGTGGTGGGAAGGACAGTGAGATACAATACAGAGATTATTTCTGTGGTAGTAGACGGAGCCAGAACCAGTCCTCCAACATATCCACAAGGAATATGTAGGGTCACAAATAATATTATGGATCAGAAGATTCACATTCTTTCCCTGGTAGATTTCCAGTATGTACAATTACTATGCATCTTGCAACATTTTTCTGGATTAGTCTGCTAGACTGTATTCGTCTGCTCCTTGGAGCTGCTTAAGGTCAGGGGCTTTGTGGTCAGGAGCCACCTGTGAATGCCCAGTGCTCACTGAATGGTTGATAGATAAGTTAGTGACTGAGTAAATTAATAGTAAGAACTTCACAGAGTCATCTCATCAATGCCATATTTTGAGCATTCTGTTTTATAACACTTTTCTTTAACTAAAGACCGACCACATAATATGATGAAAAGAACAAGGGACAGGAATCAGGAGCCTTGAACATGATTATTGTGTGTTGCTGCCAACTGATCTGACTTGGAAAATGTGTCAGGTTTTTGAGCTTTAGTTTCCTCACTAAAATACTAAAATATTTGAACTTATAATATTACATTAGCTTTAATATTACACATTGGCCACAAGAAAAGAAATAAGAGTAGAAAACACAATTTTTCTATTTGCATTTTGTACGAAATCTAGATAGCCAGTGATCGATCTTGACACCTTGAGTATATAAAATTTTTCAGCCCTCTTTAAGATTACAAAATTATAAATTCAAAACTACAAAGGTAAATATTAATTTAAATGAGATAAATGCTACAAGGTACATAATTGAAAAGTTAAAAATGCAACAAGTTACATAATTGAAAAGTTAGAAAATAGCATAGATATCAAAAATTCAAAAAAATGTATTTCAATAATTAACCACCTGACACAACTTTATTTTCCCCAGCTTTTTGGCTGCATACTCTTTGATTGCTTCGCCATATGATAATGATTTTACAATGTTATAGAGAGCGTAGATTTAGTCTTTGCTTTTGTATGACTAAAAGGTTATTTTTTAGTTGATAACATAGAAAATTTTTAATTGATTTTGACATCTGAGCTTCTAAATTTCATTACAATATGCTAAGTGAGTTTTTGGCATTTTGAAGCTTCTGCCAGTATTCTGTCTTTTACTTTGTTTTTTTGGCTTCCATCAACATACTTCATTTCAGTCATATTTGAATGCTGAGCTGATGAACAATCATGAAAAACATACAAAATTAAGCTGAAATTAAGTAATACACTATAGCAAACCAAATCCATTCTTGAAATGCCACCGTGTAGTATGAACCAGTATGATTGTATAATCAAATTCCTTTTTTACCACATATCAACTTATTGATATATGTGCTCATTTCCTCTCCTACAAAGTAAATGGATTTTGCAAGGTGGTGTTTTTAACTTTTCATTATGAAAACTTTCAAATATAGAACAATAGCACAGCAAGCATCTATGTGCCCACTGCCTGAATTCAACAATTATTAACATTTTGCCATATTTACATCATTAACATATTATGCTTACATTTCACAGTGCCACTGAAAATTTTGCATACTTTGTCTGAAGCTGCCAAACTTCCTTAGGTAAAAATGAGTGAGATTCTCTAGAACATGTTTAGATGTATAAAACATGCAACATCTCATTCAAAGGCATTCAGTGTAGTACAACAACAGGTTTTCTGATTATTATGATAAACTATATTTTGTGCAATTCCCCAAATAGTATGTATAGTGCATATTTAACTGTATGCATTATGTTAGCCAGTATATTCCTGAAAGGAAAGAACTTGCATTTTCATTAGGCATGCGTGACAGCCAAACCCTCACCTTTCCGATCTACATATCGACTGACTGGATGTCTTTTCCCAGATTCACTGCAGTTCCATTCATGTCCATCTATGTGTTTCTTCCATGCTTACATTTCTGGCACCAGCCACTGCAGGATGGTGTTTTAAGACTTCTAGCCATGGACAGTAAGAGTATTTTTAGAAGTCATTTGTACCTCTGAAGAGCTAGCCATAATCTCACTATGCACACCAGTGATGGCAAAAAAAAAAAATTATTTATCCAACCTTTTTTTATATGGAATCCCAAAAATGTTCACAGCCCTTCCTATGTTTCCTGATATGGGGATGTGCGTGTATAGGAGGTTGAGGTGTAAGAGAGGAGAAGCCAGACTGAAAAGAGATAATGGTCTTAGCCAGTTATGGCTAAGATCATTTTCCTTGTCAATAAGTGAGAAGTCTTGAAGTTAAAGTTGCATGCACTTCATGGTATATCTGTCTCTGTTCCTATTTATCTCCTCACATACGTCTGGTAAAAACGATGTCTAAGACACCCAGAGATAAAAGGACTCTAGAATCATCCTGTGAATATCCCTATGGTTATGTAGAAAAATGTCCTCAATTTCTGAATATACAAGCTGAAGTATTTAAGATGAAATGCCCTGACAGTTAAAATTCACTTTAAAATGGCTTGGCACATTTTAGATAGATATGCATGCATTAGTGAAGCAAATATGGCAAAATGCTAGCAATTGTGGAACCCAGATGGTGTGTATATGGATGTCCATTGCACCCTTTTTCTACTCTGTGTGTTTGAAAATTTTCATAATAAGTCTAAAATAAGGTACCATTTAACAACCATTTTCTCAGGAGAAGATGAAACTGAGGCCCAGAGGAGCCAAGATACTTGCCTAAAGTCACAGCACACACTGCTTCTCCTTTTCTCTGGCTGCTCTCCTGGTGAGATGATCCAGAATTTCTACCTTAGGTGATTTTCTTGCCATAAAGGCCAGGTTTGCATTTGACTTCTCATTCCGTAGCATCTCCCATTCAACACAACATAAATGTCCAGGGTTTGTGGTAATACAATGCTAAGAAGTATGACTTTTGTCTTCTTCTATTCATGAGTAAGGCCTGGGTAGTAGAGGTAGCTAGGTGTATTAATCCATTTTAACACTGCCATAAAGAACTACCTGAGACTGGGTACTTTTTGAAGAAAACAGGTTTAATTGACTCACTGTTTTGCAGGCCGTACAGGAAGCATGGGTGGGAGTCCTCAGGAACCTTACAATCATGGCAGAAGGTGAAGGAGAAGTGAGCACATCTTACCATGGCGGAGAAGAAGAGCAAGAGAGCATGAAGGAAGAAGTGCCACACACTTCCAAACAACCAGATCTCCTGAGAACTCACTCATTATCACAAGAACAGCAAGGGGGAAGTCTTCCCCCATGATTCAATCCCCTCTCATCAGACCCCTCCCCTGACACAAGGGGATTACAATTCACAGTGATATTTGGATGGGGACACAGAGCCAAATCTCATCACTAGACTGGAGTACTGTTTCCATTGACAAGCCTGGAAGTTGACAGAGGGCACTTTACAGGACCTGTTGAGCTGACCTCCAAGAGTAAATTTGCTGGCGACATGCTAATTCTGGTGTTTAGTTTGTAAATGTGCTTAACAGTTTTTTTTGTTTTTTTTGTTTTTTTTTTTTTTTTTTTGGACGGAGTCTTGTTCTGTCACCCAGGCTGGAGTGCAGTGGCACAATCTCGGCTCACTGCAAGCTCTGCCTTCCAGGTTCACGCCATTCTCCTGCCTCAGCCTCCCGAGTAGCCGGGACTACAGGTGCCTGCCACCACACCCGGCTAATTTTTTTGTATTTTAGTAGACACGGAGTTTCACCGTGTTGGCCAGGATGGTCTCGATCTCCTGACCTCGTGATCCGCCTGCCTTGGCCTCCTAAAGTGGTGGGATTACAGGTATGAGTCACCGCACCTAGCCAGCAGTTTTCTTTAATAAGCTCAATGGGATATTATTCTGCCCCCCATAAAAAAACAAATAACTAGGAGAAATCCAGAGGATACATTCCTCTGTGAGGAATTTTTGCAACCATATGAAAATGGACAAGGGAAAAAGGAATAGAAAGATAGGCTTATTCAACCTCAGCTACACTCTCTATAGAACTCAGTGGTTTTGTTGTAAAGAAATTTCTTGGCAGTTGGTCAGTTCACAAATATGTGTTGAATGTGTTTTAGGGGTTTACATCTATGCTAGTAGATGTTGTCACAGGGTGATAGCAACCGAAGAAAAGATACCAAGAGCAAAAATGGTACAGGTGAAGAATACAAGAACTCACCTGTGAGCAAACAGTCCCCAGAACTGGGGACATAGTAGGAGTCTTGTGGTGGAGCAATTACCTTCAGATACCCAAAGAATGACCGATACCATCCTGTTGGGATCAGGAGTCTGTCAGATCTGAGAAATGATTACTTTTGCTATTCTCACATTTTTAAATAAAATCTCTGCCCCCAGGACTGCTCCTAGAGAGACTGGCTCTATGCCTGCTTGCTCACCAGGTCAAATAACCAACACAAAACACTCCTTTATATTCCTGAAGCATTTACTGTGAGACTCAGTGAACCAAAGGTCCCAGGCATTCCAATGCCTAGCAGGTTAAATGAAGCCGGCCTGAGAGCTTTTCCTTGCAGCTAGCTTCTGGTAATGCAGCAGTGAACAAAAGACAGCCTCTGCCCTTATGGAACTTACAGTTCAGTAATCATGGAGACATTAAACAATATATATATTTTAAAAGCAATTGTGAATTATTTCAAGTGCACAGAGCTTTGCAAAAGAGAAAAATGAAACTTGAAGCATATAGACAGGGAAATCTTTCTATTTGTCTATTCATCCATCTGGCCAACACACACACACACACACACACACACACACACACTTTACTATAAACACCCTGTGAGCCTTGCTGTTAGGAATAATATCTTTGCTGAAAATTAAAAATAACTTTTAAATAATAGTACTTTAGAGTACTATGGGAACCCAAGAGTCTAAAAAAATGAGGAACTTGAAGATCATTGGTTTTACAGGATAGCTCTTTCTATTCAATTAATTTACTGCACCCACAGCAGAAGGGTTGTGTCAATATCAATAATAATATTAAACATATACTACATTCTAGACATTATTCTAAATACTTTGTACACAGGAGGAAGAAAATTAAGCACAGAAAATTTAGGTGACTTCCCAAGTACACGGAGCCAAGATTTAAACATAGGAGTCTAGCTCCAGAGCCATTACTTTTAGCCATTTATTTCTATTATTATAGTCATTTAACTTTTCTCTGTCTTTTGTCACTACCAACTAACCAGCTCATCCTCTGCTCTGGGTATTATACACACTCTCATTTGTTACGAGGTTATACTTCACAGCCTCTGTCACTGACTTTTCTCCATCAATATCTTTATGATCTTGTTCCCATTGACAACTGATTTCCCTCTCTCTGTAATTCCAGTCAAAATTTCAGTAAAAGAAAAATCTAATTGTTTCTATCAGAAAAAGTTATTATAGTAAATTACCTCCTTTTTCTATCTTTGGCTGTCCTCAGATCAGATGACTATCTGTTTTACCTGTCTATTGCTGTGTCACAAGTTGCTCCAAAACCATAGTGGCATAAAGCAGTGACTTGTGCTTATTAATTCTTTAGGGTTAGGAACTGCAAGGACCACTTGCCCCTGCTTCACTATATCTGACCTCCTCTGGTTTGAAGTATGGGGACCTGTAATCGTCTGAAGGCTCATTCACTCACGTGTCTGGTGACTGATACTGAGAAGACTCCATCTCTTGGGGACAGGCATAACTGGGCCTCTCTACTTCTGTGCACTGTAGTCTCTCCAAATGATGCCTCCAGGATGCTAACTTCAGGGCATATGGATTTCCTCATGTTACCTCCAGGTTCTTAAAGTATGCATCCCAAGAGAAAAAAGATGAGGGAAAGCGCTGACTTTTTTTATGAACAAGCTTTTGAAGTCACAAAACATCAGTTCCCTCTTTGTCATAGCCTCACCCAGACTCAGGGAAAAGAACTCTATTTTTTTCTCCTATGGTTCAATCTATTTTATAATTATTCACATTATTTATATATTCATCTATTTTATATTTTTCTATGGGCTTCACTGGCCTCAAAGTTATAAATGTGCATCTTCCCTAGAAGTCCACTAGCCCAAATGTTTGAAATATGATTATCCCACTATGAAATTAGCAATTGTCTGCTCTAGTTACTGTATTATTCCCCAAACTTAGCCTGAGGTCCTCATATAGTATGGAGCTTCAGGACTGTGAAGCAAAGGGGCTATTTATCTTCAATGTGAGGTAAGTTTATTTGGAGAGAGAAGTAACCGAATTATTCCACATAGAAATTATTTGGGGTGCTCCTCTCCATCCAATGCCTCGATTATGTGGTATCTATTCCCAACCACCTGGAGAAGAGTCAGAAAAAAAATATTTACTTCAATTTAGGATTGGGCAAAAAAGATGCTGCAGATTCTATTCTGTCCTGAGACAAAAGAGACTCTATTTGTCTCCTATTCAAAATAATGAATTTGCATGTGTTTTATAAGTATGATTGTAATATTTCTTCTATTGTTACAGTTCAGTTGTAAGTTCTCCTATATAAAATTATGCTTATGTTCCCTAATCTACATTATGACAAGTATTTTGTATGATAATATTTTTAGAGAATAGATAGCAAGAGACTATGGCCTCCTGAACAATAGGAACATATTTGAGTCTGAGGAGTTTTAAAATAACAAATCAACCTTTCTCTCTTAGAGCTATTACTTGAAGTAAGATTTACAAAAGGCCCCAGGTGGTTTGTTTTCTTGCTGTGGTTTTCAGCAAGACATTTTCTTAAAAAGGTTGTATTATGATGTGGGTTTATTTTTAAGGAGATAGGTACCTCTTTGCTTTTTAATTACAAGACGATGCCATTTTTTTCTCCATATTAAATTTAGAAGCTAAAATCATTGACTAAAAATAGATAAAATGTGAACAGAAGCTTGTCTTTCAGGTCATTCCTCTCACATGTCATGAATATCTTAAGCATGAAATTATGGAAATTTGCAGCAAGCCCATTTTCTTCTCTCTCTAGCATCTCAAGCATACTTTTCAATGACCCAAAAGCTAGTTCTATCTATCATGGCTTCACTGGCAAATTCTACCAAAAATTCAAGGGAGAGACAATATCTATTCCTTGCAAATTATTTCCAGAAAATTGAAATTCATTCTGTGAAGCTAACATTACCCTGACATGAAAACTGGAAAAGACATTACTAGAAAAGTATAGATCAACATTCCTCATAAATGTGGACACAGAAATCTGTAAAAATAATACCAAATTTAATTCAACAATATAAAAAAGAATAATATATCATGACCAGGTAAAGGTTGTTCCCCAAATGCAGGACTGGTTCAATACTCAAAAGTTAATCAATACAATTTACTATATTGACATATCAAAGAGAAAAACCACATAATCATCTCAATAGTGAAAAAGTCTAAAAACATATACCATCTGTTTATAATAAAAACCTTCCACAAATTAGAAATAGAAGATATCTCCATCAACCTGATAAAGAATATCTAAAAGGAAACATATACATAACATTATATTTAATACCAAACGACTGTTTCCCTGTAAAATCAAGAACAAAGCAAAGATATCTACTTTCACAACTTCTATTCAAAATCGCACTACACGTCTTAGCCAGCATAGTAAAGTAATAATAAAAGGCACCCAGAGTTGAAAGAAATAAATAAAACAGTCTCCTTTTTTAGATGACATGATTGTCCACATGAAAAACCTCAAAGAATCTATTAAAAAGCTATTATAATGACTAGGTTGGTTTAGCAAAGCTGTAGGATGCAGGTTAAATAGCCCCAAATCAATCACAAGTTTATATACTAGCAATGAGCAATTGGATATTAAAATTAAAAGTACAATTTACAATAGCTCCAAAATATGAAATACTTTTATATAAATCTTACAAAATATGTGTAAGATCTGTATGTTGAAAACTACAAAGTATTGATGGAAGAAATCAAAGACCTAAATAAATGGAGAGATGTATCATCTTAATAAATTGAAAAGCTCAATTTTATTAAGATATGAATTCTCTCAAAGCTCATCTATAGATATAAATAAATATGTGCAAATTAAACAACATAGTACTAAGTAATCAGTGAGTCAAAGAGGAAATCAGAAAATTAGAAAATACTTCAAGATAAATGTAAATGAGGACACAATATCCAAAAACGTATGGGATGCAAGTTAAGAAGTACTTCAAGGAAAACTTACAGTGTTGACAGACTTTATAATGTGACCACAATCTAATACCATCACAAAGTAATGTGTGACTTTTCGAGCTGTCAGATCGCAAGATAGACGTTTAATGGCAGAGGGACTCAGAGGTAATGGAGCAAAGCAGTGGTCTATTCCAACACAGTGATCTGCTATTGAATAAGCAACAGCTCCCTTTGGCTAACTTTCCTTGAAGTCTGTGGGTTTAATGAGCCACTGTTTTGTTCCTCTTCACTGCTTAATATTTTAAACATACTTATTACAGTGAAATCAATAAACAAAGGGTAACTGAATTAATACATGTAATGCATATGTATTATAGTACATATAACTGTAATACAATGGAGGATTTTTAGAGGCTATAACCTCTGTGATGGAAATATCCAGAGGTAAAAATAGTATAGAAGATATGGAGATGTACTCCCAGGTCTGGTATTTTCAAGATAAGAATATGGTCATATTCAACTAAGGCAAAGACAAAAAAACTTTACAGGTTTTAACACTTTATACTTTTAGATACAAATAATATAACTTCAATGATGGAAATAAATGTTCATATGTCTCTAATCTTTATTTTATATTTATATCATTATTTATTTACTATTTTCATCTGAACAATAATACAACAGAAATTCAAAGATAGAAGAGATCTTAGCTAAATAACCTTTGTCCTTTGTATATGAGGAATCTGAGATTCAGAAAAATAAAACTGTTAGCAAAGATTATACAAATAGTGAATACCAGAATTAAAACTATAATTCAGATCAACAGATTCTTTAAGAATTTTAAGTTATAGTTTTAAAAATGAATACTAGGTACCCTTAAAAGGAGAGGAGGGAATGGACAGGATGAGACTGTATAATTACAGTCTATTTATCATTAAAATCTTTTAATTATCAAATGTATAAGTTATTTATGTCCAGGTTTACAGAATCAGAAAAGATAAAATTCAATTTGGTAATATACCAAATAAAGGTTAAGAAAATTGTTTAAATAAACAAGATTTAATTTATGTTATCTAAATTAATGACTATGTTCCTGAATAACACCTTCCTTTTTCAATTTTACTATAGCGGTTTAAAATATACAGCCTTCATTTTAGGACATGTATCCAACTTTGAATTTTACATAATCATTAGTGTAAGTACCTTCAAGTCAAGCACACTAATGCCCTTCTAGAAAGATTCCATGGGAGAACTGATAATAGAACAAAGTAACTGAGTCTATTTCTAATGATTTATGTAATTAAAGTTTAATATAATTGGACATGGATTGTTACTGGAGTTTTATTTCTGTATTCTGGAGTACACATGGTGGGAAACTTTTAGTCATAAAGCATCTCTCTCTCAAGGATGTAAATGCCTTTGACATTGCTGGATGATACTGTCACTGAGGGAATGGGCACCATCTGTCCCTGTTTAGTTGTGTTGAGAATGTTGACCTGACAGCACATAGCAAAACTGGAGAAGCCTGAAAGGGTATCTCCATTCCTTTCTAATCTAGTAATAATTTATCTGAAGTGTTGCAAAACCATATGAGTTTGTCTGTGAAACGAAGACAGTAGAATTATTGTCAATCTGGAAATGATTAATTACAGGAGTTTAGAAAGAGAAAGACTTACACAGAAGTTATCTGGGTTCAGAACCAATAACCTTTTCCAGCTGTCATACGGGAGTAAAGTGGAGAGATAGAGATTCTTTATTTGCTTAGGATCTAATTGAGACTACTGGGTTAAAGACCCAGGTGATATATTAGTATGAAAAGGGACCACATTGATGAGGGTGTGGTATAGTTAGTTAGAACAATAGTCTACTTAATTCCCAGTAAACTTGGAAGGATAGGTTTGTAATCATAATTCATCTTTCACTTTAGTCTTTTATAGTTAAAACCAGAAGAGAAGTGGACACAGATGTCAGAAAATTAGCAAAGGCTTTATTTCCTCTGACCCATATGTCTAATTTTATAAGTAGTCTATTATCGCTACTTACGTTACATATGTGTAGCTAATTAACTCATTATATTTTCCCAGCAACATTCTCCTCCTCTTCCTTCTGTGCCTATATTTTCTATTCATGGAACTAGCATTACTTCAGTTCAAAAGTTTGTAATCTTTTAAACACCATCCCTCCCTCCCCCATCAGTTGCTTTGCCAATTGATTCTACATAGAATACATCTCCAAGTTGTTCCCTTCTGTTTGTTTTCAATGCTGCAGCCACAACTCAATACTTTCTTTTTTACTATATATTTACTCTTTAAATATTAGCTACCTGGATTCCCTATCCTCAATCTCCCTCTACATTCTGAGTTGTGATTCATTTTCCTAGAGAACAATTCAGATTATTATGATCTAAAATCTTTGATTACCCTTGAACTATCTATTTAATAAAGCCCAACTGCAAGCAGGCAATCATTATTTCTCATTCAATGGCTTCATGATATTTCTTGCCTCCTCTTTCATGCTCCAAGCACTGAGTTTCCCTGACTCTGTACCTTATTTATAAGATTTCCTTTGCCTGCAATGCCAACTCATTTTCTAATTGTCTTTTAAGATCTAGATCAAAGCTTATGTCCTCCACAGAACCTTCTGGGGTTCCACAGCTATGAACAACTTTTTACCGCCTTAACATTCACAGGATGGGGCTTAAAGGTATCTACCTGAGAATATTATGAGGTCTAGGCAGTAAAATTGTAGAATCGTCGGCCAAAAGATGTATGTTTGCAGTTCAGACCACCATGTTAAAAAAGAATGATGGGTGGCCAATACAACTCCCTACACAAAGACACTTTCTCAAGAAGATTCTGGAAAATAGATTGTTGAGTCTTGTCCCACACCTGGAAGTTTGATTAAATCTATAGTAAAAAGCAATATTATTGAACATTTAAGCACAAAAAAATATTAAAAAGGGGGATCATGTTTTTTAAAGGAAATAAATGGCTGTATAATCCAATGGCCTTTTTGTGAAAGGATAGATAAGCAGAAATGATGTGAGACCCAGTGGATACGATTGTTAGTCTTCTATGGCAAAGGAATGTCCACTCCCTCTCACTCCACTTCCCACATTCTATTAATATACCAGTAACACAATGTTTTTCATAATTCTCTAAGCCATGTCCTTTCATATTTCCATACTGTACATTCTCTTTTTGGTTCTCTGGACCAAATTAAATATTACTTATTTTTTGATATCTTCTCTCAAAACAAATAAATAAATGTACTTTCTTCTTTAATCTCCTGGCATATTGGTCCGGATATCTCAGTTATGATACTCCTCACAATGGTGCCCTAATTATTTTTTTACAACATGCTTCTACTTATGGGTGAATCCCTGGACTGTAGAACTGAGTTATTATTCAATCTTTGTGTAACTAGAATGTTATAAAGTGTCTAACATATAGTAGATGCTCAATAAATATTGGATAAATGAAATAATGAATGAAAATATGGTAGGTACTACTAAGTTTTAAAACAAAATGAGGCTCAGATTTTAAATTGCTTGCTCATATTCAGCCAACTTATCAGTAGGAGAGCAAAGATTCATACCCAAGTTTTCTTATTCTAAGATCAATACTCTTTCTCCAAATAGACTTACTCACATGAACTTACTAACCAAATCCTTGAATATTCAAATTAGATGACACTCTTGGAGCTTTCACTGGATTGATTTTTTAAAAGCAAGAGATATTTTTATAGAGAGGTACAAATATAATAAACTTTAAATTTAAATATAATTTAAACAATTACATTCATTTATATAGCACATCCACAACAGATTACAGTATGCAGGTAAAGCAAAGAAATATATAAACACAATACTTAACTTTGAGAAAGCCGTGCTTACCCATAAATCTTCCCTTCATGTGACTGTCAGACAGGTAATTGGACTCGATGGATTTGGGTCTGAACCAATATTTGATTCAACTACATTTCAGCATGATAAAATGAATGCGGAGTGCCCTGGGTGTTTGTAGTACTAGGGGGATATGAAATGATTAATGCAGCCTGCTAACTATACCAATTTATTATTTTAGTCAGGCAAAAGAGCTATGTGACTTGGTTTCAAAACAAATTGATTATTTCGGGTTACTTGAGAATGTTTTAAGTATTTGTAAACAGAGTAATAGTAGTGAAAACTCACGTCCATATTGTAAACTGATTACCCATGTATCCCATTTCACAACTGATTCCAGCTGTGTCTACAGGCATGGCTGTTGAGAAATTTCAAGAAACATTTCCAGCTATCAGTGCTATCTTTCTAAATGGCAGGACTATTGGCAGAGATAAGAAAAATTGGTTATTTGTACCAGAACTGAGATAAAACATTCTAAGTTTGACAAAGATAAACTAAAGGAACCATTTGGCCCCATTCATAAAGGCATGAACTCCTTTACTATTGGATCTTGTAATTTACCACACCATATGGCATTGGCTGTTTTGGAAATGAGAGTTCAGACTACATGGAACATTGGTGTGATGCATTGTAGCTATGTGTGTTGTTACCTTATACTCTTCTGAAGCATTCTTTTTCTGTACTAATTTTAAAGAAACATTGTGCAATTTGCTGTCAAATTTATACAGAACTGTTGAAGTGTGGTGTCATTTCGGTCAAAATTAGATTGCATAAATTCAGAAACCCCAATCTGAGACCATTCAATTTCCCAGATTACTAGATTTACATATTAATAACTCCTAGGGTATATTTCTTTTCACCAGCTCTAATTGCACCAGAATTTATGGCTTGGGCTCTTTTAAAAGCCAAATGCAATGGCCAAGTGCTTAAAGCCTGGACAGTTGCCACACTGTCACAGAGACCCTCAGCAGAAACAAGTCTCGAAAGCTGGGGCTTTTATTTCATTCTGTTTTCTCCCACGGGATGGTTCTTACCACATTATTTAATACATACTCATATACTGTGTACTCCCAGCAAACTCCAATGCCAAATGATGTATAAAAGAGAGTATTCATGGCCTGTTGATTCAAAATGTGTTTGCTTTTCTAGTCACATTCATCTTTATCGTGACACATACTTAAACATATGAAAATCAGAATTTTTCTCCTTGGGTCGAACTTGTCAATTTCTATAATGTCTATGAATTGAAAAATTTTAAAAAGTAAAATTTGGTGTGTGGGTGTATGTGTGTTCTGAGCAATGAATTTTGGGTGTTCTACCTCCTCTCAAACAACAGGTCTCCTGCAGAAGGAAGGAGTTAGTGCAGAAGATTTTGATTCACTGAAAGCATGCTTATTTCCTTGGTATCTGGGAAAACAAGCACTGTTTGGTGGTATATTCCTCAATTCAATAAAGAGAATTTTTATCCCCATGTACATATGTAACAGTCAATTAAAGAGCCATTCCAAAGGCTGTAGTAGGTTGGGTTTTAATTCCAAACTCTCTTGCCTTTATTTAACAGGAAAACAAATGGGAGTATGTTTCTCATTGAATATCATTTTTCAAAGATGATATCTGCAATGCATAATTTACTTAGACAATGTTTAATGTAAAATCAGAGAACCAAGTGTCCAACCAGAATATGGCTGAGCTGAGGCTAAGGGGACTGAAGTGAAAATGTTATTCTTCCCCATTTTTTCTATATTAAATTATCTGCATAATTTTAAAATGACTACTCTGCACAAAGCACAATGAAAGCTGTGACAAGGAATGTCCAGATGTAATATCAGTTCCTACATCTTCATCATAGCAGGGAAGGCTCAGACAGGTTCACAATCACAATACAAGGTAGTAAGTGATTGCAGTTGGAGAGGTAGAAACAAGCACTGTGAAGCTCAGAGATCAGAGGGTGATACATTTATTTAAGTAGATAAGAACAGGCCTTGTGAAATATAAACATGTAAGATGGACTAACATTTTAATAGGTTGAGGAAGGGTGTGATTTTCCAGGTAGATGGGAAAGAAGAACAACACATGACTGGGGGACATAGGCATGGAACAAGTATGGGAGCCATTATATAGCCTAGATGCATTGGGACCTTAGCATACAAAGAGAATACCAAAGGGAGACACTATTAGGACATTACTTGGTAATGATATTCACAATAGTGAATATTGAAAGAGCTTGAACGCTCTAAGGATTTTTTTTTTTTTAATGTTTCTGTTAATCTTGAAGTTTTCAGTGGGGAGCTGATTCCCATTTATTTTGCTATTAAACAAAGACAGAAGATTTAGAACTAAACCATAGTTTAAAGCTATAGCCTTTGGAAGGGCTTATTAATGTTAGATGCCTACATGAAAACACAGATTTGGGGAGTGTATTGGGGTAAATTAGGATGTATCATAGTAAAACAGTATATAATCTGGGTTCCAGGTTCATAATAACAATCATAGTAATAATGTAATAACAACTATATATTGAGATCTACTCACTATGTGACAAGTGCTTTACATATGTTATTTCATCTTATTCTTAAAACTGCCCTATGAGGTGGCTACACAATATTATTTTATACATGAAGTAACCAACACTCCAAATCCAAGTAAAATACCTAAGAAGTCAGGTGAAATGGACCAGACTCCATTCACTACTTGGCTACTACTCTCTTGCCTCCCATTTGGTCATCAGATAATTCTTCATCCCCTACAGTTGACAGTCAGTCAAGCATATTTGTCCAAATAGAGCCTCAGAAGGGTGTCACCAAACCAAATTCTTTGTAATTGTAGAGAAGTCTGTGTTAATTGTCCTGTGTCCACATCTGAGACTACTTGAGAGAGTTGACTGCACACCATGACGGGTATAGCACGGGCTCTGAGGACAAGCTGCAAGGTGCAAATACTGACCCAACCACACACCACAAGTGTTCTTTATTTCTATGTAAGCACAGTTACTTGCAGAGAGACCTATAGTAGGTCAAAGGCAACACACCTAAAACTATGAGTCTTTTTCATTCTTCTAGCTAGGAGATCATAAATCATTTGCAGAATACAAAATAAAGTCCAGTCCTAATTACAGAAGAGAAGAAACACAATTATCTTTAAAAACCCACTCTTGCATCATGGAAAACTTTCATCTGTTTTATTTTAAATGACAGAACTGTTTTTTTGTGGATGCTCAGCAGTTATGATAACTAGAGAAGAAGCCCATGGTGATATCAATACGGTAATGGAATGGAGGGGGAAGGGTGGACTTAAGGCTAGTCCAGCAGCTGAAAACTCATGTGCCCCTAATTTAGACAGCCATTACATTCTCTGCTTTCAGTAGCATTTGAAAGTTGCAATTTTGTTCTGATTGCAGTTACAGATGAGAAATAAATATCAACTTTTTAATTTGTATTTATTTTCCAAAAGTTTCTCAGGAAGTTGCCATCAAAACCTTAAGTTACTCTGTGTTAGGTACCATGTAACAGGCTGACTATATGCCCCTTTTTGCTCAGACAGATCTGCTCCAGCCCTGTCCTTCCTCTGCCCGGCATTACAGGAAACCACACTTCCCAGGATCCCTTGCCCTCTAGCATGGAGGTAGGCTCAGCCAATGAGAGGCAATGATGGAAGATTGGTGGGCAGGCTACAGAGCAAGGACAGGGTATTTTTCCCTTCTCTGTGTCTCCAGGAGCATCTTGTGCTGGTGACCACAGCACCAGTTTCTGGGCTCTGGTCACACCACATCACATCTTCTGTGGCCCTCTAGTCCTAGGTGTATGGTGATTTCCTGCTGTTGCCAATCTCTGGGTTTGTTCACCATCTCCTGTTTGTCTCCTTGGCTCTTATATTACCTGTGTAAACAGTGTCCAGCATTAAAGTCCCTCTGATTGAAATGTTCACATTGAATATTTCCCACCTGGACGCTGACTGATACACTACACAATGCTTTAACCCAAATGCTGTTGGGTAGGGTTTTCTTGCCAAGAGTGTCAAGTAAGCACTTTGTTTTCCAAAATTTCCTACCTTTCATGCTGCATCTACAACTTATTTCAGTGCCTCCTTTCAGTGTTTCAGTGGTTACAGTATCATTAGATTTTGCAGAAGTACTAATGACTCATCCTTCTCTTTTTCTAATATGTGATTTCTCAGAGTACCATTGGCAAGTAATCCAAAAGTGAACCCACTCTCTTAATATCTGACAATATCTTACTGTGGAATCCTTCCCAGAGTTATTTGCTTCAAATTGTCATTTTCCTCTGTCTCTATCTATTTTTGCTGCTATAGAAGACCTAGAACTGGGTAATTTATAAAAAAACAGAAATTAATTGGCTCACATTTCTGGAGGCTTGGAAGTCCAAGATCAAGGGGTCGGCAGTTGGACAATGGGTTTCTTGCTGAATAATTCCATGGCAGAAGGCAGAAAGGCAAAAGACAGCAAGAGGAAACTGAGCTTGTTCTTTTTTAAGAGGGATGGGTCTCACTATGTTGCCCAAGCTGGAGCTCCTGGCCTCAAGTGATCCTCCCATGTCAGTCTCGTAAGTAGCTGGGATCACAGGCATGAGCCACCATGCCTGACTTAAGTTCATCCTCATACTTTTATAATGGCACCAATCCCACCCATGAGGGTGGAGTCTTTGTGGCCTACCCACCTCTTAATACTATTAAATAAAGGTCTCATCTCTTAATATTGTTACAATGGCAATTAAATTTCAACATGAGTTTTGGAGAAGACAAACATGCAAATGATAGCATCCCCCAAAGTCAGAAGCCTTCCAGCTTAGCCTGTATTTTTCAGTGAATTTTTGCCATCTTTACTGTACTCAAAATGCTACAGTATAATTCCAATCCACTCTCATCATTATTGTTATAAGCAATCAGTTGCCACCAATAGTTAATTTTCATAATGTTCCCTGCATTCCTCTCTTCTTTCAACGTTACTGCCAACCTCAGGCCCACTTCACCTTCACCTGGATGATTTTGTGAGGATTACCTGGACCACTTTGTCTGCCTCTAAGTTTTCCCATTGACCACATCTAAAGTTTAATCAGCCTTAATATCATTTTCATAGTGCTTGATCTTAAGCTTTGTTTGTCTCATACCACTTGCTTATAGGACAGTTCAAATTGAGATTGGCATTTAAGATCTTGACAGTCAGTCAAAATATACATTCCCATTGGTAGTTATTACTCCTTCCTAAAATGTAAAACCTCTTATCTGGTCATCTGAATATCAGGAGTTAGACTATTTATGGTTTACTTCTCTGGAAGATGATTACCAAAGACATCATTTAGTAATACAGTTGACTGTATTCATTGAGCAATACAGTGATAGTCATTGAGCAATACAGTTGACTTTTGAGTTCTCACACTGTACTCAATGTTTACAAGTTCTAAACGTAGTTTGAATGTTTTGTTAATTTAGTATCTAGTGCTGGCCTGTATTGAATCTTTTGGGCTTCTGAATGAACCAGGTCAGATGAGGAAGAAGGCATGCATATAGGGTACTGATTTGGATTAGAAGTATCCATGGCAAACATAATAATGCCTTCTAATTCCCTTCTCACATATTCAGTCTGTATATCCCTTATATTCTGAGTATCAGTTAGGCTCCTAGAGGCTTTTTGGACTAGGAGATAGAGAACCCATAGCAAATTAGATCCCTTGGGAAAAACAACTTAGGACTATACCAATTCCATGAACTACTTTAGGAAAAGGCAAGGTCTTTGAGATGAGAGGAGCCCCATGTGTGGGGGATGGGGGACGGAGTTGGAGCTGGATTGAGCTTGCTTGAGTGACCTCTGGCCAGGCCACTAAATATTCTAAATATTCAACTGCTCTGATATTTAGAACCTTTAAATATTGGGCTTCAGTCTTGCTGATATACACAAGAACTTTCTAAAGGACAATTAAGCCAGCTGTTGATATTTATGAGACTTCTATAAAACGATCAGGAAAGAAAATATGAATCTGAACAGTTTAATATTACCCATAAATATTCTGCTAATTTACCTCAGCTAATGAGAGCTTCCAAAATAGTTCCTAAATTTTTTGCTGAACATCTGTGCTAAATGTGGGTAGTTATACTACCAAATAATCTCAGTTTTTGCTAATTTATTACCAGGAGTTAACGTTTATAACACAGTTTTTAAATTTAAA
This sequence comes from Macaca thibetana thibetana, assembly GCF_024542745.1. Taxonomy (NCBI): domain Eukaryota; kingdom Metazoa; phylum Chordata; class Mammalia; order Primates; family Cercopithecidae; genus Macaca; species Macaca thibetana. Next base: position 61,679,561 of record NC_065589.1, read on the forward strand.
ATAAGGTGCTAAAATTACAGAACATAACCAATTATATGAAAATATATTATGTTTTCTTTATTATAATCTGTTTTGGTAAAACTCAATAAGGATTAGTTTAAAAAATCTTTTAGATAAAAATATCACAGAAATCCTTACAGGTGAGGATAACATGAATTACTTGCCTGTAATTGATGGCATCTCTAGTTGGCATAGCTAATTTGATTCTCTTTAGGTGAAGATATTCTTTGGCATTCATCATCTTTTCTCCCTTCTAGCTCAGTTTGATGTGCTCCTTTATGTTCCAAAATTAAGCCAGGTGGATCATCGACAGCAGGAAATGGGCCTATATAACAAGCAACTGGATCGTTTGCTCTGTTTGTAACCTCAAAGTTGAAAGATTACAAACTTCTTTGGTTCTTACAGAGGACTTTACAATACACCACCCAAATCATTGGTCCTTGCACTATCTCCCTGGTATATTTGGAGGACATGAAGAGTGAGAGTGACAAAAGTAGCCAATGCAATGACTTTGACTCTTCGTGGTGCAGAAGATCACTAGAGGAGACTCTGCAAAATCCATGGCCCCCAAGTCCCTCCAATAACTATAAATATTTAATCTTCTTTTGAAGTCACATACCACAGATAGTTCCTAAGAGAAAAGATTAAGTTCAAAGGGAATACGTAATACATACATACATACATGCATACATAATTACAGGAGAAAATGAATCCATTGATTAGTTTGGGATTATTTTTATAAATCTAGGCCTAAAAGAATAAGTATTGATTGGGGGGAAAACCCAGTAATTTTGAGGACAATAATGAAATTTTGATATAATCAAAACAAAGAGATAAAGGAAAAAGGAGAAATAAAGATAAATTTGATAGCCAACTTCTATATTTTTTCCATCATTAAAATGACTGAAAAAGTCACATGAAAGTCTTGGAACTTAATCATTATAGCAAAAAAAAAAAAAAAAACCCACAAACTCTGAAATCCGGAGAAAAGAAATGCTAAAATTCATACAAGTACAAATAAAATGTATATTATCTGGATGAGGCAAAAAACCTCACCTTCTTTGGTTTGATTCTCAAATATTGAAGTCACAAATATTTTTCTAGCTTTTTTACCTAGATAAGCCTTGACATTTCATTCTACTTTGCAATTTTTAAATTGTATTTTGTTTCTAACAGAACTGAATGATGAGGAAGATGGAGATAGAGGTAATTATTTCCATTCTCCAAATTAATGAATGTTAACAAATTCTACGAAGAAAAATAGATTTGTATTTTGTTATTTTAAAAGTTTCCCTTGATTTAATATTAAATTTTAACATACTATGAAGAAAATGCCAATTGGAAATCATCTGAGGAAAATTCATGAAAAGATCCCAAAAATGCTGACAAATAAAAGCAGTGGGGGAAATAGCTTGAACAGACATTAAAATATTTCAAAGCTAGGTTTTGAAAATATATTTTTGAACTAGTGAAGGAATAAACAGATATATCAATGGAACATGAAACAAAGGCCAGAAAAAAAACAAATAAGAATTTAATATATGGTAAAGTAACCCTTCAAATCAGTGAGGAAAAAAGTGGATTATTCAACAAAATATGTTTAGCTCAAGGGTTGGTTATGAAATATATGTATATATGTATGTGTATGTATGTAAAAACACACACATATGTATATGTAGCTACCAAATGCCTCCAGGTAAAATTTTGAAAAGCCATAAAAATATTTGGAGAAAATTGATGTAAATATAATTTTTTCTTGATGAGGGAAAAGACTCTTTAAGATTTACAAAATTTAGAAACCATAAAGTTTGTAATTGGTAGATTTCACAACATGAAAATGTAAAACTTGTCTACATCAAGAAACATCATAAATTTTTTTAAAAAAGGAAAAACAAGGACAAAAACATTTGCAACATACATAACAGATATCACTTCTGTCTAATTTGAACATTTGAATCTATATGTACATATATATTTATAAAACAAACAATGTCTGGGGAACATTGACACAATGCATCTTTGCCCTGTGTAATCTCTGGTTCGTAGTTGCCCTGAGGCACCCATTCTACCTTGCCAAGACTAGTCAATTCAGTTCAGGAGGTTTCTTCCATGCCTTGATGCTTACTGTCCCTAGGAACAGAATATGACATAAAGGAGATCAAATCCGACCAGAAGAGAAAGAAGAAAATCTGCCAATTCTATCCTAGTAGACTGTGGAAAAGGGAAAAGTGGGGAAGTAAGGAATCAGGTAAAAGTATCTTAGCTCTTCCCTCCTGAACCAAAATCACAGATAGGAGTGGGGTTTTAGAAAGGTAGAGAGAAAAGCCACAACAGAAGAGGCTTGTGCCTCACCCTTAATTTGAAACTCTGAAACAGAGATGAAAGAGTAAAAGTGGCCACCTGAAGTGGTCAGAAAGAGAAACAGCCCTGAGTTAAGGGCCTTCCCTTGACTCTTGTTTGAGGCTGAGAAGTTTCCAAGCCTGAAGAGTGGAGGGATTAAGCCAGAGCTAAATGGACAGTGACAGGGCTCCAAATCAGATGCAACTGAGGCAGGCAACGGGGCTCCAGGCTCTGAACAAGACAAGAGACCAGCTACAGCTTCAGTAGAAGCTTCCAAGAGTATCAAAGAGTCAGATAGGCAATAAACCTAGCAGATGATTACACAGACGCCTTTGTACCCTTTATCCACATACTCCCCTCCCACTACATGGAATCACTTAAGTACTCACCACCAACACAAAAATATAATCAGATATCACTTGAAGGATCAGGGAAAAGGAAAGTATATCTTCAGCCTGAGCATTTACTTGAGATTGAGTTATCAGGGGAACAAAAGTCATTAAAACTAAAAATATCTGAGATACTTTCATTGATAAGTTTAAGTTCTTCCTCACCGCTACATCTACCAACTGCCTTCTCCAGATGGGGGCTCATGAGAAAAACTGGACTATTTACAGAAAATTAATAAGCAAAATTTCCTTTCTTTCTGGAGAGCAGTAAGGAAATTTGTGATTATTTTACATATACAAAAAGTTCTTTAAAAACAACTGAAAAGGCCAGGCGCAGTGACTGACACCTGTAATTCTAGCACTTTGGGAGGCTGAGGCAGGCGGATCACGAGGTCAGGAGTTCGAGACCAGCCTGACCAACATGGTGAAACCCCATCTCTACTAAAAATACAAAAATTAGCTGTGCGTGGTGGCAGGCGCCTGTAGTCCCAGCTACTCGGGAGGCTGAGGCAGGAGAGTCACTTGAACCTGGGAGGCGGAGATTGCAGTGAGGGGAGATCACCACCAGTGTACTCCAGCCTGGGTGACAGAGTGAGATTCCATCTCAAAAAAACAAAAGGCTAAGAATGTTAACTCATACACACACACACACACACACACACACAAATTCAAAACCTTCCATATAAAAATCATTCAGCTTCACTAATTTTAAAAGCGTAGTCATGAAAGGAACATGCATTTTTGTATACCGAACTATTAAACATTTTTTAAAATGTTGGTGAGGATACAGAGATGCTGACTGATATAAACAGGTAAATGCTTCCGGGACAATTTAGCAGCATATTTTAAAAGCTTTGAAATTCCTTTTGTGATATTTGTCCCAAGGAAATAATTAAGGAGTCATATGACCACGTAGCTCTGAGATCTTCTTTCCTCATCACTGATAACATTGAAAACATGAAAATACGAAGTGATTGGTAAATATATAGTTCTCTTATAAATAGGATAATAAAAATTTAAACACCCTGGAAGTATAGCTGTTGACAAGGGGAAGAGTTTCACAATGTATTGCTGTGGAGAGCAGTTACAAAACAATATGGATTCAAAAAAAAAATCATATCTCTATAGATTTAGGTAATGCAAGGTGGGGTACCAATGAATTAGACTTTTTTATGTAATAGAGAAGTGATTCAGTAGCAGGCCAGGCGTGGTGGCTCATGCCTGTAATCCCACCACTTTGGGAAGCCAAGGTGGGCAGATCACTTGAGGTCAGGAGTTCAAGACCAGCCTGGCCAACATGGTGAAACCCCGTCTCTACAAAAAAAAAAAAAAAAAAAAAAAAATTAGCTGGGTCTGGTGGCACACGCCTGTAATCCCAGCTACTCAGGAGGTAAGGCAGGATAATTGTTCGAACCCAGGAGGCAGAGGTTGCAGTGAGCCAAGATAGCACCACTGCACTCCAGCCTTGGCAACAGAGCAAGACTCCATCTCAAAAAAACAAAAAAATAATTCAGTAGCAATTTTTACCATTAGTGATGATGATGACATTTCTCCTTTCATTGTTCTGGAAGGAACCACGTTTAGAACCACTAAAGTAATAAAGGCTGACATTAATTGAGCACAAACTTTGTGCCAGGAACACTGTTAACTCTGTATTCATATGTTTAATCCTTAGAAGTACATACGACAAAGGCGTGATTATTATGTGTCCTATATTACTGATGAAGACATATTAAGCACAGAGTCACTGAATAAATTTCACAAGATCATCAACCAGAAGATGACAGGTCAGAGCTTTAAATGTTAGCCACATGAATCCAGAGGTGGCTTATGTAACCATTATTCTGTATGTAGATCTTCCCTAGTAGAAGGATCACTGCAAGGCCAGTACTTATTGAATTCTGAGAGGAAAGAATGATAATTATATATGTTTGGGCATGGCAAGGCCTGTCTTGTAGATCCTCTTGATGGTTGAAACCAGATAGTAACCTTCCCCCAGGAACTTATCTACATCCACAAATTCATGTAGGAGTCAAGATGATTTCTAGAAGAAATAGGATGAAAATCAAAATTCAATTTCTTTTGAGATTCAAACATTCGAATAGGTCTGATGAACTGGAGAGATCCTGGCTGAGGCTGAATGGAGGAAAAACACAACTGGAACCTGGAAGCAACCTACACAGCCATATCCAGCAAGTCTTGACTGGTGGACTTTCTCTTGACACTAGCGTCAAGATCTAGGCCATCAGAAGTGTGGGTTTTGAGAGCAGTGTAAAACTAATGCCTGATCCAGCCACCTGGGCATACCTGAATGTTTTTAAAAAGCTACCTTGAGAAAAATAAAACATGACCCTGTGTGCAATGAAAACTGACTACTAAGAGCTTGAACTCTGGGCTTACAGGTTTGAGAAGTGTGTCAATCACTGAACTTAACACCTGGGGAAGGCTGCTCCTCTCTGGTACTCCAGAGAATTGCTGTGTGGAGTGGAAACAGTAAGGCAAACAGGGCATGCTAAAGGTTGGCCAATCTCTGCATCAAGGTGAAATATACCAGAGGAATCCCCTGGCTTGAGTTAGAAATCGTGAAATTCTTGCCTGCACCATAGAAAACATTGGGGGTGGCGGGAAGCGGTGCATGCAAAGTGGTTCATGTCTATAATCCCAATACTTTGGGAGGTCGAGGGAGGAGAAATGCTCAAGACCAGGAGTTTGAGACTAGCCTGGGCACCACAGGGAGATCCCATTTCTACAAAAAATTTAAAAAATTAGCTGGGTGTGGTGGTGTACACCTGTGGTCCCAGCTCCTCAGGAGGCTGAGGCAGGAAGATTTCTTGAGCCTAGGAGGTTGAGGCTGTACTGAGCTGTTATCACACCATTACATTCCAGCCTGGATGACAGAGCGAGAGCCTATCTCCAAAAACAAATGAACGATAAAACCACTAATGGGCAAGGAAAAATCAGGGCTTCATAATTATAGGCCTGTAGGGGGCTTGGGAGTATCATGATTTTAACATCAAGGAAAATATGGCCTCATTTTGACTTCACAGACTAGTCAGTATTGAAGACATCTGGTTTATGTGTATATTTGTTTTTTGGAGCTAGGGAGTTAAGAGAGGCATCTATAAAAACCCATATGAAAGAATATATAGTATTTCATTATGCACAGTGGTTGTTAGGTGGTGGGATTCTTATCATTTTAAATGTTCTTTTGTCTATATTTTCTAATATCAAGTATTGAGTTTTCAACAAAAAGCAACTTTATTTTAGGGAAAAATAATCTTAACTGAATTCCAGTTAATGTTGATCATACTGATATTTGTTTCCTATGCTATTCAATAAAGCAAGCACTCTGTAACTCATGCCTTATCCAAAATAAAAACACATTTTCTTTTTTTTTTTAGTTGGAAGAACTATTTTTTAATTCTGAGACTATGCAAATATTTAGTAAACCTACACCAGACTGAGGAATAACTCTGGAGATTGTTATAATCTGCCAAATTAAGAATCCTTTTTGAAAATTTTTATAGGAACATATTTGCCTTTGTTCCTTTGACAAGATTCACAACTGCAATGATCTCTTATTTTTCAGCTTAGAAAAATCACTTCATTCAATGAATACGGCAGAGAAAATTTACAGAATTTTCTATAAAAGAAAGATGTTTGGAGATGAGACATGAACTGCTGCTTGGGTCATTCAAGTTTTATTATTTGGAGCTTGTATTGTACTCCCAAACCAGTGATAAAATAAAAAGATTTAATCAGATTTGTGAGATGGTGCTATTAAATGCTGGGCTGCAAAATGACCTATAGCTTTCTCAAGACATTAAGTTGTTGGCAAACAACCAAGTTCCTACGTAGGCAAAGCAATGAATGTAAATGAGAGACCTTTTATTCATGATACAATTTAGTGACGAGGCCTTGATTCCTTCATTCTCAAACAACAGTACGAAGGGGATTTTAACATTCATTTATCAACTGTAAATTCAAGAAACTTCTGTTATCTCTGAGCTTTCCTCTAGAATGCCTACTGGAAAAGAAATACCTTCTTGCACCCAATGACTACACTCTTTAAATTTCCCATTAACCATTTAACCATGAGGACTTGCTGTGTGCTACAATATTGCATTGGGATCTGGTTAGTAAAATCCCTCTAGATTAGTGATATAATCAGAATGACCTTACTGGAAAGGTCTTTAGAGGGAATCATGGAATTAAGAGATTGTATAACCTACCAACTAACCCACCTTTGTCATTTTACAGTTGAACAACTGGAGGCCTAGAGAGATCAAGCGTTCCAAAGCTAATGGTATGCAATGCCGGGGCTAGAATGCAAACCTTCTTTTTTTTTTTCCTGAACTAGTTCATTTTTAAACTTTCAAGTTTCACAACTCACTAAGGAAGACTGCACCTTAACCTAGTTTCAATTTATTTGGGGTTCAAAGGTATTAAAAACCACTCTTTGTCCCCAAAGATTTTACTATTAAACTATTTTTTACAAACAAAATTCCTGGTACATATTTTTATTCATTGACTCATTTAATAATTCAGGGTTATTTTCATGAGTCAGGCATTATTTTAATTGTATTTTTAAGCAGCATATTAGTCAGAGTTCTTCTGAAAAACAGAACCAACAAGATGTGTATATATACATATGTATTTGTATATACTTGTCTCTCTCTCTGTGTGTGTGTGGAGAGAGAGAGAGGGAGAGTAACAGAGAGATTTATTTTTAAAACTTGACTCACATAATTGTGGAGGCTTGGCGAGGGCAGAATCGAATAGGGTAAGAAAGCAGGCTGGAGACTGGGGAAAGAAGCAGTCTGAGCCCGCAGGAACTCTGCTGGCAGAATTTCTACTTGCGCGGGAAGTTTGGTCTTCATCTATTACAGTCTTTGACTGGCTGAGACCCACCCACATTACGGAGGGTAATCTGTTCTACTCCACCAATTTAACTGTTAATCTCATCCAAAAACAACTTCACAGAAACATTCAGAATAATGTTTGACAAAATATCAGCATCATGGCCAGCCAAAGTGTCACATAAAATTATCCATCATAAGCAAGGTCACTAATTAGGTCAGAAGCTATCATTTTTTATTTTTATTATTTGTAGAGATAGAGTCTTGCTTTGTTGCCTGGGCTGGTCTCAAACTCCTGAGCCCAAGTGATCTTCCCGCCTCAGCCTCCCAAGTAGCTGGGAAATACAGGGTCTGGCTATATTACCCAGGCTGGTGTTGAACACCTGGGCTCAAAGGATCCTCCCACCTCAGCCTCACAAAGTGCTAGGACTACAGGTATGAGCCACTGCATCCAGCCAGGAAATATCTTTAATGTCAGTTTTGGCTTTAAACCTCAAGAACGAGTTCTTGGTTCCTTTTTCACTGATGATGGCTGACTGTAGGACTAGTCGGTAGGCTCATTCTCTAGGACTCGCCAACACTTAAAAAGATTAGTAACTTGCATGTGTACAAAAGAGTATTAAAGAGCTGTAAACATTCTTTAATGTGTTGTCACAAAATCCAGGAAAATCCAGAGACTCATGCAAATTGCCATGTGAGGTGACAGCACTTAGGTTTCCATTCTTAGCAACAGGGGAAATTTTTAATCCAACAGCCTTTGTATAAAGCACTTCCCAATGACAGATGAAAAGCCTTAGTGACTCTACTCCCAAAACTGAGTTATCTTTGTATGGATATTAGGCATCCATAATGCCTGCGTGCTTGGCTATTTAGTGTTCTCTAAAAGTGCTGAAAGTTTGAAACAAAGAACTCTGTAGTATTCTAGACCTTGACAAGAAAATAGGGAGAGGGAGGGAGGCCAAGGATAATGCTCTCTTTTGAATAGCCTTGGTTTGTTTGACCTTATTCCAGACCATCTGAGGATGGAAAACAGCCACACTTCAGATGGTGGACAACTACTAGGGAACAGGGTGAAAAAGACATTTACATTTCTCCCCCTTCCTCCAACAATGCAGAGTCAGCTTCTAATCTCAAACACAAATCTCACATTATACCACGTAAGTTTAGGTAAGTTTCCTCAGAAGGAATATCTGTGTGTAAAATATGAATTGCCCACCTCTATAAAGTACTTTTAGTCTACTGCAAGGAAAATATGACTTTAAAACAACAAATCATATTCACATTTAAAATATGAACTTTACAAATATAAATCACATACTAAATGATAATTGTATTTCAAGATGTAGCCAGACTTTCAGAGCTGCTAATTGAACTCAGATCAGTATCTGGTTTCATGCCCTGTTAAGAATAATTTTTCCTCCTGGGTTTGAGGAGCACAGCAGGTTATCCTGTTCAATATATTCCCTCCAGCAACACTATACACTGTCATTATTCCCACTAAATTCTTTTGGTTATTTTCAAATCTATCTGGACCAAGATAGCTTAAGTGTCGTATGATCACTTTGAGCATTAGCAGTATAATAAAACAATAATTAATCCTTCAAAATGACTTGTTAAAATAGCTTATCTTTCTTTATGATCTGCATTTATTCACGAATAAAGAGACACTTTAGGATAACTGGATGTTTTTTTAACACAAAAGATGTCAAGATGACATTTCAGTAACAAAGGGTCTGCAGAAAGCATTAAAACTCAGGAAAATGTCCTAAATTAGCTGAAAATTTGAATGTCTCAAATATCAGTGAGTGATTCTTAGAAAAATATGTATTTCAAGTATATATCTTTTGCACTTTTCAAAGCAAAAGGTAGTTGATAAAATTAATTTTGATGTCTTTCTGTCATCAGAACAAGCTCATAAATTCTAATACATTCAATGGGTATAAAGTTTTTGTCACAATTCATTTCTATTGTCATAAACATTCACTTCAAAATTTCCCTTTATTTTTTCTTGGGATATATGGCACCAGTCCTGAAATATATTCTAATCTTTTTATCACTTTACTCCTGAAAATCTAATCAGGGTCATCTTGAATATTTCTTAGTTTAATCCTGAATGAAAAAGATAATGGGCTTCTAAGAGTAATTACACTTTGTTCATATACATCTATTAACAGAAAAAACTCTTTGCACAGAATTCTTCCTTAAAACTTTTGGCAGTGTTTAATTACTAACAAAGATATTACTTATTATAATGTGGGCTCTGTGGTTAAGCTAGATTATAATAAACATCTCCTTGTTTAAGAAATAATGTGTATAAACACAAAGAAATATTATGCAGAGAAAACTGTTATCCACTTAAAACCATTTTTAGATTCCAATCTCAAAAATAGTAATTGTGGTAATTTAAAAAGTTTCTTTTAATTTGAGATGCATATAAATTGGGCTGGGCCAAAACTTTGCTTGAGCCAATGTTAAGTAAACTCATTAACAAAAACTGTCATAAAGTTGTTTTCCTTTTAATATTTTGGATGGAAAAAATTTACTTACATCAAATTAAATGAAAAAAAAATCTGAGATAAAGCTAGAATTTCTGGTGTGCAAGATTTGACAATAATATCACCTGAGAGACTGTATAACAAGCACTAAAGCGGTTTCCTCGGTGCCTCGGGTAGCAATGAAGAATCATCCCAGACATTAAAATACCATGTGCCTAACCTAGCATTATCATGCTCTCATTAGTTTCTAATCTGGACTGCATAGTTAAGTAGTCCTTCAAAAAGTATTTAAGTATACTTCACGTGTTTAAGTCTTTCATCTCAAAAGACACACACTCATACACTCACACAGATATGCACACACACACACACACAAACACACACACTCCACTCCCATAACCTGACAACTCTCTCAAATACTGCCCTTTATGGCCACATTTACCATTGTCAATATCTTAACAGAATTACATCTTACTTTCTCTTCATCTCAGTACAATCTGAATTCTGCCCCATACTGTAATTAGAATCATTTTCACCACATTTTTTGTTTACTAATCCAAGAAAAGAGTTTAGTGCTCATTTGATTCCTCAGTGTTTGGAATTGCTGACCACTTCTTCTTGCTAAAACACTTGACTCTTATGATGACATATTCTATTGCATTATTCCATCTATCCAGTTATTTATCACTTATTACTTCTACATCTCAGGTCTGTATTTTAAATCCTGAAGCACTTCTGGGTTTTTCCCTTCTTGTACTGTTATAGTTTTTATCACATGTTGATCACTTCCAAATTAACATCCCTAGAATAGATGTCTTCTTCTCTCCAAATTAATGTGTCCAATTGCGTATTATGAAATTCCAATTAAAGTCTCATAGGCACCTCAAAGTAAACATTTTCTAAATATCATCCTTTAAAAAGTAAGTCTCCTCCACCTTTTAAATTGCCTGTCTCAAAGCAATATAAAGGCACAAGCTCAAACCATGGATGTCATCTTTTCATTTTGCCCTTCATTCGCCCCACACATTTATTCTTTCTCTGGTCCTCTATTAAAATCCCACCCTCTTAACATTCCCTATGCTGTTTCTGTACTTTCTCTTTCTCCATGACATTTTCTACCATCTAATATACCACATACTTTACTTATCTTAAATATTGTTTTCTCTTTCAAGAAGATAAGCTTGAAAGAATATCTTCAGGAATATTTTTCTGCCTTGTTGATAGCTAAGACAGTATCTGCACATAGGAAATGCTCTACAAATACGAAATTCTTGTTAGTGCTGCCTCTAGGTTTGCTTTTATTGACAGTTTTAATCACTTGATTATCGGATACTTTTGGATACTTTTCCTTCTTCAAGTGTGTGATAACTTTTTTTGAATAGTGAACATTGTAGACAAATACTGTAGAAGCACTGTATTATGTTCTTATTCTGAGGAAGGTTGAGTTTTATTACAACAAGCAGTTAAACTACTAAAAGTGTAACTTATCTTGTTAAGTCTTGGTTTTAGGCTTTGTTAGGGTGGCCCATTCTAGTTTTTACTCTTAAGACATAGCACTTACTTGTCCAGTGTGGCCTTTCTGGGATCTAATTAATTGCTTATGTGTTTCATCGAGGTCTCTCCATTCCAGCTGGGCTTGCCCGTCAACATCTTTCCTGCACAGGGTGGTCTTCTCAGCCCTCAGCCTCTCAGAAGAGACTCTCTTCCAAACCTTCTGAAATCTCATCTTGTGCTTGCATAGTCCAGGAGTTAGCCAAATACCTAAGATGAATTTTCACTTAGATTTTTGTTTATTTGGATTTTTTTCTCTGCAGCTTCCTATTTTTGATGCTCTTGTCCCAAATCTCAGCCCACTTAGTAGCCACATGCTATTTCCTATATCTTGATCTCTATATCCAAACTGATGCTCTCTACTGGAGTCTATCTCCCTACGCTATGGCCTGAAAAATGCTCTATGAGAGAAACTGTGTGTGTATCTGTAGCTTTCCTTATATGTTTCCTTTGTGCAAGGATCGTAGCCCAGCACTGAGCTGCTATCCAGTGCCTACAAATAGTGTTTTAAATAGTTGGTCTAGACCTCATAGTTATTTACAGTGGGAGCATATGTCCAACACCAGCTACCACATAATGACCAGAAACAGAAATTCAACACTTTTTTTTTTTTTGAGACGAGTCTCCCTCTGTCACCAAGGCTGGAGTGCAGTGATGCAATCTCGGCCCACTGCAACCCACACCTCCTGGGTTCAAGCGATTCTCCTCCCTCAGCCTCCAGAGTAGCTGGGACTGCAGGCGCTTGCTACCACACCTTGCTAATTTTTGTAATTTTAGTAGAGGGGGAGTTTCACCATATTGACCAGGCTAGTCTTGAACTCCTGACCACCCTCCTCAGCCTCCCAAAGTGCTGGGATTACAGGCGTGAGCCACCACTCCCAGCTCCAACATATATTTTTGAATGAACCAATCATCAAATCCTATTGATTCTGTCTCCTTAATATTTCCTGAATCCATCTTCTTTTCTCTTTCCCTATTGCCTCTACTTTGATTTAACCCATTATCCCTTCTAGCCTAGCTAATTGTTACAGTTCTCTGACTGATCACCTTGTCTCCAGCTCTGCTCTACTCCATAACATTTGTCACATTCTTGCGTTTTTGGTTTGTTCTTAAATGTTAATATTGTATGTTACCCTTCTTATGAAAACCTTCCAATGTCTCTTCATTGTCCTCAGGATGAAACCCAAACTCCTTGTGTACCTCTAAATCCTCACCTCTTCCTACTGCTGTGTTCTTTCCTCTCCTGCTCAATACATACGGTGAGTTATTTCCTCTCCTGCTCAATACGTACGGTGAGTTCCTGGAAAGGCATGGTTCTCTCACACCTCCAGGCTCTTGCCTGAGCTGCTTATCCTGCCTGAAATAATCCTATATTCCAACTAACCCGGGTTGTCATCTGCTTAGATGCCATGTCTTCTGCGGAGTCTGTGTTGATCTCCGCGGTTGGATGAGGTCTCCACTTGTGTTCATCTTGCACTCTGCTTGTTCCCCAGTCATCATCTGTGTCACACAGTTTTATAATTATCTATTTGCTTTTCAGTACTCTCATTAGACCATAAGCTTCTTGGGGCAAGCTCCATGTGTTATTCATTGTTTTATTCCTATTTACTAGATGACTGAATAAATATTTCTTGAATTAATGCATGTTAATGTTAGCAACTTGCCTGACAAGAATATATTCCTTCTCAATTAAATGTCTGCATTTCATGCAGTAAATACATACATAAATAAACCTCCCTCCAAGAATATTAAAATGGTAGAAGACAAGGGACCCATAATAATAAGTGTAACAGTAAAATGATACAAAAGAATGAAAAGCTTTGATTACCTGTGTCAGGTATCTATAGATATTAAAACCTCAATATTTGGTTTTGTGTTATATATACAAAGTAAACACAATTTTAAGAATTTTTTTAGGTCATAATATAACTGCTAAAAGGTCTACAGTTATGCTGATGCATAGTATCTTAAGAAAACTGCATGTTAGAAAGGAGAATACAGAACTAGCTCATTCTCTTCATTTTGTAGATTAAAAGCTGAGTTTGAAGGGAATCAAGTATCTGGTCCAAGTTCTTGCAGTTAGTTGAATGGTAGCACTATATACCTCAGGCTCCCTGGGCTCCTTCAATTTTCTTCAAGCTTATTATGTTCTGTATGAAAGAAACATTGACCACCACCACCACCATTTACTAAAGTCCTAGTATGTGTCAAAGGAAACAACTCCCTCACCAGCATACATTCATTTCTTACTTTAGGATCCAATTAAGTTATGAGAAAAGTAACCACAAACACATTAGAGGAACTGAAGATTGGGTGGGGTCACAAAGAACGGCCTTCTAAGAGGTGTCAAGAACTGCGATAACATGACCACTGTGGTATCAATGTATAGTTCATTTATAATAATAAATAACATGGCTATTGAATTCTGAACTCCCTAACAAGTGGCTTTTCCTTAGGAGACAGTTTCTTATTTTGTTTCTATTGGATTTTAATGAGTAACACCTGTGGCAGTCAAAGATCTGTGTTTAAGTGTAACATAGAAGAGGACCATTATTGACTTCTATTAAGTGGTGATATTGAAAGCCACAAGATGATAAAAGTATCTAACTCCTGTTTTCTGAATCTATTCAACATGTGCCTTTCAGTGGCTTTAAATACTTTCTGGAACTAGGTGGGGTATATTAAAAATACATAAGTAAACGAGTTTTTGTTTTGTTTTTAATAAATGGCTGAAACTTAATACTTGTATTGACACAGTCTGGGAATCAGTTATACTTCAATAGCATTTCTTATTGTGATTCAGAGATCTAAATACTAAAAGAGTTTTCTACTAGAAAATGTCTCACGGCCGGATGCGGTCCCATGCCTGTAATCCCAGCACTTTGGGAGGCCAAGGCGGGTGGATCACGAGGTCAGGAGATAGAGACCATCCTGGCTAACACAGTGAAACCCCGTCTCTACTAAAAATACAAAAAAATTAGCACCGGTAGTCCCAGCTACTCGGGAGGCTGAGGCAGGAGAATAGCATGAACTCAGGGGCGGAGCTTACAGTGAGCAGAGACCGCGCCACTGCACTCCAGCCCAGATGACAGAGCAAAGCAAGACTCTGCCTCAAAAAAAAAAAAAAAAAAAAAAAAAAAAAAAGAAAGGAAAAAAGAAAATGGCTCACATCATGGAGTTAATATTGTTTTTGAAGTTTTGACTGATAGGCCAAATTATTATACATTCCACCTTCTGATTCTGCTGCACCCAGTGGAGCTGAAAATATTTACAAGGTTGTCCTTATTTTTTCCCTCCAACATACCTATAAGCAGCATTAAATTATTCTACACTTTATAAGCAAGGACAGTTTGGCATTTAAGGTTCACGCTCCTCTAGCATCACCAAACCATTTGGCACCAGCCTCAGGAAAGTAAAAGAATCTTAAATTAGGCTCACAAAGTTAACCTGGTTCTAAGGAAAGATAGCCACTTGATAGTAAAGGGACTACCAGCACAGAGCTCTGCTTATGAACAGTAACATTTATTGAGTGCTTCTGATGTACAGGCACTATGCTAAGCACAAGTATTAATTCATTCAGTCATTAAACTCATTTTATAGATGAGGAAACTGAGGCACAGAGAGTTTAGTAGCTTGCTTGAGATTTATAACATGCAAGCAGTAAAGCTAAACGCCAGGAAGTCTGTCTCCAGAACCTCGCTTTTACCCTGGTTTTCTTCTCTACATATCCCACCTTTCTATTTTACTCTACAAATGTAGGCTTACTGAGTGATCAAGCTCTTCCTCAATTCCCATTTGACCTTTGTCTTCCTCACCAAGAGCCAAAAACAGCTGAAAATTTTTACTTTTATTAAAATAAGTTTACTTAGGGTAGCAAGGACTCTAAAACTCAAGGCTAGCAATTAAGTAAGTGGAGATTGGACAGAAAATGTTTATTTGTCCCAAGAGAGTCATTACAGCTCTCCTAGCTTAAGAAAGTGATACAGTATATGCTTTTGAGGGTTCCACATAACCCACATGTCAGCTGCCCCAGCTGGTATTCACCAGAGAATTCCCTGCATCTAAGGCCTTGTGCTTATGTTTTAAAATGTACTAATGGATATTAACATTATGATAATGCCAAAAATCAAATTCCAAAGCCTTATCCTAGACACATGGCTTTCATCAGCTACACAAACCTCAGGGGAGATTTTATCAGCCACAGATCAAAGGAAGCAGCAGGAGCTGATACAAGCACAAGAAAGGGCGTGTGGAGTGTCCTCCACTCAAGTACACCCCAGAGCAGAGCGTCTCTAGGAATTGAGACAGCACATCAGCAACTCGCTTGTAGCATTCAAATGAATGGAGTTCTCTTTAAGGGCAAATCTCTGAATAGAAAGTTTAAAATCTGATCCTGATTTAACATGATTATGTCCTCACCTGGCTGTATATTGCTGTAAGAGATACCTTACCCATATGAGGGTCATGTCAAATTGCTTCCAAACATAAATGAAGTGAAGGACAAAATCATGTGACTCCTCAAGTGCGCTTAGCTCTGCACGATAAAACTGCTTTATTTGGAATCACGGCGAAAGAAGAGGGAAAGGCATCTGCAGACCATGCAGCTTATTAAACAAATTTGTTTCCCAAGTCAAGTACTTGAGGTACTCTCAGTTCTAATTAATGTCTCTTGCAAATGCAGCCTCATAACTAACATTCATTCTTCTAATCGTAGCCATATGTTCCCTCCATCGTTTTAACGATATAAATGGAAATTATTGGTGTTTTTCACTGAATATTTCTGTTTAAGAAAAAACATTTTTTCAGGCTGATGCTTTATGCTAAGATCAGTGAGTGAAAATATCCCTCTCTGGAAATATGTTCTCACTTGCTATAGTCCATAAGTAGGGGTGAGGCCTTATGTATGGTTTTTAAATATCGCATAAGAATTTTGCCTCTATTAGATCCATGCTACTAAAATGGCAGAACTCTTCACATAAAAAAGAAAAAAAAAAAAAAAAACCGGGGATAAACTGAAAAGGGGATAGCTGAGTCCCATATACAGCCTGTAGGTTGAAGCATAATCATTACATCTCTCACAAGGGAAGGGAGGTTGATAGTTTACAATAAACTTCAAGAAAATCGCTTGCTTATTTCCAGAAGCTAATAGCTTAAATCAAATTCCTTTACCTTTTCTAAATATGCCACATATGTTTTCATTTTAAGAAGTACTTTTTAATGTAGTAAAAAGATATGTACAAATATACAAGATTTCAGAGCGGGAAGAGACCCTAATGATCACCCAGTCAGGTGGTCCATAACCCTCACTGTGTATCTTAAACATCTGACGAGCTCGCAGACTGGTTCTTTACCAGAGAAATTATAATTCCATTGCTCTGAGGTGGACCTGGTGGAGAGAGATATACAGTTTTACAAAAGTAGTCTTGGTTATTCTAATATGTGGTCAAGCTTGAGAAGCACGAATCTTGTTTATCCATCTCTTTTGGAGCCAATGATATTAAATGATTTGTTCAATGTCCATAGACAGTTATTTGTGACAGGGAGGAGACTATGAGCTCAGGCTCAAAACTCCCACACCTGTGCATTTTCTTTTATAGTTTACTAATACCTCTTTAATACATACTTTTAAAAATAAAATTAATTTGGCAATAGAAATATCTTTGAAAACAAGACAAAACAAAACCCAGAACTACTCTTCTTCTATCCCCTTTTCAAGGGTCTGTCCCCATCTTTTATTTTTTGTCACTGTAATCTCTCCAAAATGCCAGCTGTGTGTTAGAAGGTATCACTGTATAGCTCTGGGATTAAAATAAAAATATTAGTAAACCATTCCAGAATCGCCAAGAGTGCAAAACCCAAAAGAAAGACTCCTATTTACTCTTGTATTAAAATATAACAATAGCAGACAAATCATCACCCCGTGGAAGGAACTGTATTCGAGTGTTGGACCCAGACCATCTCACCGCATCTCAGCAAAAACTCTGTGAGGTCATATATTATTATCATCTCAGTTTGACAGATAAGAAAGCCAAGGCACCAAAATTTATTTCCCCAAATGAATTCCCACAATTTAGGTAAACTTTGCATGGCTAGGAACTGGTAGTCAGTTTAGTTTTTTTTTTTTTTTAAGTTTAATCTTAAAATCACAAGATGAAACTGTCCTTCAAAAGCAGTATTTTACCTTTAATCATAATAAACTAATATTTACAAAGTATTTAAAAAGGAAGATTATACTCCTTTTTCATCTGATCTCATTTAGGTATTACAAGGTTTATTACCATAATCATTTTGTTGAAGAGAAACTAAGGCTTGGGGAATACTCAATGTCCTCCCAGGTAGTGACCAAACCCAAATCAGAGTTTTTGTTATGATTCTATATACAGTACTGCACTCCAGCCACCATGCAGCTTTAAATCTGAAGATTGTTTTCCTGGCTCTGATGAGTATTTCATATGGTCAGTTCTGCTAGAAAAACAGTATAAAACTTACTTCAAACAGCCAAAAAACAAATTCCTTCCTGTTCAGATTAAACTGTTGATTGTGCTGAAATTCACGGGTACACTAAGAAACAAAATAAACTGTCAATTCTCCCCAAAGATTTTGTTGTGCATTCTTTTATTTTTATTCACATAATCTATGTTTACTGAGCTGCAGTAAAGGATGCATGTACTATTTTTATTCAGAGAAAGGCTATAACACCAGCCAAGCAGAAGGACCCATCCATGACCAGAATGCAATGGCCTTCATTATCTTCCAACTCACTCCTAAATGACTCACTGAGAGCTGCCAGATGGTGTTTTCTCTCACCCCTTGCCTTGCATTTATTTAATTATTTTAACATAGTTTTTGTTCTGCTGCCGTGATGCCTAATAGGCAGATACATTTGACAGTTAGTTTCTTCTTCTAATATTGACCAGTGCATTTAGAAAATTTCTCAGACTCTTTAATAACACTTATTGGGTACATACAATATACCAGATGCTAAGCCAATGGATTTTTATATATTCCTCATTTAATCATCCGACAACTCACAAATGAGGAGGCTGAAGTTTAGGGAGGTTAATACATGTACCCTGGGCTAAACAGCTGGTCAAAAAGGTAGAGGCGGATAATTGGAACTAAGCCCCCAATCTTAATCTTTATGTAAGACTTCTGTGGTAGAAGTTACAAGCACTAACACTTTTGGGAAATAAGCAAATATATTAAAACGATAAAGAAACCCAAAAAGTTAATATTCATCCATGTGGAGAACGATCAGGTAGGTGACTAAGTCATCAAGAAAATGAAAAGATGTGTGGTAGACCTGGAGATGTGCTGCCCTCATCCCCCGTGCAGCTGCAGGGAGTGCTGTCAGGAGGCAGCCTCTAACATGGGGCTCCTTTGGGATCTGCTTTAGTTGCAGGGAGCCACCTTGTTTGCAGTCTCACCCTGTCTGAGGCAGCCTGCACAAAAGCCCAGCCATCCTGACTCATCAGCAATATTCTCTCTAGAGACACCTGCTGGGTTGGCCAAGGCTTTGCCAGGTCTGCTTCACAGTGTGAGATCTTTCTCCATCCAATCTTGCTTTCAACCATACTAGTCCAGATATTCATTCGTTGTAAACCTTTTTCACCCAAAGGTTGGAGGAACGTGAGCTGTAACAATACTGCAAAGTTTTTGACAAAGAATAAAAATTATTTTATTGCTAGACTAGGAATTTTTGAGTCTCAAGAATCTTTACATGTAAACATACCAAATAATAATTTTTATGGTAGTCTCAAGACATAGAATTCCCCCAAATTGGGGTGGAGGCCCGGGGTGTGAAGGTAATAAGAGGCAGGTACCTACTTACCTCTTCTTCAGACTGAACTGATCAGGTAATTCAGAATCACATCTGGTTTTGACAACATGCTCACAATACCCCCCAAATGGAGGCCCATATAAACTACCATATCCTCCTGGGTCTATAGTGTTCCTAGTTGGTGATTCCATATTATTATTCTAGGCAGTCTGACGTATATACCTATGACATCAGTTCCATATCAGAATATTTCTATAAAATTACTTCCAAGACAATTATCAAATATAGAGATTCTCCTCAATATGCTTCAACAACAGTCAAACCTTATGCTATGTATAGTATCAATATTCTAAATAGAAAACATTGACTGACATATGATAAAGAATTATCAGAATCAGTCTCTATGACCAGTCACTTTTCCACCCTCAGGTAGCCTCCCTTAACATCATGCCTGTTCTTAGTACCATTTTACTCTCTATTAATGTCAACTTTGTTTTATTAAGGAGGTCATGGTAAATTAAGCCATCTCAAAAGAATTCTCATTTTTAAGGAAAGGGACACTGGAACCCAAGAAAACTTTCTGGACCCCAGGCAACAAAGCAATTATAGGGAATTAAAAGGCATATGGCTTGTATCTGGGGACAAAGAACTTTCTGGCACTGACCAGGCTTGTAGAGGAAATGCATGTGAAAGGAGGAGGTGAGAGGAGCAGAAGGCTTTCCCTCTCCCTCTTTCTAGATCCACCTCACCAGAAATGATAAGATGGCATACCACCCTGTGTTTGATAACAGTTTCAGATGGAAAAACATAGTCTTCATTTCTTATCAATGAAAACTACTTGGGTATTTTTGGGACATTACTTGGGTATTAACTCAGAAAATTCATAGATATAGGATTCTAGAGAATTAGATAACTTATGCATAATATAAATATGCAAGTTACACAGCAAGTAGCTAATACTAGCAAACATGATAAAGAATCAGTGATAGATATCAAAAAAGGAGAAGAGAATAAAAATATTTGACGGTAACCTTACAAAAGTCACTCATTATTTTAATTACGCATATTTTTTAAAACTAGTCACAAATCATGGATATGGATATTAACCAAGTCATAAACTTTGAGCAAATGAAAAAATACATATATTTGAAACTAACATGATGTTTCTCTTAAACATAAAAATTTTACAAATTACTAGTAAATTATTCCAATTTTCTTTCAGTTTTTAATTCTGAACTAGTTTTAGCATCCTTTTTGCTCTACTGTGAACTTATTTACATTAAAATTAATCTAGAAGTCTACAATTAAGCAACTCCTAGATAAAATGGGTTACTCAAATGTGTATGTTTTAATGAATAATTGCATGTTGCTTGATACTTTTGTTCAAAGAAAATGTCAACAAAATCCTGTTTTGGATGTAGGTGTTTCTATTTAAGGACAGAAGCTGCAAAGGGGCTTTCTGCAGCACTAGGTGAGAATCTCCTAGGAATTAGGGATGACATTTGTGCTTGGGATCTGCCCCCAGCAGGGAGTCCAGAGCTCTCCATTCATGCTGTCTCATCTCCTGAGGCTGATTCACAAGGGAGGGCAACAGCCACTTTAGCTGCTCTTGTCACCACAAGGAACTGACCAGCCTTTGGCTCACATAACAGTGGAACACATTTTGGAGTTTCTCACTTCCTCTGTGCTCGGGAGTAGATAATGTTGCAAAGACTAAAATTTACACACTCAAATCTATCTTATAAAAGAAGAGTAGGAAAGCCATGCTAACAGATAAAGACTTAATACTTTCAAAAAAGAATAGTCATTGGAATCACCATTTTTATATACCATATTTGAATCATGTAACACTTTTCTCAGGGTGGTTGAATTCATCAGGAAAAATACATATAGATATTTTTATGTATAGCTACATTCATGTGTTACTTTGATTTTACTTAGATTGTTTAAAGTCCCCCTAAAACTTGCACAACTCTAATAATTTCAAGTTATTAGTGAAGGCTGATCTCAAGGTAAAAAATAAAATTATAGCTAACTCACTCTCTGAAGGACTTGACTTTAAAAAGCAACTTAAAGATTAAATAATAATAATAAAACTTACATTTGAGGGCCATTCTTCATTGTTTTATAGATCCCTAGCCATGCATTCTCCCAGAGCTAACATAAAACTGCCAATCAAAACATGTTGAGTTCCTACTCTATGCTCTCAACTGTATTAGCACTCTGTTGACTGTAGAATCATCCAGAGGGGAGGTCACTCGCATCAACTGGGTGCATGATTTAGGGCAACTGCCTTGGAATCCTTTTTTAACTTTTATTTTAATTTTTATTTTTTGAGACAGGGTCTCACTCTGTTGCCCAGGCTGGAATACAGGCATGATCATGGCTCAGCGCAGCCTTCATCTGTTGGGTTTAGCAATCCTCCCACCTCAGCCACCTGAGTAGCTAGGACTGCAGGTGTGTGCCAGCATGCAGGCTAATTTTTAAAATTTTTGTAGAGATGAGGTCTCATTACGTTGCCCACACTGATCTGAAACTTCTGAGCTCAGGGGATCCTCTTGTCTCGATTTGCCAAAGTGCTGGAATTACAGGCATGAGCCACCGCACCCAGACTTGGAATGCTTTTTAACTGACCTGTGTTTAGCCCCTCTTAGCTTTGGTCTTCTCAAATGTAAAATGGGGATAACTAATTTCTTTTTTAGGGATGATGGAAAAAATAAACAAGACACTATATGTAAGGTGCCAGGCACAAGGCTTGGTATTTATAAATGGTGAATGCTCACAGTAGTTAGTAATTGTGATTGCAATAGTAATTTATGTATGTTGTATGCATAATGTACGTAGCAGCAGTGGTTATTCCATGTAGAAGCTAGCTGGGGCAGGGGTGGGAAAAACATGTTACAATAGCCACAGCTTCCCTAGTCTCCCTGGATCTCTGTCAATAAAGTGGGTAGCTGCATTGTGTAGCTGCTTCTCCCAGCTTAATTTCTATAAATGTATGAGAAAAGAACTCATAAGAGGGAGAAATATCTTCTGTCCACAACTCAGGTCACAGGCATAATCAGAGAATACAATCATTTAATAATTTCAGAATCCAAGGTATATACCTATACCTAAATTTTTCCAACATTGGTTATTTCTTGCAGGACAAATAAGAATTTGATCCCTCACATATTTCACCCAACATGTCATCCACTTACAATGTACCAGGCACTAAATATGGTGGGGAGAGTTGAGTTGTGTTCACTCTTTTCCCTTAAGGAGCTAGTGTCCAATAGAAGAAAGACAGTCATGTAAACAATAAGAGATCATGAAAAGAGAACAGAAATCTAAAACCCAAGAGGAAAACTGAGCAGCATAGAGCAGTTCAGAAATCTAGGGGACCTTGTACTGAATAGACTGGAGCCAAACAAATGCTTCTACCATTGCCTGTGTTTCCATTTGTGTTCATTCCTTAAACTGGCTTTTTAAAGCATCCTTTATAAAAGGAAAATGTGGCACATTGGTATCACTTTTGGTTATATGATGCATCTTCATGCTATAATTTTAACAAAGTTGCTATGCTAGCTATAGGGAAGGAAATATTTCATTCCTCACTCATTGCTAGATTCATGGCTGAGGCACCAATAACAAAAGAGAAATTAATAAGAGAAAAGCATACATATTTATTTAATGTAAGCTTTATGTGACACTGTAGCCTTCATAAGGAAACAAAGATTCAAAAAAAAAAAAAACAACAACAACAACAGGTAACTAGTATATTTTTATGCTTAGGTCTGATGAAGAGATGGATAGTCATGGAGAAGTATGATTGGATAAAGTGGGTATAATCTAATAATAATAAACTGCGGGGAATTTAGCAAGCCCTGCTTGTTCTGATTCTTATCTGTGCCCCTGTGCCTTCAAAGATAAAGATGTTCCTTTCCTCTGGGTTTAGGAAGGGCACCTCTCAAATGAAGGTCTCATGATCTGCTTCCAAAAAGAAGGGCAGGAGAAAGTCAGAGAGTGATCTTCTTAGGTTTTATGATATGCTTCAGGTGAGAAGAGTAAGAAGGTGTGAGTGGGCTTCCTGCTTCTGCTGTTTTCTCAAATGCCAAGACGCCATATTTTGGGTAACATGTCCTGAATCCCATTACCACTCTAATCAATTCTAATATTTGATAGTAGAGTACAGAGAATAAATTCAAATTCTTTATTGAGGTAGAGATATAATTATGAAGTATACACCAACACACATTTCCTAAGTTTATTTGAATATACAGTTGACCCTTGAACAATCCTTGGGTAAGGGGCACTGATCCTTCCCTGTGCAGCAAAAAATCCATGTGTAACTTTTGACTCCCCCAAAACTTAACTACTAATAGCCTACTGTTGACCAGGAGCCTTACAAATAACATAAAAAGCTGATTAACACATAAATTGTGTATTCTATTACACACTGTATTCTGATAATAAAGTATGCTAGAGAAAAAAATATTAAGAAAATTGTAAGGAAGAGAAAATGTATCTAATATTCATTAAGTGGAAGCAGGTCATCAAAAAGGTCTTCATCCTCATCATCTTCACGTTGAGTAGGCTGAGGAGGAAGAGGAAGAGAAGGGGTTGATCTTGCTGTCTTAAAAGTGGCAAAGGCAGAAGAGGTGAGAAGGTGGAAAGGAAGGCAGGAAAGGTAGTTATACTTGGTGTATCTTTTATTGAAAAAAAATCCATGTATAAATGAATCTGTGCAGTTCAAGCCCATGTTATTCAAGGGTCAACTGTAATGAGGATTGATGTATACAGGTTGAGTATCTCTTTTCTGAAATGCTTGGGATCAATGCGGGATTTTGAATATTTTCAAATTTTGGAATATTTGCACATATATAATGAGATATCTTGGGGAATGAGAACCAAGGTTAAACAAAAAATTAATTTATGTTTTCTATATGTCTTATACATGTAGCCTGAAGGTAGTCTTATAAAATATTTTTAATAATTTTGTTCATGAAACAGCATTTTGTCTGAGCTTCAACTGCAATTCATCAAAGGAGATCAGGTGTGAAATTTTCTACTTGTGACATGACAACAGAATTCAAAAAGCTTTGGGATTTGGAGTATTTTAGATTTCGGATTTTCAGATTAGGGACACTCAGCTTGTATTAAAAATGCAAAGCATGGATTTTTAAACAAAACTGCAATGGGAAAATTTGGAAAAGTTGTTGATGGGAGAAATACATTTTATCTAAACTTTACTTATCTGGCAAAAGTTGAGTCTCCTGGAAAACACAGCTGCCATTAATGCCCATATAGGGGAGCTTTTAAGCAAGAAGGTGATTATCTATTGTCATCAGGCTGAAAATGTCCAATAGAACCTTCCACAGTCATTGTAACTCTAAATTTCCCGACCCACTTTGTTAAACTGATATATAAACCCTTCTATTTAAGGATTTATTTAACTACTGGTTCTACTGTCAATTAATTCACAGGTCCCATCACTCAAACCTAAATTGCTAGAGAAAGAATTTTTCCTACTAACACTGTTCACTCTGTGGCATGAAGTGAAGGAAAACATCATTTCCCCTTCCATTCCATAGGCAACCTTCCACAGGTCTGAAAATATATACTTTAAAGTATATTTTTAATATTTACACTCATTTGCTTTGATTTCTCTTTCAGGACTTATGGGATTAGCAAATTTGTTTTAGAATTGGATACAACTCATCTATTTTAGGACCATATCAGTATGTCCGTCTACTATATCTTGTTAATTATGCAAGACATTAAATAATAGAATTTTTGCTTAATACAAATATGTTTGTGATTAACGTAATATTTTTTGTATGTCTGAAATAAAATTTCAAATGTATTGAACTGAGTAAAAGCTGTTTTATAGAATGACAGATGTCTTAGTCAAGGCTAAGCACATCTAGAAACAAAGCATGAATATCAAAAGGGTAACGTGTGATCTTAGTTTCGTGTACTCACATTTTAAGTATCATGTATAAATTGTGGTGGTCACCACACCCAGAAGAGTGATATGTTTCCATAGTAACTGTTGATCTACTTATAAAAAAACAAGGGTGGTGAGGAAGAAGAAACAAAGAGAACAAAGTAAAAAATAGAAGTAATTGGCCCTGAATATATAATTATTACAAGAGAAACAGTTTGGTAAAGCATGTTTAGAGGGCATTTTAACTCAGGAAAATATTAGGAACTTGTGATATTTTTGAAGACAAGAGTTATGTTTTCTGTTTCTTTTAAATCTTTTTGTAGTCTGAAACAAAGCCATGCACATAAGGGGCAATCAATAATTAAATAAGAGAAAGACAGAAAGAGAGAAAGAGAGAAAGAAAGTGGAAAGGAGGAAAAAACTGAAAAATGAAAACATTCAAGAAAACAAACCTCTCTCTACCATCAGATCAATAGGCTTGAAAATCATAGAACAAATACCAATGATCAGTTTTCAAAAATAATGATCAACTGTGAATGCTAAAGGGAGAAAGTGTCCCTTTTTAAAACCTATCATTGTAGGTGTTCACAGATGCCACTCAAGTCACTCTCAACTCTGGTTGCCACTTTAATAAGAAAGACTCAGCCTGAAGGTAAATTATATTCATAAATTTGAGCTTAATTCATTCAGCCAGTTTGAATTATGAGAACAGAAAAACATATGTCTGCTTCCCCAGTGGCATTTTTACACTCATATAAGTCAAAAGTAACTATCCCGTCAACAACTCAAGTAATAAAAAAATGCATGAATTTGAAGATTAACACACTTAAACACACATGGACATTTTACAGCATGTTTGTAGGTATTTTGGTTTTTTAAATTTAACCTTTGACGTTTAACTTTTGTACATTCTTTTCTAAGCTTAACTATCTTTAAACTTTCCATAGCAATTTAAAACTAAATTGACCATATTACTAAGATTAATTTACTTGTGTTGCAGATTAAAACAAAAATAATTCTGGCTGTACTTACAAAGCAGTTTGACTATGTAAACTTCAATGCTTTATAAGAAGATCATCTGAGATAAGTTTGGAATTACTCTGTTGACTGAATAGAAACTACGTGCTTCTGAGACTTGACTGTGCACACAAATCACCTGAGATCATTAAGATGCAGATTTTTACTAATAAGTCTGGAGTAAGGCCTAAGGTTCTGATTTTGGACATCCAGTTGATGTGAAACAGACCACATTTTGAGTAGCAAGGCTTTAGAGAACTAGAACCTTTTGTTAAATATTTTCCATTTTCTTTTTCTCTCTGATTTGTGATTTATTCTTTTACAATCTTAACTTGTAGAGGAGTGAAGAGTTCTAGCACTTTATGTTGCATAGTACATAAAAAGAACTGCACACATGGACTCTCCTTAGAAATTTGTAAGAATTCCCCTAAAACGTTTGATTGGTTTGTTTACCTACTTGCCTTTGGTAATAATGAAGATTGCTGATTAATTGGAGTTCAATTGTTACAACAAATTTTGCTGCATTTACAAAAATGTGCTGATGTAAAAGTCTAAAAAGTAGCACAGATTCAAAAGACATCTCCAGACCTGAAAATAACAATAACATTTTTGGCGACACACAAAGGGACAGGAAATTGTAATGAGTTTCTTTTAGCCCAAAAAGCAACCACAAACTATATTTCATACTGTTATTGGAACAACAGAATCAACATCCTCCATACGGGCCAGCAAAAAAGACACCTTTAAAATGCTATTGGAAGCCATAAATTGAAAAATGGGGCAGGTTAAGGGTGTAATGATACAAGCAGGACAAAAACAGGAAGCCAGCAAATCTTAAGGGAGATCTTCCATGGCCTCAACTCTATTAAAAAGTACACAAATACAACTGGAAGTAGTTTTTCATGATTTTTTTATTTCTGGTTCTAAATTTATTCAAGAGAAGAGCAGGAAAATCCACCTCAACAGATCCCTGAAACTGTGCAGTTGAGTTCTTTTATTACAACCTTGGTTCATTAAAAAATTGTAAAACTCAGGGTATGTTTGCCCCTGTGATTAAAGTCAGAAAATATTGGTATATGATCCTTCTGCTCTTTAAGACAGGCAGAGAATATGAGTCAAAACTTATAACTTCTTTTTCTCTGTATATATGTCCACAAGTTTTTAGTACAATGTTAAGTAGATATCCAGGCAATTCAATCTATCTTATTTATCCTGTTTTTTGATAAACTATAGATGGTCAATGAGCAGAATACTTCATAGAAGAGAGTAGAATGTAAGTATATTTATTTCATTTTATACTAAAATATATTTTTTCATTTTCAGGAGGTAAAGTTAACATATAGATATGACAGCAACAAAAAATATACTTTTGAAAAATAGTTGGGTTTTTAGTCACTTCTACTACAAATGTATGACTACCTGATTTTAGCTTTGTTAAAAGCTAGTGTGGATAATAAAATGCTGCTACTGACAAATAACGCATTCTTCTTAATCTGTCTCATTCATGTCCTTTAAGATGGAGGAGAAAATATGGTACATGATTAACTATATCAACTAATGTGAGTCAAAAACAAGTCAGGAACAAAAACTATCCAAAAAAATCAAGAAAGCAATCACATTTACGATAGCATTTTAAAAATGCTTAGGAATAAATTTAACCACAGTGGTAAAAAGATCCCTACACTAAAAAATATAAAGCACTGATGAAAGAAATGGAAGAGGTATAAATAAATGGAAAGAGAGCCCATGTTCATGGATTAGAAGAGTTAATAAGGCTAAAATGTCCAGAGGAGCCAAAGTGATCTACAGATTCAATGCAATCTCTAACAAAATTCCAATTGCATTTTTTACAGAGATAGAAAAATCAATCCTAGAATTCATATGAAGTCACAAAGGACTTCAAATAGACAAACAATCTTGAGCAAAAGAATGAAGTTGGAGGCATTACACTACCTGATTTCAAAATATTACAAAACTATAGTAGTGAAAATAGCATGGTACTGTCATAAAAACAGACACATAGACCAATGGAACAGAATAGAGAGCCCAGAAATAAACTCATACCAACACAGCCAAAGAATCTCCAACAAGAATACCAAGAATACACAATGGGGAAATGACAGTCTCTTCAAGAAATG
Source organism: Macaca thibetana thibetana (assembly GCF_024542745.1). Lineage (NCBI taxonomy): Eukaryota > Metazoa > Chordata > Mammalia > Primates > Cercopithecidae > Macaca > Macaca thibetana. Next base: position 61,708,059 of record NC_065589.1, read on the forward strand.
GTACTGGGAAAACCGTATCTCCATATGCAGAAGAATAAAGTTAGACTCTTATCTCATATCATATATAAAAATCAAAATACATTAAAGACTCAACCCTAAGATGTAGAACTCTAAAATGAGGAAAACGGGGAAAGCTTCAGGACATTGGACTGTGCAATAATTATTTTGGATATAATCCCAAAGTGCAAGCAATAAAGGCAAAAACAGACAAATAAGATTGCATCACACTACAAAGCTTTGCACAGCAAAGGGAACAATCAACAGAGGGAAGAGACCAACCTACATAATGGGAGAAAATATTTGCAAGCCATGTATCTGAGAAAGGGTTAATGTCTAAAATACATAAGGAACTCAACTTGATAGCAAGAAAACAATCCAATTAAAAAATAGACAAAAGACTTGAATAAACATTTCTCACAAAAACACATACAAATGGCCAATAGATACATGAAAGAAAATTCTCAATATCACTAATTTCTTTTTTGCAAAGAAAAACAAATTAAAGCCACAATAAGATATCACCTCACACCTGTTAGAAAAGTCTAACCTGTTAGACTTTTGTCGAAAAGACAAAAAGTAGACACTGGTGATGACACAGTAAAGAGAATCCTCATATACTGTTGGTGGGAATGTAAATTAGCACAGCTGTTATGGAAAACAGTATGGAGGTTCCTCAGAAAATTAAAAATAGAACTACCATATGATCCAGCAACCCCACATCTGGGTATATATGTAAAGGAATTGAAATCAACATGTCAAAGATGTACTTGCAGTCCCATGTTCATTGCAGCATTACTCACAATAGCCAAGATAAGGAATAAACCTAAGTGTTGTTTAAACTGATGAGTGGATAAAGAAAATGTGGTATGGGGCAGAGCAAGATGGCCGAATAGGAACAGCTCCAGTCTCCAACTCCCAGTGCCAGCGACACAGAAGACCGGTGATTTCTGCATTTTCAACTGAGGTACTGGGTTCATCTCACTAGGGAGTGCCGGACAATCGGTGCTGGACAGCTGCTGCAGCCCGACCAGCGAGAGCTGAAGCAGGGCGAGGCATCGCCTCACCTGGGAAGTGCAAGGGGGAAGGGAATCCCATTTTCTAGCCAGGGGAACTGAGACACACAACACCTGGAAAATCGGGTAACTCCCACCCCAATACTGCGCTTTAAGCAAACAGGCACACCAGGAGATTATATCCCACACCTGGCCGGGAGGGTCCCACAACCACGGAGCCTCCCTCATTGCTAGCACAGCAGTCTGTGATCTAACCGCAAGGCAGCAGCGAGGCTGGCGGAGGGGTGCCCACCATTGCTGAGGCTTAAGTAGGTAAACAAAGCCCCTGGGAAGCTCGAACTGGGTGGAGCTCACAGCAGCTCAAGGAAACCTGCCTGTCTCTGTAGACTCCACCTCTGGGGACAGGGCACAGATAAACAACAACAAAAGCAGCAGAAACCTCTGCAGACACAAACGACTCTGTCTGACAGCTGTGAAGAGAGCAGTGGATCTCCCAACACGGAGGTTGAGATCTGAGAAGGGACAGACTGCCTGCTCAAGTGGGTCCCTGACCCCTGAGTAGCCTAACTGGGAGACATCCCCCACTAGGGGCAGTCTGATACCCCACACCTCACAGGGTGGAGTACACCCCTGAGAGGAAGCTTCCAAAGCAAGAATCAGACAGGTACATTCGCTGTTCAGCAATATTCTATCTTCTGCAGCCTCTGCTGCTGATACCCAGGCAAACAGGGTCTGGAGTGGACCTCAAGCAATCTCCAACAGACCTACAGCTGAGGGTCCTGACTGTTAGAAGGAAAACTATCAAACAGGAAGGACACCTACACCAAAACCCCATCAGTACGTCACCATCATCAAAGACCAGAGGCAGATAAAACCACAAAGATGGGGAAAAAGCAGGGCAGAAAAGCTGGAAATTCAAAAAATAAGAGCACATCTCCCCTGGCAAAGGAGCGCAGCTCATCGCCAGCAATGGATCAAAGCTGGATGGAGAATGACTTTGACGAGATGAGAGAAGAAGGCTTCAGTCCATCAAACTTCTCAGAGCTAAAGGAGGAATTACATACCCAGTGCAAAGAAACTGAAAATCTTGAAAAAAAAGTGGAAGAATTGATAGCTAGAGTAATTAATGCAGAGAAGGTCATAAACAAAATGAAAGAGATGAAAACCATGACACGAGAAATACGTGACAAATGCACAAGCTTCAGTAACTGACTCGATCAACTGGAAGAAAGAGTATTAGCGATTGAGGATCAAATGAATGAAATGAAGCGAGAAGAGAAACCAAAAGAAAAAAGAAGAAAAAGAAATGAACAAAGCCTGCAAGAAGTATGGGATTATGTAAAAAGACCAAATCTACGTCTGATTGGGGTGCCTGAAAGTGAGGGGGAAAATGGAACCAAGTTGGAAAACACTCTTCAGGATATCATCCAGGAGAACTTCCCCAACCTAGTAGGGCAGGCCAACATTCAAATCCAGGAAATACAGAGAACGCCACAAAGATACTCCTCGAGAAGAGCAACTCCAAGACACATAATTGCCAGATTCACCAAAGTTGAAATGAAGGAAAAAATCTTAAGGGCAGCCAGAGAGAAAGGTCGCGTTTCCCACAAAGGGAAGCCCATCAGACTAACAGCAGATCTCTCGGCAGAAAAGCCAGAAGAGAGTGGGGGCCAATATTCAACATTCTTAAAGAAAATAATTTTAAACCCAGAATTTCATATCCAGCCAAACTAAGATTCGTAAGTGAAGGAGAAATAAAATCCTTTACAGATAAACAAATGCTTAGAGATTTTGTCACCACTAGGCCTGCCTTACAAGAGACCCTGAAGGAAGCACTCAACATGGAAAGGAACAACCGGTACCAGCCATTGCAAAACCATGACAAAATGTAAAGACCATCGAGGCTAGGAAGAAACTGCATCAACTAACGAGCAAAATAACCAGCTAATATCATAATGGTGGGATCAAGTTCACACATAACAATATTAACCTTAAATGTAAATGCAGTAAATGCTCCAATTAAAAGACACAGACTGGCAAACTGGATAAAGAGTCAAGACCCATCAGTCTGCTGTATTCAGGAGATCCATCTCACATGCAGAGACATACATAGGCTCAAAATAAAGGGATGGAGGAAGATTTACCAAGCAAATGGAGAATAAAAAAAAACAGGGGTTGCAATACTAATCTCTGATAAAACAGACTTTAAACCATCAAATATCAAAAGAGACAAAGAAGGCCATTACATAATGGTAAAGGGATCAATTCAACAGGAAGAGCTAACTATCCTATATATATATGCACCCAATACAGGAGCACCCAGATTCATAAAGCAAGTCCTTAGAGACTTACAAAGAGACTTAGACTCCCATACAATAATAATGGGAGACTTCAACACTCCACTGTCAACATTAGACAGATCAACGAGACAGAAAGTTAACAAGGATATCCAGGAATTGAACTCATCTCTGCAGCAAGCAGACCTAATAGACATCTATAGAACTCTCCACCCCAAATCAACAGAATATACATTCTTCCCAGCACCACATCACACTTATTCCAAAATTGACCACATAATTGGAAGTAAAGCACTCCTCAGCAAATGTACAAGAACAGAAATTATAACAAACTGTCTCTCAGACCACAGTGCAATCAAACTAGAACTCAGGACTAAGAAACTCAGTCAAAACTGCTCAACTACATGGAAACTGAACAACCTGCTCCTGAATGACTACTGGGTACATAACGAAATGAAGGCAGAAATAAAGATGTTCTTTGAAACCAATGAGAACAAAGATACAACATACCAGAATCTCTGGGACACATTAAAGCAGTGTGTAGAGGGAAATTTATAGCACTAAATGCCCACAAGAGAAAGCAGGAAAGATCTAAAATTGACACTCTAACATCACAATTAAAAGAACTAGAGAAGCAAGAGCAAACACATTCAAAAGCTAGCAGAAGGCAAGAAATAACTAAGATCAGAGCAGAACTGAAGGAAATAGAGACACAAAAAAATCCTTCAAAAAATCAATGAATCCAGGAGCTGGTTTTTTGAAAAGACCAACAAAATTGATAGACCACTAGCAAGACTAATAAAGAAGAAAAGAGAGAAGAATCAAATATACGTAATAAAAAATGATAAAGGGGATATCACCACTGACCCCACAGAAATACAAACTACCATCAGAGAATACTATAAACTCCTCTATGCAAACAAAGTAAAAAACCTAGAAGAAATGGATAATTTCCTGGACACTTACACTCTTCCAAGACTAAACCAGGAAGAAGTTGAATCCCTGAATAGACCAATAGCAGGCTCTGAAATAGAGGCAATAATTAATAGCCTACCAACGAAAAAAAGTCCAAGACCAGATGGATTCACAGCTGAATTCTACCAGAGGTACAAGGAGGAGCTGGTACCATTCCTTCTGAAACTATTCCAATCAATAGAAAAAGAGGGAATCTTCCCTAACTCATTTTATGAGGCCAACATCATCCTGATACCAAAGCCTGGCAAAGACACAACAAAAAAAGAGAATTTTAGACCAATATCCCTGATCAACATCGATGCAAAAATCCTCAATAAAATACTGGCAAACCGGATTCAGCAGCACATCAAAAAGCTTATCCACCATGATCAAGTGGGCTTCATCAGTGGGATGCAAGGCTGGTTCAACATTCGCAAATCAATAAACATAATCCAGCATATAAACAGAACCAAGGACAAGAACCACATGATTATCTCAATAGATGTAGAAAAGGCTTTTGACAAAATTCAACAGCCCTTCATGCTAAAAACGCTCAATAAATTTGGTATTGATGGAACGTACCTCAAAATAATAAGAGCTATTTATGACAAACCCACAGCCAATATCATACTGAATGGGCAAAAACTGGAAAAATTCCCTTTGAAAACTGGCACAAGACAGGGATGCCCTCTCTCACCACTCCTATTCAACATAGTGTTGGAAGTTCTGGCTAGGGCAATCAGGCAAGAGAAAGAAATCAAGGGTATTCAGTTAGGAAAAGAAGAAGTCAAATTGTCCCTGTTTGCAGATGACATGATTGTATATTTAGAAAACCCCATTGTCTCAGCCCAAAATCTCCTTAAGCTGATAAGCAACTTCAGCAAAGTCTCAGGATACAAAATTAATGTGCAAAAATCACAAGCATTCGTATACACCAGTAACAGACAATCAGAGAGCCAAATCATGAATGAACTTCCATTCACAATTGCTTCAAAGAGAATAAAATACCTAGGAATCCAACTTACAAGGGATGTAAAGGACCTCTTCAAGGAGAACTACAAACCACTGCTCAGTGAAATAAAAGAGGACACAAACAAATGGAAGAACATACCATGCTCATGGATAGGAAGAATCAATATCGTGAAAATGGCCATACTGCCCAAGGTAATTTATAGATTCAATGCCATCCCCATCAAGCTACCAATGAGTTTCTTCACAGAATTGGAAAAAACTGCTTTAAAGTTCATATGGAACCAAAAAAGAGCCCGCATCTCCAAGACAATCCTAAGTCAAAAGAACAAAGCTGGAGGCATCACGCTACCTGACTTCAAACTATACTACAAGGCCACAGTAACCAAAACAGCATGGTACTGGTACCAAAACAGAGATGTAGACCAATGGAACAGAACAGAGTCCTCAGAAATAATACCACACATCTATAGCCATCTGATCTTTGACAAACCTGAGAAAAACAAGAAATGGGGAAAGGATTCCCTATTTAATAAATGGTGCTGGGAAAACTGGCTAGCCATAAGTAGAAAGCTGAAACTGGATCCTTTCCTTACTCCTTATACAAAAATTAATTCAAGATGGATTAGAGACTTAAATGTTAGACCTAATACCATAAAAACCCTAGAGGAAAACCTAGGTAGTATCATTCAGGACATAGGCACAGGCAAAGACTTCATGTCTAAAACACCAAAAGCAACGGCAGCAAAAGCCAAAATTGACAAATGGGATCTCATTAAACTAAAGAGCTTCTGCACAGCAAAAGAAACTACCATCAGAGTGAACAGGCAACCTACAGAATGGGAGAAAATTTTTGCAATCTTCTCATCTGACAAAGGGCTAATATCCAGAACCTACAAAGAACTCAAACAAATTTACAAGAAAAAAACAAACAACCCCATCAAAAAGTGGGCAAAGGATATGAACAGACATTTCTCAAAAGAAGACATTCATACAGCCAACAGACACATGAAAAAATGCTCATCATCACTGGCCATCAGAGAAATGCAAATCAAAACCACAATGAGATACCATCTCACATCAGTTAGAATGGCGATCATTAAAAAGTTAGGAAACAACAAGTGCTGGAGAGGATGTGGAGAAATAGGAACACTTTTACACTGTTGGTGGGATTGTAAACTAGTTCAACCATTATGAAAAACAGTATGGCAATTCCTCAAGGATCTAGAACTAGAAATACCATATGACCCAGCCATCCCATTACTGGGTATATACCCAAAGGATTATAAATCATGCTGCTATAAAGACACATGCACACGTATGTTTATTGCGGCACTATTCACAATAGCAAAGACTTGGAATCAACCCAAATGTCCATCAGTGACAGATTGGATTAAGAAAATGTGGCACATATACACCATGGAATACTATGCAGCCATCAAAAAGGATGAGTTTGTGTCCTTTGTAGGGACATGGATGCAGCTGGAAACCATCATTCTTAGCAAACTATCACAAGAACAGAAAACCAAACACTGCATGTTCTCACTCATAGGTGGGAACTGAACAATGAGATCACTTGGACTCTGGAAGGGGAACATCACACACCGGGGCCTATCATGGGGAGGGAGGAAGGGGGAGGTATTGCATTGGGAGTTATACCTGATGTAAATGACAAGTTGATGGGTGCTGACGAGTTGATGGGTGCAGCACACCAACATGGCACAAGTATACATATGTAACAAACCTGCACGTTATGCATATGTACCCTAGAACTTAAAGTATAATAATAATAAAAAGAAAAGAAAAAAGAAAATGTGGTATATATATGTTGTGTCATACTACACAGCCTTAAGAAAGACAGAAATCCCGTCATTCATGACAACATGGATGAACATGGAGGACAATATGCTAGGTGAAATAAAGCCAGGCACAGAAAGACAAATACTATATAATCTCATCTATATGTAGATTCTAAAAAAGTCAAACTCACAGAAGCAAAGGGGAGAATGGTGATTGCCAGGGAATTGGAGGTGGGATGTTGGTCAAAGGGTACAAAGTTTCAGTCAGATAGGACTGATAAATTCTGGAGATCTAATGTACAGCATGATGCTATACTTAATAACATATTGTATACCTGAAAGTTGCTAAAAGAGTAGATCTGGCTGGGCACGGTGGCTCACGCCTGTAATCCCAGCACTTTGGGAGGCCAAGACAGGCGGATCACCTAAGGGCAGGAGTTGGAGAACAGCCTGGCCAACATGGTGAAACCCTATCTCTACTAAAAGTACAAAAATTAGCCGGGCATGGTGGTATATGCCTGTAGTCCCAGCTACTCTAGAGGCTGAGGCAGGAGAATCACTGGAACCCAGGAGGCAGAGGTTGCAGTGAGCCGAGATGGAGCCACTGCACTCCAGCCTGGGAGACAGAGCGAGACTCCATCTTGAAAAATAAAAACAAACAAACAAACAAAAAGATCTTAAATTATCTCATCACCAAAAAATGGTAAGTGAGGTGAAGGATATGTTAACAGACTTGATTTAATCATTTCACAAGATATACATGTATCAAAGCATTGTATGCTGTAAATTTGTATAATTTTTAAAAAGCAAATTATATAGTGTTTTTGGTGTTTAACTATTTGCAAAACATCAGTTCAAGTACACTGGACTTCCAAATTTTCTGAATTATTATATATTTTAAAATTTAATTTGATCGAAGGGGCTAAAAAGTTTCAAAATACCATCAAGAATATAGTACATGTATTTATGAAGAGGATGCAATGATTTAAAATATTAAAGTGACACAAACATTCACATAACATTTATTAAGCAACTCCTCAAAGTCTAGAACTTTAATGGGAATCAAAACCTCCTTTTAATGTCAGAAGGCAGATTTTTTTTTTAATTTTCTATGAAACTAAGGGTAAAAACAAAAATCCCTAATTCATAAGGTTGCATAACCTCCAGTTTCAAGCACTGACTACCAAGATAACTCGGAGTAATGAATTTCTTTTACATTCCAAGAATTTTCCTTTCTTTTCTAGACAGGGTCTCACTCTGTTGCCCAGGCTGGAGTGCAATGATGCTATCATAGCTCACTGCAGCCTTGATATCCTGGGCTCAAGCCTCAGTTTCTTGCCTCAGTCTCCTCAGTAGCTGGGACTACAGATGTATACCACCATGCCCAGCTATATTGCCAATATTATAAGTACTCATGCCCTTATGAGAAAATAATATCTTAAGCAGTAAGGTATTTTGCTAAATTCAAAATGGAACTATAAATTTTAACATCTGATAGCAGAATTTCTTACACAGTTCAACATTTTCAATTTTGCATAAATATTTGTACTTATGAATACAAAAATCTGACCCACATCATGATATAGTCTCAAGATTCCGATAGCAACTCACATAGTTTTAATTACAATAAGAAAAATGTATGCTAAATTTTATGCTTTTTATGCGTGTAATGAATCCATTTTTCAAGGATTACTATCAGACTTAAGTAATATAAATAAACAACAAAATAAAGTTCCTGGTACACAATAAGGTCTTAATCTCACCATTAAGTAATCATGGCTATATGAAACTGCCCTTTCAGTTAACTCACATATCATTGGCTCCTCTGCAGGATAAGATTACCCTTTCTCTAATGCAGATATTGCATCCAGAAGGCCATGGGCCATATTCAATTGAAAGATATGTGCGGCCTGAGGAGTATGTTATGGTTTAGTTTGGGTTATGCAATGTGATATTTTGAAGAACTTTCCAATTTGGTATTCTCAGACTATGTTTTGGTTTGCTTTGGTATTTTGCAATTTGGTATTTGTTATTTAGATAGGACCTAAGCTGGCCACCCCAACCCATTTCTTATTCTTCCCAATTGTTTAATGACCCATCTAATCCACTCATTTTTGTCACCTGTCTGATCTCTGCACCAAGCCTTACGCTATTAGCAAATCTCAATGGAAACCCCTAAGTAAAATAGCTTCCACTGCGACATCTTCATATGAAAGAAAAATGTTCTTTTTCCTTACACGATGATCGGTACATATCCTTTCATTTTATATGACAGCAAGCCAATATTTGAAATGTTAGGGAATACTCAGCACAAACCAGCTTTGGCAGCATCTCAGCAACTCCCGTGACTCTGAGCATCCTGGAAAACTGTCTGCTGATCTGTATGCTGCTCAGCTTTGGATTTCAGTCTGCTTTTCAACATTATCTTGCTCTATTGAATGAAAATGTGAAGTCTTCCTTTTTTCCTATCCCGCTATTCTCTCAAACCCTCAGACAATGGAATTTTCCATTAGAAAGAGAGAATATAGCACTTGGAGGGGAAAAATCAGTTTTTTGTTCTTCTTCTGTCCACTATAATACAAAGCTTTGCTCCTCCTCTCGGGAGAATGTAAGGCTGGCTGGCAGTCAGTTTGACAGAAGGAGAGCAGTGCAGCGGAAAATTGGATAACAGGATAAAAATCTATGGGGCCACAGGAATCCCATCAAAATTGGCTCCTCCTGTCAAAACCCAGACAAGTGACAAGGACAAATATAGAATGTTATTTATATTTAAATATTTCTAATGATATCATAATTATACTTCTGCCTCTGTTAGGCAGCCATTTTCCTGTGAGCCACAACTCTGCAAACCAAATATTGTATGTTGGAGAAAATATACATAAGAATCAGACAGCTTCAGTCAGACATCTGGGAAAATTCTATCAACTCCTCAAATAGCTATTTCTAAAGGACAGAGCATAACAATTGATTTTTTCAAAGACTTTTTTAGAGTTCAATAGCCAAATTCAATAAATATGGGTTATTCCCAACTCTTTGGGCATGGGAAAACCAAACTCTCTAGAAGATAGGTAAAAAATTAATTTTACTTAAAATTAAATTTGATATTTTGAAAAATGTCCTATTTAATTTTATTATAATGCATCATATTGTGTCATTGGGTAGGTCAATTTTCTGACTAAACTTTAGAGTACGTTCAATAAACTGACATTTAAATTGTCAAAAGATATACAGTTTCTCATTTTAAAACTTGGAAAATGGGTTTAATATAGGTATTCTATATGCCTTAAAATTAATTTTATTATTAAACCCAGACATTTCAGAATACTTTTTCGAGAAAGTGATATCAAAGAATTCAGCACCATAATGGAAGAAAAAAGTGAACAAATATATAGACTATAAAGGATCTACTGTATATTATACTTCTACAAAACTTTAGTCATGATTCCTAAGGACTTATTGGTCATCTTTATTAAACACATAGTCTTCCTCTTTCATAGAGGGATAGCTATGCATATACATATACACACATCAGACCTGTGCAACAGAAAGCAAAGCAGAGGACTGTCAGCATGCAGATTCATTAATTTGTATCGAAAACAATATATTTATTGTCCTTAATATTGAAGACAATGTACCAAGTGCTGGCAGTAAAGGCTAATATTAAGGGATACTTCAGTCACAATAATATGTCATCTAAACATCTGAGAGTGCTCTATACAGACATCAGAGCAATTGAGGATCCTCCATTCTAGGGGTCACTTTCAGTTGAAACATCTCTGACGTGTAATCAATGCTTCCAATTCTCTGAACCCATTTTCCAGAACAAATTTAATTTCCCACTGCTGCCAACTCTCTCCTTCTACTTAGCTCTAACAAACAGATTTCCTCATTTTTGCTCATATATGCTGTCGTCATTTTTGCCTTCTCTTGGTTATGGTCTTCCTAGACCTAAAGTGGTCTTGATCATTTTCTCTTTTACCCAAAGCCCCGTCCTCTAAAGTCCAGCTGAAGTATCACTTCCCTTTGAAGCCTTTTGACAAATCCAACGGTTGTTTACCTTATGTAAGGCAATGTTTTCGGTGCTTAACGTATATGACCTTATTTAATTGCCATGATTCCATTAAGAATAGTAGGATCCCATTTTAAAGATATAAAAAGATCAGAGAAGTAACTTGTCTCAAGTAACACAGCTAAAAAGTAGCAGAAAACATATTCAAGCCCCATCTGCCTGACTCAAAGGCCTATGTCCCTAACTGTTCTGTTATGTTGCTCCCTCTTGTAAGATCTTTCTTCTCTAAACTCATGTTATAAATGGTACCATATGGTGTAGGGTTTAATTGTTCCTCGGTTCATATATTTCTATTCTGGTTTCTTCAGTTAGATAATAAATGTGTAGAAGTTTACTTATCCCCACCTCAGCCTAGTACCAGGCATTTAATTTGTTAATGGACCAAATCTAGCAAATCTACAGGAGTTTAACAAATAAAAGGGAAGCTGTATTTCTTAGATTATTGCTGTTTGTCATTGATATGGGTAATTTATAGTTCTATTAGCCCTTTGGGACTATTTGCACTCTAGTGCACTATAAAATGTGAAGTCACAAAAGAACATCTTATCCTGTATTCAGTAAGTCTTTCGTGAATAGCATTTTACCAGGTACATGGGGGAAAATACTAAAGATGTCTAAAACATAACCTCTGCTCTCAAGAAACTTGTGATCTTGTTGTAGAGGTTTCATATATATTAAATTATTTATGTGATAGAAAGTATACTGTCCAGCCAGGCATGGTGGCTCACACCTGTTATACCAGCACTTTGGGAGGCGAAGTGGGTCGATAATTTGAGGTCAGAAGTTCGAGACCAGCCTGACCAACATGGTGAAACACCATCTCTACTAAAAAAAAAAAAAAAAAAAATACAAAAACATTAGCCAGATGTGGTGGCACGGGCATGTAATCCCAGCTACTTGGGAAGCTGAGGCAGGAGAATCGCTTGAACGCAGGAGGCAGAGGTTACAGTGAGTGAGCTGCGATTGCACCACTGCAATCCAGCCTGGGTGATAGAGTGAGACTCTGTCTCAAAAAGAAAGAAAAGTATATGGTCCATGTAAGTACATGTGCTACGTATTATATATGTATGTGAGTTAATATATAAAACATGAGTTTATACATAAAATACATTTTAGTGCAGTGCCTACCACACAGTAAGAGCTCAAAGAATATATACACATCCAAGAGGTCTAATGTATAGCATGATGACCACAGTTAATAGTATTGCATTGTACACTAGGAATTTGCTAAGATCATAGATTTTAGGTGCTCTTATCACAAAAATAGTAATTATGTGAGGAAGTGGATATGTTAATTTGCTTGACCATAGTAATCATTTCATTATATATATCAAAACATGCTGTATATCTTAAATATACACAATAAAAATATATCCATCCAGTCATACCAAATGGATGCTACCAAGCATTATTTAATCTGACATTACTCAAGATTTGTAGAGATTTATTACTATGGTTATCATTTATTATCAGGTATCATTTAATAAATATTTACTGTGTTTCTATTCTGTGCTTCCCAGAATGTATAGTCTAGGAAAGTCAGTGTTGAGAAAGGAGTATATAAAATATAAGAAATTAAACTTTTTGTTAAGCGGCTATATGAGTTCATTTTCTGTTGCTTATAACAGAATACCTGAAATTTACAAAGAAAAGGAATTTATATTTTACAGTTATGGAGACTGAGAAGTCCAAAGTCAAGGGGTCTACATCTGGTGAAGGATCTTCTTGCTGGTGAGGACTCTGCAAAGTCCTGAAATGGCACAGGACATCACATGGCCAAGTGGCAAAATGTGCTAACATTAATCCATGAATGGATTAATCTATTCATGAGGCCTGAGTCCTCATGGTCCAATTACTTCTTAAAAACTCCCACCTCTCAATACTGCAACATGGGGGATCAAGTTTAAACATGAGTTTTGAAGGGGACAAATATTCAAACTATAGCAGAAGTCCTCTACTGCAAAATGCTTTGCAGATGAAGTCTCTCATATGAGCTCACTTTCTCCAATATCATTTTTTTGTTTGCTCCTTAACAGCTCAGCAAAAAAAGGATAATTTTTGTACCTCTAGTTTGGATAGACTCTGGCTATGATTTTATTTTACTGTTAACCGAAACATGTAAGTGCTCTCTCTCATGTTTGTTTTTAATACATGAATTTGGATAAATTAGCCTAGGGTTAGGTAAATTAAATGGGAAAATATCCCTGATAGGGCTAGCATCAAAAACAATATGTGGTTATTTGAATCTGTGACTTATTTAATGGATCACAATTAAGCACCAGCTAAAGGCTGGTAATTTAAATTACAAGCAGAGGGGTTCAAAGCTGTGGCTAATTCATTACTCACACATCTCTAGTTGAAGTAGTAATTTAAAGTCATGTGTGTCCCATTAATTGTAATCTTGTTTCCAAATGACAAGATAAATATCTTAAGGAACATAATATATTATGGTCATAGGTCAACCCAAATGAATGTCTAAAATAGATTAGCACTAAGTGCATGCAATATGTCATGTTTATAAATTTTAAAAAGGATAAATTGTATTAACATTTAGCAGATTGTTCATAACATATCATCAATGTTTAGCTTTAAATGCATTGTCTATTCAGTTACATTATTCTTTGAAAATAGTGCACACAGACATGCTACAAAATCCATGACTGAAAATCTAATATTTGAGAAAAAAAAATAGACTAAGATAATTGTGCCCCATTTCCACCAAGATTTCATTGCTTTGTTTCGCATAAATGTGAAATAGATGTATTTTGGCCTGAAGTGATTCAAACAAGGGCAATGTTAAAATTAGCAAAAGCAGAAAATTGCCAAAATGCCAGGTCCCAGCCAATCTCTACTCATATCTCTTTTTAATTTAAGCCTCTCCATCAGCTTGGAAAGGGTCAGCACTTCATCCACAGTCTTAGATCAGAAAACCAAATTGTTACCTAAAACCACATAGCAAAATAAGTGGAGAATCAGGATGCAGGCTGTTAACTGAGAGTTGGGTTTCTGATTTACGCTGAAATAAACTGTTGTGATTTCAGCATGGATGAACCAGTTTTCCCACCTATAAGCACTAAGACCACAGGTGAAGTATTTAACTGACTCTCATCATGCCTACATGTCATTATGCGCTGCTATTAAATATTTTCCTCCTTAGAATGATCTGAGGAGGAAAATATTTAATAGCAGCACATTCTAAGGAGGGAAGCAAAAGGAAGACTCAAAATGTGTAACAGGGAATTCAAAATACTTGTAAATATAACACAGAGTCTTATAAATAATATAGAGGCATAGAAATTTAATTTCCAGGAGAAGCAATACTGTGCTACGGGAAGGTAAAAGGAACTGGTGACAATTTACTTATGTGCTAAAACTGACTCCTGAAGCATCTGTTACTCAAAGTATTTTCTACATAATACAAATGAAGTTGAAGCGTACATGTAAAAAGCAATACTTGTCACCTTAATCTCATTACATCTGAAGTAAATGAGCACATTCAAACATTGCACAGAAAAAAAAAATATTTTCTTAGCCCTAGAATTCCTGCTCTGAAAGAGCCTCATATTTCTTGGGTGAATATTTTGAAAAATCATTTAGGGTAGAGTGAGGTACAGTGAAGAACAAACAGCAAACCAACTAATTCTGGCTCATGGAAATATTTTGGTTATCTAGCATAATGTTCTTTTTGCTTTTTACTTTTTGTTTGGATGTTTGTTTTTTACTGAATTTGAGTGTCTTTAAAGCAAGGTAGGCAGCCTGGAGTTGTTCAACAGTTTCCTCTACATCCTACTTTCTTGTACAATGCCCAGTCCCACACCAACATTACCTGTAGACAGTAGTTTTTTAAATAATTTTTAAAATAAAATATTGTTATTCACATTTTTTTACAATTTTATTTTAGTTCAAGGAGTACATGTGAATATTTGTTAGATGGGTAGGTTGCATGTCACTCAGGTCTGGTGTACAGACAATCTAATAATCACCCAGGTACTACGCTCACTAGCATAGTACCTGATAGGTAGCTTTTTGACCCTCACCCTTCCCCGACCCTCCTCCCTCAAGTAGGCCTCAGTGTCTATTGTTCCCCTCTTTGTGTCCATGTGTACTTAATATTTAGCTCCAACTTATAAGTGAAAAATGCAGTATTTAGTTTTGTGCTCCTGTGTTACTTTGCTTAGGATAATGGCCTCCAGTTCCATCCATGATGCTACAAAGCACATGATTTCATTTTCTTTTTTTATGACTGGGAGGTGTTCTATGGTATGTATGTACCACACTCTTATTATCCAGTCCACTGTTGATGGATATCTAGGTTAATTCTATATATTTGCTATTGTGAAAAATGCTGCAATGAACATACCTATGCATGCCTTGTTGTAGAATAATGTATATTCCTTTGGGTTTATATCCAGTAATGGGATTTCTAGGTTGAACAGTAATTTTGTTTTAAGTTTTATCAAAAATCTCCAAAGTGGTTTCCATAGTGGTTAAACTAATTAACACTCACACCAGCAGTGTATAAATGTTCCCTTTTCTCTGGAACCTCACCACCATGTTTAATTTTTTGATTTTTAAAATAATAGTCTTTCTGATTTTTTTTTTTTTAATTTATTTATTTTTATTATACTTTAAGTTGTAGGGTACATGTGCATAACGTGCAGGTTTGTTACATATGTATACTTGTGCCATGTTGCTGTGCTGCACCCATCAACTCGTCATTTACATCAGGTATAACTCCCAATGCAATCCCTTCCCCCCTCCCCCCTCCCCATGATAGGCCCCAGTGTGTGATGTTCCCCTTCCTGAGTCCGAGTGATCTCATTGTTCAGTTCCCACCTATGAGTGAGAACATGCGGTGTTTGGTTTTCTGTTCTTGTGATAGTTTGCTAAGAATGATGGATTCCAGCTGCATCCAAGTCCCTACAAAGGACTCAAACTCATCCTTTTTTATGGCTGCATAGTATTCCATGGTGTATATGTGCCACATTTTCTTAATCCAATCTGTCACTGATGGACATTTGGGTTGATTCCAAGTCTTTGCTATTGTGAATAGTGCTGCAATAAACATACGTGTGCATGTGTCTTTATAGCAGCATGATTTATAATCCTTTGGGTATATACCCAGTAATGGGATGGCTGGGTCATATGGTACATCTAGTTCTAGATCCTTGAGGAATCGCCATACTGTTTTCCATAATGGTTGAACTAGTTTACAATCCCACCAACAGTGTAAAAGTGTTCCTATTTCTCCACATCCTCTCCAGCACCTGTTGTTTCCTGACTTTTTAATGATTGCCATTCTAACTGGTGTGAGATGGTATCTCATTGTGGTTTTGATTTGCATTTCTCTGATGGCCAGTGATGATGAGCATTTTTTCATGTGTCTGTTGGCTGTATGAATGTCTTCTTTTGAGAAATGTCTGTTCATATCCTTTGCCCACTTTTTGATGGGGTTGTTTGTTTTTTTCTTGTAAATTTGTTTGAGTTCTTTGTAGGTTCTGGATATTAGCCCTTTGTCAGATGAGTAGATTGCAAAAATTTTCTCCCATTCTGTAGGTTGCCTGTTCACTCTGATGGTAGTGTCTTTTGCTGTGCAGAAGCTCTTTAGTTTAATGAGATCCCATTTGTCAATTTTGGCTTTTGCTGCCGTTGCTTTTGGTGTTTTAGACATGAAATCTTTGCCCATGCCTATGTCCTGAATGGTACTACCTAGGTTTTCCTCTAGGATTTTTATGGTATTAGGTCTAACATTTAAGTCTCTAATCCATCTTGAATTAATTTTCGTATAAGGAGTAAGGAAAGGATCCAGTTTCAGCTTTCTACTTATGGCTAGCCAATTTTCCCAGCACCATTTATTAAATAGGGAATCTTTTCCCCATTTCTTGTTTCTCTCAGGTTTGTCAAAGATCAGATGGCTGTAGATGTGTGGTATTATTTCTGAGGACTCTGTTCTGTTCCATTGGTCTATATCTCTGTTTCGGTACCAGTACCATGCTGTTTTGGTTACTGTAGCCTTGTAGTATAGTTTGAAGTCAGGTAGCGTGATGCCTCCAGCTTTGTTCTTTTGACTTAGGATTGTCTTGGAGATGCGGGCTCTTTTTTGGTTCCATATGAACTTTAAAGCAGTTTTTTCCAATTCTGTGAAGAAACTCATTGGTAGCTTGATGGGGATGGCATTGAATCTATAAATTACCTTGGGCAGTATGGCCATTTTCACGATATTGATTCTTCCTATCCATGAGCATGGTATGTTCTTCCATTTGTTTGTGTCCTCTTTTATTTCACTGAGCAGTGGTTTGTAGTTCTCCTTGAAGAGGTCCTTTACATCCCTTGTAAGTTGGATTCCTAGGTATTTTATTCTCTTTGAAGCAATTGTGAATGGAAGTTCATTCCTGATTTGGCTCTCTGTTTGTCCGTTACTGGTGTATAAGAATGCTTGTGATTTTTGCACATTAATTTTGTATCCTGAGACTTTGCTGAAGTTGCTTATCAGCTTAAGGAGATTTTGGGCTGAGACAATGGGGTTTTCTAAATATACAATCATGTCATCTGCAAACAGGGACAATTTGACTTCTTCTTTTCCTAACTGAATACCCTTGATTTCTTTCTCTTGCCTAATTGCCCTAGCCAGAACTTCCAACACTATGTTGAATAGGAGTGGTGAGAGAGGGCATCCCTGTCTTGTGCCAGTTTTCAAAGGGAATTTTTCCAGTTTTTGCCCATTCAGTATGATATTGGCTGTGGGTTTGTCATAAATAGCTCTTATTATTTTGAGATACGTTCCATCAATACCGAATTTATTGAGCGTTTTTAGCATGAAGGGCTGTTGAATTTTGTCAAAAGCCTTTTCTGCATCAATTGAGATAATCATGTGGTTCCTGTCTTTGGTTCTGTTTATATGCTGGATTATGTTTATTGATATGCGAATGTTGAACCAGCCTTGCATCCCAGGGATGAAGCCCACTTGATCATGGTGGATAAGCTTTTTGATGTGTTGCTGAATCCGGTTTGCCAGTATTTTATTGAGGATTTTTGCATCGATGTTCATCAGGGATATTGGTCTAAAATTCTCTTTTTTTGTTGTGTCCTTGCCAGGCTTTGGTATCAGGATGATATTGGCCTCATAAAATGAGTTAGGGAGGATTCCCTCTTTTTCTATTGATTGGAATAGTTTCAGAAGGAAAGGTACCAACTCCTCCTTGTACCTCTGGTAGAATTCAGCTGTGAATCCATCTGGTCCTGGACTTTTTTTGGTTGGTAGGCTATTAATTGTTGCCTCAATTTCAGAGCCTGCTATTGGTCTATTCAGGGATTCAACTTCTTCCTGGTTTAGTCTTGGAAGAGTGTAAGTGTCCAGGAAATTATCCATTTCTTCTAGATTTTCCAGTTTATTTGCGTAGAGGTGTTTATAGTATTCTCTGATGGTAGTTTGTATTTCTGTGGGGTCGGTGGTGATATCCCCTTTATCATTTTTAATTGCGTCGATTTGATTCTTCTCTCTTTTCTTCTTTATTAGTCTGGCTAGTGGTCTGTCAATTTTGTTGATCTTTTCAAAAAACCAACTCCTGGATTCATTGATTTTTTGGAGAGTTTTTTGTGTCTCTATCTCCTTCAGTTCTGCTCTGATCTTAGTTATTTCTTGTCTTCTGCTAGCTTTCGAATGTGTTTGCTGTTGCTTCTCTAGTTCTTTTAATTGCGATGTTAGAGTGTCAATTTTAGATCTTTCCTGCTTTCTCTTGTGGGCATTTAGTGCTATAAATTTCCCTCTACACACTGCTTTAAATGTGTCCCAGAGATTCTGGTATGTTGTATCTTTGTTCTCATTGGTTTCAAAGAACATCTTTATTTCTGCCTTCATTTCGTTTTGTACCCAGTAGTCATTCAGGAGCAGGTTGTTCAGTTTCCATGTAGTTGAGCGGTTTTGATTGAGTTTCTTAGTCCTGAGTTCTAGTTTGATTGCACTGTGGTCTGAGAGACAGTTTGTTATAATTTCTGTTCTTGTACATTGGCTGAGGAGTGCTTTACTTCCAATTACGTGGTCGATTTTGGAGTAAGTACGATGTGGTGCTGAGAAGAATGTATATTCTGTTGATTTGGGGTGGAGAGTTCTATAGATGTCTATTAGGTCTGCTTGCTGCAGAGATGAGTTCAATTCCTGGATATCCTTGTTAACTTTCTGTCTCGTTGATCTGTCTAATGTTGACAGTGGAGTGTTGAAGTCTCCCATTATTATTGTATGAGAGTCTAAGTCTCTTTGTAAGTCTCTAAGGACTTGCTTTATGAATCTGGGTGCTCCTGTATTGGGTGCATATATATTTAGGATAGTTAGCTCTTCCTGTTGAATGGATCCCTTTACCATTATGTAATGGCCTTCTTTGTCTCTTTTGATCTTTGATGGTTCAAAGTCTGTTTTATCAGAGACTAGTATTGCAACCCCTGCTTTTTTTTTGTTCTCCATTTGCTTGGTAAATCTTCCTCCATCCCTTTATTTTGAGCCTATGTATGTCTCTGCGTGTGAGATGGGTCTCCTGAATACAGCAGACTGATGGGTCTTGACTCTTTATCCAGTTTGCCAGTCTGTGTCTTTTAATTGGAGCATTTAGTCCATTTACATTTAAGGTTAAGATTGTTATGTGTGAACTTGATCCTGCCATTATGATATTAACTGGTTATTTTGCTCGTTAGTTGATGCAGTTTCTTCCTAGCCTCGATGGTCTTTACATTTTGGCATGTTTTTGCAATGGCTGGTACCGGTTGTTCCTTTCCATGTTTAGTGCTTCCTTCAGGGTCTCTTGTAAGGCAGGCCTAGTGGTGACAAAATCTCTAAGCATTTGCTTATCTGTAAAGGATTTTATTTCTCCTTCACTTATGAAACTTAGTTTGGCTGGATATGAAATTCTGGGTTTAAAATTCTTTTCTTTAAGAATGTTGAATATTGGCCCCCACTCTCTTCTGGCTTGGAGAGTTTCTGCTGAGAGATCTGCTGTTAGTCTGATGGGCTTCCCTTTGTGGGTAACCCGACCTTTTTCTCTGGCTGCCCTTAAGATTTTTTCCTTCATTTCAACTTTGGTGAATCTGGCAATTATGTGTCTTGGAGTTGCTCTTCTCGAGGAGTATCTTTGTGGCGTTCTCTGTATTTCCTGGATTTGAATGTTGGCCTGCCCTACTAGGTTGGGGAAGTTCTCCTGGATGATATCCTGAAGAGTGTTTTCCAACTTGGTTCCATTTTCCCCCTCACTTTCAGGCACCCCAATCAGACGTAGATTTGGTCTTTTTACATAATCCCATACTTCTTGCAGGCTTTGTTCATTTCTTTTTCTTCTTTTTTCTTTTGGTTTCTCTTCTCGCTTCATTTCATTCATTTGATCCTCAATCGCTGATACTCTTTCTTCCAGTTGATCGAGTCGGTTACTGAAGCTTGTGCATTTGTCACGTATTTCTCGTGTCATGGTTTTCATCTCTTTCATTTCGTTTATGACCTTCTCTGCATTAATTACTCTAGCCATCAATTCTTCCACTTTTTTTTCAAGATTTTTAGTTTCTTTGCGCTGGCTACGTAATTCCTCCTTTAGCTCTGAGAAATTTGATGGACTGAAGCCTTCTTCTCTCATCTCGTCAAAGTCATTCTCCGTCCAGCTTTGATCCGTTGCTGGCGATGAGCTGCGCTCCTTTGCCGGGGGAGATGCACTCTTATTTTTTGAATTTCCAGCTTTTCTGCCCTGCTTTTTCCCCATCTTTGTGGTTTTATCTGCCTCTCGTCTTTGATGATGGTGATGTACTGATGGGGTTTTGGTGTAGGTGTCCTTCCTGTTTGATAGTTTTCCTTCTAACAGTCAGGACTCTCAGCTGTAGGTCTGTTGGAGATTGCTTGAGGTCCACTCCAGACCCTGTTTGCCTGGGTATCAGCAGCAGAGGCTGCAGAAGATAGAATGTTTCTGAACAGCGAGTGTACCTGTCTGATTCTTGCTTTGGAAGCTTCTTCTCAGGGGTGTACTCCTCCCTGTGAGGTGTGGGGTGTCAGACTGCCCCTAGTGGGGGATGTCTCCCAGTTAGGCTACTCAGGGGTCAGGGACCCACTTGAGCAGGGAGTCTGTCCCTTCTCAGATCTCAACCTCCGTGTTGGGAGATCCACTGCTCTCTTCAAAACTGTCAGACAGAATCGTTTGCGTCTGCAGAGGTGTCTGCCTCGTTTGTTTAGTTTACTGTGCCCTGTCCCCAGAGGTGGAGTCTACAGAGACAGGCAGGTTTCCTTGAGCTGCTGTGAGCTCCACCCAGTTCGAGCTTCCCAGCAGCTTTGTTTACCTACTTAAGCCTCAGCAATGGCGGGCGCCCCTCCCCCAGCCTCGCTGCTGCCTTGCCGGTAGATCACAGACTGCTGCGCTAGCAATGAGGGAGGCTCCGTGGGTGTGGGACCCTCCCGGCCAGGTGTGGGATATGATCTCCTGGTGTGCCTGTTTCTTAAAGCGCAGTATTGGGGTGGGAGTTACCCGATTTTCCAGGTGTTGTGTCTCAGTTCCCCTGGCTAGGAAAAGGGACTCCCTTCCCCCTTGCACTTCCCAGGTGAGGCAATGCCTCGCCCTGCTTCAGCTCTCGCTGGTCGGGCTGCAGCAGCTGACCAGCACCGATCGTCCGGCACTCCCCAGTGAGATGAACCCAGTACCTCAGTTGAAAATGCAGAAATCACCGGTCTTCTGTGTTGCTCGCGCTGGGAGTTGGAGACTGGAGCTGCTCCTATTCGGCCATCTTGCTCCGCCCCTCTCCTGATTTTTTTAAATAATAGCCATAAGATAGTACCTCATTGCAGCTTAATTTGCATTTCCCTATAGTTAGTTATGTTGAGTATTTTTTCATTTGCTTGTTGGCTGTGCCTTCTTTAAAAAAATACCTGTTCATGTCCTTTGCCCATTTTTCAATGGGTTGTTTTTTTGTTGTTGATTTAAGTTCTTTATAAATTGTGAATATTAGACCTTTGTCAGATGCATAGTTTGCAAACACTTTCTCCCATTTTGTAGATTTTCTCTTTACTTTGTTGATAGTTTCTTTGGCTGTGTAGAAGCCCCTTAATTTAATTAAGTCCAACTTGTCTATTTTTGTTTTTCTCGCCATTGCTTCTGCAAACTTGGTCATGAAATCTTTTCCAAGAGGTATGTCCAGAATGGCATTTCCTCAGTTTTCTTCTTGGGTTTTATAATTTCATGTTACACATTTAAGTCTTTACTCCACTGTGAGTTAATTTTTGTATACAGTAAAAGGAAGGGGTCCATTTTCAGTCTTCAGCATGTGACTAGCCAGTTATCCCAGCACCATTTATTGAATGGGTAGTCCTTTCCCCATTGCATGCTATCAACAATTATTTACATATATTTATCACATATATTTATTTGTGTATATTAATTTGCATAGACTGAACAAATCTTACATTCCAGGAATAAAACTAATCATGGTGGATTAGCTTTTTCATGTGCTACTGAATTTGGTTTGCTAGTATTTTGTTGAAGATTTTTGCATCTATGTTCATCACGGATATTGGCCTGAAGTTTTCTTTTTTTCCACTGTGTCTCTGCCAAGTTTTGGTATCACAATGATGCTGGACTCATAGAATGAGTTAGTGTGAAATCCTTTCTTCCAGATTTATGGGAATAATTTCAGTAAGATTGGTACCAGCTCTTCTTTATACATCTGGTAGAATTAACCTATAAATCTGCTTTGTCCAGGGCTTTTTCTGGTGGTCAATTTTATATTTCTGATTCAATTTCAGAACTCATTATTGGCTGGCTCAGGATTTTGATTTCTTCTTGGTTCCATCTTGGGAGGTTATATTTTTCAGTACATTTCTTCTAGGTTTTCTAGTTTGTGTGCATAGAGGTGTTCATAATCATATCAGGGTCTTTTTTTTTTTTTTTTTGCATTTCTTTGGGGTCAATGGTAATGTTAGCTTGTCATTTCTGATTATGTTTATTTGGATCTCCTCTTTTTTTCTTCATTTAGCTAGCAGTGTATCAATCTTATTTATTCTTTTGAAAAACCAACTTTTGGTTTTGTTGATCTTTTGTCTGGATTTTTACATCTCAATTTCATATGGTTCAGCTCTGATTTTGGTTCTTTCTTTTCTTCTGCTAGCTTTGTGGTGATTTTCTCTTGTTTTTCTAGTTGCTCTAGGTATGATGTAAGGTTGTTAATTTGAGATCTTTTTAACTTCTAGGTGTAGGCATTTAGCAGTATAAACTTTAGTCTTAACACTATTTACCTGTGTCCCATATATTCTGGTATGTTGTATCTTTGTTTTCATTAGTTTAAAAGAATTTCTTGGTTTCTCTTTTATGTTCATTCTTTACCCAGAAGTCATTCAGGAGCAGGTTGTTTAATTACCATTTATTTTATGACTTTGAAAAATCATATTGGTATTGATTTCTGTTTTTATTGTGCTGTGATTCAAGGGTGTAGTTGGTGTAATTTTGGTTTTTTAAAATGCATTGAGAATTTCTTTATGGCTGAGCATATGGTTAATCTTAGAATACATGTCATGTGCAGATAAGAAGAATATATATTCTATTAATGTTGAGTGGAGTATTCTGTAGGTGTCTGTTTGATCAAATATCCATTTGGTCAAGTGTTAAGTTTCAGTTTTCTGCCTTGATTATTTGTCTAAAACTGTCACTGGAGTGTGGAAATCTTATTATTGTGTGGTTATCTAATTCTCTTTGTAGCTCTCTAAGAATTTGTTTTATGAATCTGGGTGCTCCAGTGTTGGGTACATATATATTTAGGATAGTTAAATCTCTTGTTGAATTGAACCCTTTGTCATTATATAATGCCCTTCTTTGTCCTTTCTGATCGTTGCTTGTATAATGTCTATTTGGGCTGAAATAATAGCAGCCTCCATTCTTTTTTATTTTCTGTTTTCTTGACAGATCTTTCTCCATCCCTTTATTTTGACCCTATGGGTATCATCATATGTGAGATAAGCTCTTAAAGACAGCATACAGTGGGATCTTGCTTCTTTATACAACTTGCCACTGTGTCTTTTAAGTGAAGTGTTAATACTATTTATGTTCAAGGTTAATATTAATATGTGAAGATTTGATCCTGCCATTGTGTTGTTAGCTGACTGTTATGCAGACTCGTTTATATAGTGCTTTATAGTGTCAATGGGCCATGTAGTTAAGTGTGTTTTTGTGGTGCCAGGTAATAATGGTCTTTCATTTCCACATTTAGCACTCCTTTAAGGCAGGTCCAGTGGTAACAAATTCCCTTAGCATTTGCTTGTCTGAAAAGATTTTATTTCTCCTTCACTTATGAAGCTTAGTTTGGCTGGATATGAAATTCTTGGTTGGAATTTCATTTCTAAAGATGCTAAATATAGGCCCCCTATCTCTTCTGGCTTATAACGTTTCTGTTGAAAAGTCTGCTGTTAGCCTGAGTAAGTTACCTTTGCATGTAATTTACCCCTTCTCTCTAACTGCCCTTAATATTTTTTTCTTTCACATTGACTTTGGAGAATCTGATGACTATGTGTCTTGGAAATGGTTTTCTTGCATAGTATCTCATAAGAGTTTTCTGAACTTCCTGAATTTGCATATTGACATCTCTAGTGAAGTTAGGGAAATTTTCATACACAATATCCTCAAATATGTTTTCCAAGTTGCTTGCTCTCTCTCTCCAACTCTTTCAGGAATGCAATGTATTGCAAGTTTGATCTCTACATCATCCCATATTTCTTTGAGGTTTCTTCTTCTTTAATTCTTTTTTCTTTATTTTTGTCTGCCTGCATTGATTTAAAGGAGCAGTCTTTGAGCAGTCTTTGAGATTCTTTCCTCAGCTTCACCAGTCCTGTTATTAATGCTTCCAATTGCATTATGAAATTCCTTTAGTAAATTTTTCATTTCCAGAAATTCAGTTTGTTTTTTTCTTAAAACAACTATGTTGTCTTTCAACATTCATTCTGCTATTTTCTTTGGTTTGGGTTTCAACTTTCTCCTGTATCTCAATGAGCTTTCTTGCCATCCAGATTCTGAATTCTACGTCTGTCATTTCAGTCATTTCAATCTGGTTAAGAACTATTGCTGGGGAGCTAGTCTAGTCACTTGGAATATAAGAAGACACTCTGGCTTTTAAAGTTGCCATAGTTCTTGTGCTCATTCTTTCTCTTCCATGTGAGTTGATGTTCCTTTAGTCTTTGAAGTTGCTATCTTTTGGATGAGGCTTTCTGCTTTTATATTCTTTAATATCCCTTGAAGATTTGACTGTGGTATAAGTTGGGTTTAGTCAATTGGCTTCATTTCTAGATGCATTTAGGGGGCCAAGGCTCAACTCAGCAGTCCTGAACCATGTGATCTAATACTGGGGGGCCAGTAGTAGGATTGCAGCTTTGTTGTTTTGCTCCTTGAGGTTAACCACCTGCTGTGCTGGAGTGGCTGAAGTATTCCGAGTCCACTGGCAACAAACTTTCAGTAGGGGCTGTCAGCAAAAGTGTGCCAGTAGGGCAGTGGTGAGTCCCCATGCACATGTGAACCAGCAGGACAGGAAGAGGTCCGTGCACACATCAGCAAGTCACTAGGGGGCTGGAGGCAAGTGGAGAGTGTGTGCCACTGGGGGAAGGCTTTGGGTAGATGTATGCTTGCAGGGGTCTGTCTATAAAAGTGCTCTGACAAGTAGGCTGGATCTGCCAGTGAAAGAGCTATTGCAGTGACCACTAGTGAGCCCTTTGGCTAGGCAGCTGAGTCTGTGTTGCAAATGAGTAGGGACAGGTAGTGACCCTGGCAGAGGCTGAAAGATGGGGGTGGGACACTCAGATCAGACTGGCCCCATCCCATGGACAAGGCAGTCCTGCCCTGTCTAGGTTGAGCAACTAACAAATGCTAAAGCCATCAGGAGGAGTAGAGAGAGCCTTGGGGTATGGGCATTCATGGCTGTGCTCCACACAGGTTGGAGTTCTGTCTCTGCCAACTGTCCAGGAAGTTCTCCCTGTCAGCTCAGATGTCAATGGGGGTCATGGCATTTCCCACAGCTAAGATCCCAGAGGTCCATAGCAAGAATGGTCCACTCTATGCCTATTTCACTTATCCCTTCACATTAGAGCCAGGAACAAGTCTTTGTGCTAGGCAATCCCATGCAGGGTTCCCAAATTCCTCCTCTTTCAGCCCAGGGCTTGAATCTTCCCTCTGTCCAGTCTCTATGCTTTCTTTCTAGAGACCTTTTCAGAATATGCCAGTCTACTTGATGGTCTGGTCTCTTTCATTTGGAGAAGCTCTTCCTGGCTACATCTAGTGGGACATCTTGATTCCTCACCTTTCCTTTAAATTTTAAAAAAATTGACAAATAATAATTGTACATATTAATGGGGTCCATAGTGTTGTTTTGATACATATGTATAGTGATCAGATCAATTAGCATATTATCTCAAACATTATTTCTTTGTGTTGAAAACATTCAATATCCTCTTTCTATTAATTTGAAATATATTTTATTATTACCTACATTCATCCTGCAGTGGCATAGAACACTACAATTTATTCCTTCTTGATATCTTGATATGGTTTGGGTCTGTGTCCCCACTCAAATCTCATCTTGAATTATAATCCCCACATGTAGAGACAGGGAGGTAACTGGATCATGGGGGCAGTTTCCCCCATGTAGTTCCTGTGGTAGTGAGTTCTTACTAGATATGATGATTTTAGAAGACAGTTTTCCCATTCTTGCTTGCTCTCTCTCACCTGCCACTATGTAAGATGTGCCTGCTTCCCCTTCCACCATGACTGTAAGTTTCCTGAGGCCTCCCCAGTCATGCAGAACTATGAGTCAATTAAATCCCTTTATTTTATAAATTACCCAGTCTTGGGTATTTTTTTATAGTAGTGGAAAAATGAAATAATACAGTAAATTGATACTGAGGTAGTGAGGCACTGCTACAAAGATACTCAAAAATGTGGAAGTCACTTTAGAACTGAGTAACAGGCAGAGGTTGGAACACTTTGGAGGACTCAGGAGAAGATAGGAGGATGCGGGAAAGTTTGGAACTTGCTAGAGATTTGTTGAATGGTTGTGACCAAAATGCTGATAGTAATACAGACAATGAAGTTCAAGCTGAGGTGGTCTCAGATGGAGATGAAAAACTTATTGGGTACTGGAGTAAATACGCTTATGCTAGGCTTTAGCAAATAGACTGGTGGCATGTTGCCCCTGTTCAAGATCTGTGGAACTCTGAACTTGAGAAAGATTATTTAGAATATCTGGCAGAAGAAATTTCTATCAAGATGTGTCCTGGATTATTCTAAAAGCATTCAGTTTTATGTGTTCACAAAGAAATGGCTTGAAATTGAAAAGTACGTTTCAAAGGGAAGCAAAGCATGCAAGTTTGGAAAATTTGTCACCTGACCAAATGGTAGAAAAGAAAAACCCATTTTCTGAGTAGAAATTCAAGTCCACTGCAGAAATTTGCATGAGTAAGAAGGAGTCAATTGTTAATCACCAAGACAATGGGGAAAATGTCTCCAGGGCGTGTCAGAGACTTTCACTGCAGCCCCTCCCATTACAGACCTGGAGGCCTAGGAGGGAAAAATGGTTCCCTGGGCTGGACCAGAGCCCCACTGTTCTGTTCAGCCTCCAGACTCGGTGCCCTGCATCCTAGCCATGACTAAAAGGGGTCAATGTACAGCTCAGGCCATTGCTTCAGAGGGTTCAAGCCCAAAGCCTTGGTGGCTTCCACATAGTGTAGGTCCTATGTATGCACAGAAGTAAAAAATTGAGGTTTGGGAAACCCTGTCTAGATTTCAAGGGATGAATGGAAATGCCTGGATGTCCAGGCAGAAGTTTGCTGCAGGGTTGGACCCCTGATGGACAATCTCTGCTAGGGCAGTGCAGAAGGGAAATGTGGCATTGGAGCCCCCACACAAAGTCCCCTCTGGGACACTGCATAGTTGAGCTGTGAGAAGAGGACCAGTGTCCTCCAGAATGGTAGATCCACCGACAGCTTGCACTATGCTCCTGGAAAAGGTGCAGACACTCAATGCCAGCACATGAAAGTAACGGGGAAGGGGGCTATAGCCTGGAAATCTACAGAGGTGGAGTTGCCCAAGACCATGGGTGCCCACCTCTCGCATCAGCGTGACCCAGATGTGAGACTCGTAGTCAAAGAATATTATTTAGGAACTTTAAGATTTAATGACTGTTCTATTGGATTTTGAACTTGCATGGGGCCTGTAGACCCTCTGTTTTGGCCAATTTCTCCCATTTAGAACAGGAACATTTACCCAACGCCTGCATTCTCATTGTACTTAGGAAGTAACTAGCTTGCTTTTGATTTTACAGGCTCATGGGCGGAAGGGACCTGCCTTGTCCCAGATGAGGCTTTGGACTGTGGACTTTTAAGTTAATGCTGAAATGAATTAAGACTTTTGGGGGAGTATTGAGAAGGCATGATTGGTTTTGAAATGTGAGAAAGACATGAGATTTGGGAGTGGCCATGGCAGAATATGGTTTGGCTGTGTCCCACCCAAATCTCATCTCGAATTGTAATTCCTACATATATAGAGAGGGAGGTGATTGGATCATGAGGTTGGTTTCCTCCATGCTGTTCATGTGTTAGTGAGTTCTCACTAGATCTGATGGTTTTATAAGGCAGTTTTCCCTGCTCTTGCTTGTTGTCTCTTGCTTGCCAACATGTAAGATGTGGCTGCTTCCCCTTCCACCATGATTGTAAGTTTCCTGAGGCCTCCCCAGCCATATGGAACTGTGAGCCAATCAAACCTTTCCTTTATAAATTACCCAGTCTCGGGTATTTCTTCATAGCAGTGTGAAAACAGACTAATACACTCCTGTCTAGCTGTAATTTTATATACTTTAACAAATCTCTTTCTATCCCTCCCTTCCCCTAACCCTTCCCAATCTCTAGTATACTCTGTTCTACTTGGTACTTCTGTGAGATCAACTTTACTTTTTTAGTTTCCACATGAGTGAGAACATGTGGTGTTTAACTCCCTGTTCCTGCTTATTTCACTTAACATGTCCTACGGTTCCATCCATGTTGACTTGAATGACAAGATTCTTCTTTTTATGGCTGAATATTACTCCATTGTCTATACCACATTTTCTTTATTCATTAATATGTTGCTGGAAACCTAGGTTGATTACATACCTTGGCTATTATAAATAGCACTGCAGTAAACACGAAAGTGCAGATTTTCTCTTTCATATAGTTATTTTTTCCACTAACAGAGCTTAAGGGTTCCCTTTTCTCTGCATCCTTTCCAGCATTCATTACTTTTTGTCT
This sequence comes from Macaca thibetana thibetana, assembly GCF_024542745.1. Taxonomy (NCBI): domain Eukaryota; kingdom Metazoa; phylum Chordata; class Mammalia; order Primates; family Cercopithecidae; genus Macaca; species Macaca thibetana. Next base: position 61,737,428 of record NC_065589.1, read on the forward strand.
TTTTGATAAAAACCATCCTAACTGGGGTGAGATGATACTTCACTGTGGCTTTAATTTGCAATTCCCTGTTAATTAGTGATACTGAACTTTTATTTTCATATATTTCTTAGCCACTTGTATGCCTTCTGAGAAATGTCTGTTCAATTATCACTTATTTGTCCATTTTTAGTCAGAATTTGTTTTTTGTTTTTTTTTTTTTTTGCTGTTGAAATGTTTGAGTTCTTTCATATTCTGGATATTAATCTCTTGTCACAAGAATAGTTTGCAAATATTTTCTCACATTCTGTAGGTTGTCTTTTCACGATGTTGATTGTTTCCTTTGCTTTTTAGTTGACATAATCCCATTTCTTTATTTTTGCTTTTGTTGTCTGCACCTTTTCGCCTTATTTATAAAATGTTTTCCAAAACCAATTTCCGGAAGCATTTCCCTCATGTTTTCTTCCCATAGTTTTATCTTTTTGGGTCTTGCATTTAGGTCTTTGTTGCTATACTGAAGATATGGCATTCGTTTTGTTAACTAATGTTTGCACAGAACTGAAAGAATCAAATAGCCAAGGGATTTTTTCAGGGTCTGTGTAAGTGAAGGAAAAAAAATAACAGTTGAAGCTAAAGGCAAGGAGAGGAACTTTGAGGATAAAAATGAAACAATTTAAAGTAGAATTTTATAAGGTTTCTGCTGGGCTTTATGCAACAGCAATCCTACCCTCCATAAACAATATTTTTAGAAAAATATAAATTTATCATATATTTCTCACTATATTATACAATTGGATGTGTTCTAGAGAACCAACAAAGTGCTGAGTGTCTCAGTACAAGGCAAGTGTTGAGAATCTCTTGAACCACATTTGGGTTGCATTCACACAACAGGGTAAATTCTAGCATTTGGTTCTTTTTCCCCTCTCTATTCAAGGATATGACAGATAGAAATTGGGTTTGACCAAGGCTCAACCCATCAGATGCTTCTTCTGTCTGTTGGACACTTTACGGGGTAAAACAAACAAAAAAAGAGAATACAGTGATAGAGATTATTTATAGCTCAGCATATCTCAGGCATGCATTCAAACATTTCTAAAATAAAAATTTTCAAATAGTCCAAGAAATGCAGAATGGATTATTTAATCTGTTCCAGTGAAAACCAAAATAATTTTTTAAACTTCTTATTAAGCCCATTTAGAAGCTATACCAACAATTTCTGTTTTAAAAAGGTACTGGGTATAAAGTTCCTAAGGCAAGCATACTTTTAAAATCTCCTTACCTGGTTGAGATACAGCATAATAGGTTCATTTAGAGTTCAAATCCCAACTTATCACTTACTGTGTAATCTTGGATACCTTACTTAACTTGTCTGTGCCTTAGATTCTTTATCCACAGCCTCATCATCAAGGGCAAGGGTGGGGTAATTACTGTAATGGATAGCAGTTAAAGCAGCAATCTGAATAGACTGCCTCATGCATGCTTATGGCATTAGCTAGTATTAGTTGGATGGGACTGCCACAACAAAATGCTACACACTTGGTGGCTTGAATAACAGGAATTTATTTCTCACAGTTATAGAGGATAGAAGTCCAAGATTAAGTTGCTGGCAGTTTTGGTTTCTGCTGAGGCCTCTCTCCATGGCTTGCAGACAGGGTATTCTTGCTGTGTCCTCACATGGTCATACATCCCTAATGTCTCTTCCTCTTCTTATAGGGACATAGGTTATACTGGATTAGGACCCCAGCATTATGAGCTCATTTATGCTTAATTACTTCTTTAAAGGCCCTATCTCCAAATACAGTCACATTGAGAATCAGGGCATCAACATATGAATTTGTGGCACACATAATTCAGTCCATAACAGATACTAATAGTGCCTACCTCACAGGGCTGCTATAAAGATTAAATAAGTTAGTATTTGTAAAGTTTTTACAACAGTGTCTGATAGGTAGCAGAGCCATGCAAATGTTCATTAAATGATTTTGAAAAAAAATTAGAGATTATTTTCTAATCTCTTTGAGTTTATTTTCTCATCTGCAGAAAAAAAATCAACTTCTCTCTTTCTGGCAAATAAGAATAAGGCATGTGTACTATTATTTCTACAAAAAAAAATTACCCTAGGCTGGGCACTGTGGCTTATGCCTGTAATTCCAGCACTTTGGGAGGCGGAGGCAGGTGGATCGAGACTATCCTGGCCAACATGGTGAAACCCCATCTCTACTAAAAGTACAAAAATAAGCTGGACATGGTGGTGCATGCCTGTAGTCCCAGCTACTAGGGAGGCTGAGGCAAGAGAATCGCTTGAACCCGGAAGGCAGAGGTTGCAGTGGGCCGAGATCGCACCACTGCACTCCAGCCTGGTTACGTATGAAGCGAGACTCTGTCTCAAAAAGAAACAACAGAAAATAATTACCCTAAAACATAACAGCTTAAAACAAAAATAAACATTTATTATTTCACACAGCATCTGTAGGGTAAGAATTCAGGAGCAGTTTAGCTGGGCCATTCTGGTCCAGTCTCTCATGAAGTTACGATTAAGACATTATCTGAAAGCTTGTCTGGGGCTGGAGGATACACTCCAAGATGGCTCACTCACATGGCTGACAAGTTGTTGCTAGGACTGGCAGAAGGACTCAGTTCCTCACTATGTAGACCTCTCCAAAGGGATGCCTAAGTGTCCTCACACACGGCAGCTGGCTTCTAAGGAAGTTATCCAAGAGAGAGCAAGGCAGAAGTGACAATGTTATTTATGATCTGGCCTGAGAAGTCACATACCATCACTTCTACTGTATTCTATTGGCCGCAGCAATGAACCCTAATATCACAAGAGAGGGGACCACACAAGGGCATGTACACTAAGCAGCAAACATCAGTGTGAGCCATCTTAGAGAATAGATACCATACTTGCCAGTCAGATGCCCCTGTCAGGACTTTGAAACATGAGAAAGTGAAGGAAGGACACAGTGACAGTAAAAACTTACAGTTCATCACAAATATCAAATGGAAACAGGGCCAGTGATAGCATCCCAAGTAAACAATTACCCTGATGCTTTCTGGACTGTGTTTTCCATTGTCTTACATTTTTAAGTCCTTTCTCATTGTCTAATCTTGTTTTACAATCCCCCAATTGATTCTGTGACATGTTTAATACTCTTTCAATAATTTCATTTTGATCCACTGGTTAGTCATTTGGTTCTTATTGTTTGTAAACAAGAACCCTAACTCATACAATGTAGAACTCTCCTTCTCTGCCCTCTACTACAATTTCTCATCTTCCTTCAGACTTCACATCGTAGGACACATGTTATTTCCTCCAGGAAGCCTTCCCTGACAAATCACAGTAGAGCCAGCACCACACTCTATGCTTTAATTGCACTTTTTATTTCTTGTTTTCATCTGTTATTAAAAATTAAAATCAGTTAGCTAACTGTCACAATATAATCAATTTTCCTCCAGTATAAGTTTTCTCCATAAGGGCAAAGAACATGAGTATCTTGTTCATTGCTATATCCCAGGACCCATATAGTAAGTCTCCCCAAAAATGAATAATAAAAGCCAAACACAAATTTTGCTATTTTTTCTATCTTTATGAGAGAGCTATCGCCCTTCAATTATCTGTTTTAGTTTGAATTGAGAGTTATATTGTCTTCATTTACTTTTACATTTTCTAATGTATTTTTCTATCAATTTTTATTGTACTCTTGAATAATTTTTACATCAGCATTTTCAAAGGCCAGCCTGATGTTGCCATCCTTTGACACCAAGGATTCCCAAAGAATATGTTCCTTATTCAGTGAATTCTTTTCCTGTGGGGAACCCAAAATATAATTAGAAGTTTGCTTCATGAACATGAAATTCGAAAATGAACTGAGTTAATTATTTGATTTGATTGTTCAATGGCATCTGGCTAAGGGAGCTTGACAGAGAACTGAGATATTCCTGCCAAGATGTCTGACAGGTCCATGAGCCAGCATTCCCTCTGCAGGGATAGGAAGTGCCAATGCTTGACTCTCTGGATCTCATTTTTCTCTGCTGACCAACTATCCCTCCCCTGTTTCTCTTCTTCATTCTTTCTTTATTGTGTTATTACCATCCAAACTTACATTTGATTATCTGGGAACAATTTATTTTAAAGAAAATTTTATCTTTAATCAGGTTTGAAGTTGAGAAAACAGGAAATGCAGAATTTTTACTAATAACTCCTGAAGTTTTGAATTTTTTTTTAATCAGGTAAAAATCAATGTGACCTGCATTACAAGCTTGAGGTATAATTATGATCATAAATATTTTTAATCAAATTAATCATTCAATCCCCCACAGGACAATTTAAAAGGAAATCCAGTGGCTACCTCCTGAAACGTACCCTCCACTTAACCAAGTTGACAAGAATCACAGAAGCTAACACAGTCCAAAGGGACCATCTCAGTTACTCATCTTTTATAGGAGTAGTAAAACAGTTAAGAAGAAGAAGGGAAGAAGAAGGGAGGGAAAGAGAAAGACTAAAGGAAAGAGGAATGGAAGGAAAGATCTCAAGCTATCTGACCCATTTCTTTCTTTCTTTCTTTTTTTTTTTTTTTTTTTTTTTTTTTTGAGACAGAGTCTCCCTCTGTCGCCCAAACTGGAGTGCAGTGGCGCGATCTTGGCTGACTGCAACCTCTGCCTCCTGGGTTCAAATGATTCTCCTGCCTCAGCTCCTCAAGTAGCTGGGATTACGGGTGCCTGCCACCATGCCTGGCTAATCTTTTTGCATTTTTAGTAGAGAAGGGATTTCACAATGTTGGCCAGGCTGATCTCAAACTCCTGACCTCAAGTGATCCACCTGCCTCGGTCTCCCTAAGTGCTGGGATTACAGGCATGAGCCACCACACCCGGCCTATCTGACCCATTTCTTATCAGCCAATTGCCATTTCTGCTGCCGCTGCCATATGAATTGACTGCACCTAACTGACTCAGTCCAGCACATTCCTTTGAGCCCTTTTGCTTCTCTCACAGTGATACACAAGCTGCAGAGGTATACTATCTGTCTTAGTCCATTTTCTGCTGCTCTACCTGTGTATACCACAGACTGGATAATTTGTACAGAAAAGTTTATTTGGCTCATGGTTATGGACACTGAGAAATCCGAGAGCATGGTTCCAGCACCTTGTGAGGGTCATCCTATGGTGGAAAATAGAAGAAGACAGATGTGAGCACTGAGGCAGAGAGAAGTACCAGGGACAAGACTCACTTTATAACTACAGACTCATGATAACAAACCCACTCGCATGATAGTGACATTAATGTATTCATGAGGGCTTCGCCCTCAGGACCAATCACCTCTTATTAGACTCCACCTCCCAACATTATTGTACTGGGGACTGTTTCTAACACATGAAGTTTTGGGGGACACATTTAAACCATGGCACCATGCTTAGGCTTCCAAATTTACAGCTCTCTTTTTACCCTTCAAGTCTAGGCCATTATTCCCACAAGGTGCGTATTATGAGATGGAGGCCTTCCACAGACTGTTTACACAATCAGTCTTCCTTCATGATTTCCTAAAATTCACTATCATTCTATCTGCCTTCCCTCAAAACAAGGTTTCCATTGGGGATACACTCAATTTTTATTTGAAATCATCATAATGTATCTGATGCTGTGATAATGTAGACTCAAATTAAGTAGGGAGGAGATTCTATTTCCTTCTAGAAGGCTTTGATGACGCAAACTTACTTGGATTTTTCTCCGAGTTCGTATAGCAAAAGATACACAGGGAAAAGTTTGTCAAGTCATGAAGCATCCTAATACCTGCTTTTCCTGAGTCAATGGGTTGCTACTTCATTTACAAAATACAGGTAGACCCTCAGCAACTCTTCTCTCTGAATTAAAAAATCTGGTGCAAATTGACTGCTTATTGTCCTTCACCTGGCAGAAAAGTGGCTTGCAGCCTCTTCACCAACAAAGAAACAAAATAAAACTGTTCTCTCTTGTCAAGAATCCCTCTATAGCCCAATAAAAGGAAACTATACAGCCCACAATGATTTAGAATATTGTAAGAAAATGTGAAATAGATTTGAAAGGTATAATATAGTAGATAACTAGATAATTTAGCATAGATTTACCCCTAGTAATGGTACCCTAAATTCTGTGTAAGTCTCAATCCTTCCTAGATGTAGTCTATGTATTTGGACGCAACTGACTCTCCACTCCCATGTTTTTAGAGGCATGTTATCTCAGGCCTTAACCAATTCAATTTCCCACACACAGTGATTGGTTAGGGATGAGCCCACGACTAAATGTAAGCCTATGAAACCAAGTTTTAGCTCTGCTCTTGAAGTAGAGGAGCTTTCTTTCCTGTTACATAAGACATGTGCCTGTTACATAAGAAATGTGCCCACCACAAAACAGTTTGCTTTGAAGTAGAGCCAATGCAGAGGAAGCGGAACTAGCAATAAATCCTGCTCATATCAGATACAGAGTACTCCATTAAACAATAACATTCGCTTTTGGCTGACTTAGTTTGGATAGGGATTTCTGATACTTTCTATCAAAAGATTTTCTTCTGATACACATGAACTCATCTGTGTATTAGGTTCAAATTGGTGATGTACTGTGTAGAAGGGAAAGGGTGGGGACACACATTTTCTTTTTCTCTTTAAACTTGTGCCTATTGTAACCACTATAACAACAGGAAGTACAGTTTAATTGGAAATAGGCTAAGATGGTTCTAAGAATAATCATCTAAGGCTAACTGCCTGGGTAGTTTTCATGTCAGATAAATTGGCTCTCCTATTATAAAGTACATTTCTCCTGATTAGTACTTGATTAAACAACAAAAACAAAAATAACCTCTTCGAACTGAATATCAACAGCTTTCTGGATTACCTTTTTCTCAGCAAGATAATGAGCATAGCACATTGTTTAGCATGTTTTTAATTGGATGAATATCAGATATACAATGTTTTTCTATCATTGATGCCTTCTGTGCTAAGAATTTCATTACATTGTAGAATTACTACATAAAGAATTTCTTTGTATTTGTCACAAACATTCCTACATACAAAAATAATTGTCACAACTTGACAACTTACGTATTAAATTTTTTAAAAGTTCCAACTTGAACTCATAGAGCACTTAACCTGGTTCAAACACTCTGCTTTTGATCATGATTTATTCTTTCCCGAACAGATATTTTTGTAAGGAGTAAAATTCAAGTGAATTTTTTCATCATAAAGTCCTAAAGTAGTTACTGACTTCTTACTCTATGTAGTTCTAGAAAAGAAAAAGGCACCTGAAAGTATGGTTCTTGCTCTCCAAAAGTTTGTAAGTTGGCTCTAGTTAGCATAGTAGGCAGGGTAAAAACATTTTAGTACTATTCACATAGCAAAATACAAATGAACATAACTCAGAATCATTGAGTGATGAGAAAATAATTGGTAAAGTGGTTCTTAGTAAGGATTTGTTATGTGACTCATCAGAGGTAAATAGGTTAGTCAGGAAAGACTGCTTAAAACCTAGTCAGTCACATAATACTCTGAAATTGATTATTTTATCATTCATTTATACAACAAATGATTACATACATTCTCTGTGTTAGGTGCTGTGTCAGATACCCTTGGTCTCTATTGTTTCATTTGGTCTTTTATTTTGGATGTACATCAGTTGCATAGAATCATTATTCTTGATGCAACACACACTACCATTGTTGATTTATTCAGGGACCACAATGGGTTGTCTCCAGTGTGAGGCTATTATAAACACATGCACAAGCTTCCTGGTACACATGGCTGTATACACATAAGGAAGTGGAATCGCTGAGTCAAATGGTATATAAATGCTCTAATTTACAAGATAATATGAATTTATTTTATAAAGTAGTAGAACCCATTTATTTTCCTACCAGCAATGAATAATACAGTCAGTTGCACCACATCCTCACTAACACTTGGTGGTGATAGACTGCTTAATTTTTGCCAGTTTATTTTTTGTATGTGTCAGATGGTTCTCATTTTGGTCTTAATTTGTTTACCTAGTTAAATTCAGCTTGAGAATCTCTTCCTGTATTTTCTGGTAATATATAAGCTTTTTTCAATTCTCCATTTTTGACTCTGTTAATATGCTTAATATTATAGCTATGGGTAGATACAGAATAGCAAATACTTGCTGAATATATTCCAACAAGTCACCAAAATATGGAGGGTCACTTAAGAGCTCTCATATTCTTTACTTCTTGGGCAATATGTGAAGAAACATCAGCACTTTGATCCCCCAACTATCATTCACCTTATATGACATTAGGCAAGTTTGTATCAGATTCCTCAATTTCTCAGCCTTTCCTATATCTTATCTCATTCTTCCCAAAGCACATAGAATTCCAATCAAACCAGAAGAGGAATATATGGACAGAATACAGAATGACTCCGAGTGATCTATCTATATACCATTTGACTCAGCGATTCCACTTCCTTATGTGTATATAGCCATGTGTACTAGGAAGCATGTGCATGTGTTTATAATAGCCTCACACTGCAGACAACCCAACTGTGGTCCCTGAATAAATCAACAATAGTAGTGTGTCTTGCATCAAGAATAATGATTCTATACAACTGACCATGACCTTTACAGACTGAAGGGCTCATGAGTTCTGGTCACGGTTTGAAGACTAGTTTACTGGTCAGAAACAGAATCCTCAGGACATCCTGGAGCCACCCCAATAGCCACATAAGGAAGATCTGTACTGTAAGACCATAGAAAATCACTTCAAACAAAAGTAGAATTGGAATATACATTAGAGGAAGGAGGCAAGGGTCTTTTGCTTTGTGCACATGGTAGAATACCAATGAAATTTATGCCCTTTCACTTTTTCAATTTTCAAATATGAAAGAGAAAAATGATTGTACAAAACTTGCTGCTTCAATGAGTGCCTGATGCTAATTGAAAGCATAAAATACTAGAGACATTTTATAGCTATAAAGATAAAACAAAAATAATAAATTAACATAAACATTGAAAATGATTTTAAAAGGTAGAAAGAAAAGTTTACATATTCCACCCATTTTCAGAACCTCTACACTTTTAAGATCATGAGTATTTTCCTCCTCAAATAAAAATTAGAAATTACAAAGTATCAGAATCCAGAGCTGCCAAAGTAAATAATATAAAAGATAGAAGTTTCAAATGTAGTGGTCTTTGTTTGATTCATAGGTTCTATTTCTAGCATATTTTCTTTCTTAATATTTCAGTATATTTGGAATAAAGACGTATTTAAATTTGCTTTTTAACCGGTGGACAAATTGAGTCAAATAGAAACTAGGCAATTTTCCCAAAGCCACTTTCCTAAATCCCCAAAGGGGATTAATCCCACAAACAGACCTGGAAGTCACATCTCTAAAATCCTACTATGGCCATGATTAGGCAATCCTCCTTCTGCTCTTCTCATGATAAATAGGTTAGGAAGAAGAAGGTACATTTCCAATATTACAAAAATTTAAAGCTTCTTTTTAAAAAGAGCATAAAAGTGCCATGTGATCAGCGATTTCAACTCTATGTATATACAAGGAATCTGTGAAAAGCTTATGTAATCAGTTAGCAGCCACCTGATCTTTTTTTGTATGTGTCTTTATAAACATTTCCAGATGTCATAATTGACACACCTACTTGTTAAACTGAAGAAATTCTTGAAGCACAATAAGCAGATGCTAGAACAGATGGAAATTTTCTTTTTGGGCTGAGAAAAAAGAAATTTCTAATTAAGAAATGCCTGGACACTATTTTATCTCCCTTCTAGTTGACTGAACTATGAGATTTCCTTATGTCACAGTTTAGAATTTTTTTAAAAAACACTTTCTATTTCCCTCAAAATCTTTATCTTTCATATTTCCATACGCATTAGCTTAAAATCTGCTCATTTTATGTCCTTCTTATAAAATTACTATGGCACTTTCAAAAAACGAAATTAAATGAAATATTTCCATGTAATGGTTATAGTTACTACTTTTATCCCTATCCATCTGGCGTCAAGTTTGCCTCTTATGTTTTTCTCCCCATTCACTTACAACTTTATACAGTATCTATTATCCACCTAACACTATTTCTTCAGTACATTATCCTCCATATATTCAAACAGAGGCATTACAAAATGCAAAATAAAATAGATCTTTTGTACAAGTATGGAAGCAGATGACAGCTTTTCTGTCAACTCTCTTCCCAACATGCCAAATGCAACATCCAATGGTTTGTTAGTATCATTCTGGGAAAAAGAGAAGTGGTCTCCATTCACTCCTGAGCCATCCACCTGGCAGCTGCTTCTCTGACAGGTACTCTCGCCATGCCCTGATTCTTCCTGAGAGCCCTTTCCATGCTAGGTTTCTGCCATCATTCCAAGCTCTTTACTCCCTCCTAATTACCACTAACTAGAGAATACGCAGAGCACACTGAGTAGATGGTCTGAGGCAGTGGAACAGGTGCTGTACAGCTGCTCATAGCCTAACATGTATCTTATGATAAAATATCAGTCCTGTTCCTTAAAAGTCCTCAGCTATTTTTAAGATAAACTTTATTTTCAGATCAGTTTGAGTTTCATAGCAATATTGAGTAGAAGGTACAGAGATTTCATATGCCCCCTGCCTCCACACATGCATAGCTTCCTCCATTGTCAACAACCTGCACCACAGTGCCCCATTTGTTATAATCAATGAACCCACACTGATACATCATTACCACCCAAAGTCCATAGTTTACATGAAGCTTCACTCTTGATGTTGTACATTCTTTGGGTTTTGAAAAATGTATAAATGACATGTATTTACCACTGTATTATCATGGAGAATAGTTTTTACTGCCTTAAACATCTTTCATGTTCACCTATTTACCTACCTCCTGGTAACCCTGGTAATCTTTTTACTACCTCCATAGTTTTCCTTTTCCAGAATGTCATATAGGTGGAATCAAACAGTGTGCTGATTTTCCAGACTGACTTCTTTCACTTAGTAATATGCATTTAAGCTTCTTCCATCTCTTTTCATGGTTTGATAGTTTGTTTTCTTTTAGTGCTGAATAATATTCCACTGTCTGGATGTACCACAGTTTATCTATTTACTTAATGAAGGAAATCTTGATTGCTTTCAAGTTTTGGCAATTATGAATATGTAAGAATGTAAGAAATTGGCTAGCCATAAGTAGAAAGCTGAAACTGGATCCTTTCCTTACTCCTTATACGAAAATTAATTCAAGATGGATTAGAGACTTAAATGTTAGACCTAACACCATAAAGACCCTAGAAGAAAAGCTAGGTAATACCATTCAGGACATAGGCATGGGCAAGGACTTCATGTCTAAAACACCAAAAGCAATGGCAACAACAGCCAAAATTGACAAATGGGATCTAATTAAACTAAAGAGCTTCTGCACAGCAAAAGAAACTACCATCGGAGTGAACAGGCAAGCTACAGAATGGGAGAAAATTTTTGCAATCTACTCATCTGACAAAGGGCTAATATCCAGAACCTACAAAGAACTCAATCACATTTACAAGAAAAAAAACAAACAACCCCATGAAAAAGTGGGCAAAGGATATGAACAGACACTTCTCAAAAGAAGACATTCATACAGCCAACAGACACATGAAAAAATACTCGTCATCACTGGCCAGAGAAATGCAAATCAAAACCACAATGAGATACCATCTCACACCAGTTAGAATGGCAATCATTAAAAAGTCAGGAAACAACAAGTGCTGGAGAGGATGTGGAGAAATAGGAACACTTTTACACTGTTGGTGGGATTGTAAACTAGTTCAACCATTGTGGAAAACAGTGTGGCGATTCCTCAAGGATCTAGAACTAGAAATACCATTTGACCCAGCCATCCCCTTACTGGGGATATACCCAAAGGATTATAAATCATGCTGCTATAAAGACACATGCATATGTATGTTTATTGCGGCACTATTCACAATAGCAAAGACTTGGAATCAACACAAATGTCCATCAGTGACAGACTGGATTAAGAAAATGTGGCATATATACACCATGGAATACTATGCAGCCATAAAAAAGGATGAGTTTGTGTCCTTTGTAGGGACATGGATGCAGCTGGAAACCATCATTCTCAGCAAACTATCACAAGAACAGAAAACCAAATACCGCATGTTCTCATAGGTGAGAATTGAACAATGAGATCACTTGGACACAGGAAGGGGAACATCACACACCGGGTCCTATTGTGAGGAGGGGGTAGGGGGAAGGGATAACATTAGGAGATATACCTAATGTAAATGACGAGTTAATGGGTGCAGCACACCAACATGGTACATGTATACATATGTAACAAACCTGAATGTTGTGTATATGTACTCTAGAACTTAAAGTATAATAAAAAAAAAAAAAAAAGAAAGAAAAGATTTGAAAGACCAATTACTGATATTTTGTTTATAAGGTATAAAAGTTTGTTAATAAATTATATATGATTTCTGTCCTATAAAATGTAAAAGGAAAGATAAAGTAGTAAGAGAAAGTAATCAATGGCTATCACAATATAACTGAACTCTCAGAAGTGTGAAGAGAGCATTAAAACAAAGTGGGTGTATAATTAGAATTGAGAATTACACAACGAACCCCTTTTCTTGGAATTCCAACTACTATTAGGGACCATTAATTTTGGGCAAATGAAGTTCCACTAATGTTTCTTAGAGTCTTTAGCTTCAAGCTTCTATAAAAAAAATCTTAATTGATTTTGAAGATTTAGGAAGATTTCACAGACACTAACTCCTAATGAAATAGGAATAATCATTATTCATTTTCTTTCAACATCACTTGTTAAGGCTTTAGAACTATTGTAGCCAACAGTACTTATAAGTATTTATAAAGAGTTTCTCATATCCGGATTTACTCTGTTGTTTCCTTGGCTTCTATGAAAGTAGATAAACAGAAACATGAAAAATTAAATAAATTTTTGTAGGTAAGAGAAGGGTAAAGATACAAAAGTAATCAATCTTAAGCTATCTTCCCTGGAAACTGTCTCCTTTCTACCAAGCTTCTGAAAAGGGTTTTCCAATATTTTAAAAAAGATAAATGTCTAAATTTCAACAAGGGTAACATATAAACATCAACACATTATTTTCCTCTGACAATTCAAGCAATAAAGTGCTAAGGCTTTGTAAGAGTGGCTCTAAATTAAGAGGTGGTGTCAATATAAAAGACTAAAACAAAAACTTTAGTCTCATTACAGAATTAATGAGATTAATCATTCAGTTACCCCCTTTCCCTTATTTCTACTTAATTTTCCACAAAATGTTGAGGTATTCTGTTATTTTTTCAATAATGCCTTTGTTTTTTCCAAATAAACAATGTAATGATCCCACAATTCTTTTCAAATTAAAGTTTTACAGCAAAACTGCCATTACCTCTTTATTTTCATTACTTTTCTTCAGAAAACAAGTTTGAAAGTTAAGTACCTCTATTATAAGCCAACAAAATAAGATCACTTCTTAAACTTGTGCCCAAAGCTCCATTTGAGGCTTCCTTTGCAAAAGCCTGATTACATTTTCATGCAATCGAAGCGATAACAATTCTCCAAATTACTTCGGATCCACACAACCAGGAGGACTTTAGTATGTAAAAACAAAAGCTTACTGAGTTTGGGGGGATTGTCCCATTCAGAGCCTTTGCTGCTTTAATTTGAAATGAGCTCCTCTTCATTTTTTTTACCCTCTGCAAACAAAGAGTCCCTAGATTTTAGCAGAAACATTGAGAAACAATTAAAGACTGGTGAGTAGCTTTTCAAGTCATCGGCCCAGCTGAGGAATCAGCTCTTGACAGCTGGACTGATGGAATATATGAGTAGTCAAAGGAAGCCATAAGAACCATATGGAGTGACATACCACCACTTTCAAAGTGCCCAACAGAAACTCCCACAGCTGATGGTGTTCACACAGCTGTGGGTTATTAGGAAAGAGCTTTAAATGAATGCAGGAGCCCTCTTTAGGGTCATTCACTATCATAATAATGCTAACTAAAACCTGCTGGTGGTGAACCAACTTAGTGGAGAAGGACAACATATCACTGCTGTTTGACAGCTGACATAAGCTACAGGAAGTTCTCTTCATTCTGTGTGTTTTGAGAAATTAATTTTATGTCTGAGTTTTATGGTTATCTACTGGGGCTAATATAAATATGGCTTTTTACCTGACTTATATAGCTGTTAAAATTCTAAGATATGCCTTTATTAAATGTATTTTTATTTGAATTACACACAAAAACAAACAAAATACAGAGAGTCTCTACAAATTTTCTTGAAAACCTCAAGTGAATAGTCAAATAAAATTATTTTCAGCCAACATGAGGGTTTTGGAATAGCATCATGCGTAGCCAAGACTCAATTTGAAATGATTATGTAGGGGTAGGTGTACTTCTCCCCAAATTATTTCTTTGATGTTATTGATAATGGGTTAGAAATATATTACTCATTAGCCAAACACAATCATTAAGTAACAAATACCTTTAAGAGAAACTCAACCTAAAACTGTCATTTTACAATGGAGAAGCCAATTTATTTTCTCCCATTGAATTTCAAGTATGCCATATTCAGAAAAAAAATTATAATAAAATAAGGGTCACATATCACAGTCTTAAAATAACTGATGACTCTCTCTATTGTTCCTTCAACAAACACTTAGCAAGCACCTGTTATGTGTAAGAGCCTGAGATCCCCTGTAATTAATAAATGTGGCTTAAGGTAAGCATTTCTGTTTCTGGACATAGCTAAGTGAAAAGTCAAGTGTTTAGCCAAATGCACTGCCTTCTGCTTCAATCCAAAAAGAGGAATGCCAAAGAATCACTCTTTTATATCATTATAAAATAATGATCATATTTTTCTTATATGTGTACTTTACTCAATAAGGTTAATATTGTGGAATCAATAAAAGCATGTAAATGAAAGCACGATTAAGAAATCTATTAAGTAGAAGAAATGTTGTGTCTTCAAGTTATCTTTTTCCATTTTAGTGCTTGTCTACAAATGAATGGCACTTGAATCAGGACAAATTCTAATAGAAATGTGTTACTTTTATGCAATACCATTCTTTCTCTTTACTATGTACAGTTGTCATTCTTCATTCACAGGCAATAGCAGGTGACATTCATGGCAGACAATGAATTGTGCATTGAGGAGCAGGGTTAGCTGCTGCTGACAGTTGGATGAGCAAGTCTGAGAACAACATTTTGCTGCTGTTTGTTGGAGAGTCTCTCCAACCTCAGAACACTCTATTAATTCTCCTTTTTCACTTGATTTTTAAATATTTATTTTCAAATTTCTGGACTTAAAATGAATTCAATCCAAAAAGACAAAGACAAACCTTACATTCATCTACCTTTTCACAAAAATAGTAGCCAGAATGGTCACTTACAGAAAGCATATTTTTCAGGATGCTTTAAGAAGACTGGTGTTGATTTGTTCCCATCATATGTATTTTTAAGCAGCAATTTTTATTATTGTAAGTCATCAGAGAAGCCAAATAAGGATTCAGAAGTCACACTGGTCTCAACTTCACAGCTCTCTTCACTTTTGAGCTATACATTTCAGAAACCCCATTATTCTTTCTTTCATCTTATACTGAGTGAAGGCTAGGATATATAATATTTGTTTCTATCTAAAAGGGAGCACACTGTGACAACCAATTCTCCTGAGACACACACAGGTTAGTGATGAGGCTTCACTGGCCAAAATCCAGGCCTCACCAAGAAGACTTGGAGTGGGGAAAATTTGAAGTCCGCTTTGGTAGGGCTCCAGGTGCTGGGTTTCGCAGTGTTCTGATGCCTAAATGCATGAATGATTGCTGGAGGCTAGATGGAAAGGAACTAACTACATGTTTCCACAAATTAAAGGATGTGAACACTCACAAGAAGCAGATTATGTTCACCAGTTCCAAAGTGATAAAAATCCTTGGGAAATGTTGCTTTCTGCCTGTTGCATGGCTAGGTCGTTACACAGCTTGGTTTGTCTGATTCCCTGCTGGTTTACACGTGTTTCCCAGAGTGCTTGGAATAGTATTCCCTTTGTTATCAAGTGTATTGACAGCTTAAGTTCAGATTCTAGCTCCACTATTTTCCAGGAGAACTAGGACAAAAAGAAAATGGAACTCTGTCCCCTTTTTATCATGTGTAAATAAGGACAGTGGTGCCTACCTCATAGGGTTGCTCTGAGAACAGAGTGTATTAACATCTACAAGGTGCTTAACACTGCCTGGTACTTAGCAAGCACTCAGGAAAAGTTAGATATAACTTTATGTCATGGTATTAGTTTTATTACTTTAAAAGTATTACATAAATTCTTTCTTGCATTTTGGATTTACTATTAGCTATCTGGTTATATGTACATGTGAAATACCAGAAGTTATAGATACCTTTTCTCTCAAGAATACCCGTATTCTCATTGCATATAATGTGTAATTTTTTGGCCTGGGAAAAATAGGAAATTATCAGTTGACTAAAATTGGAGTTTCTTGTGTACTAAAATAAGTCTAGAATGCAATATTTCTTCAATACTAAGGTGAAATTTTTCTTTCTTTTAACAATTCTCAATTCCAAAAACAACCTATAATGAGTCTGTATACATGCTTTGGTATCCTCCATTCTACAAATAACTTGTTTTTGGAATCATGAGATTTGGAATCATGAAAATAATCATATAGCAAAAATATATTCACATATACACACATATTACATGCATATATATGCCCAATACTTGTGTGTGCACATCTTTTTGTACAGCTTAATTCATAAAGGAAGATATTGATAAATTTGACCATATTACAATTAAAAGACATTGTAAAGATGACAGGCTACAAAATAGAAGATAGTTCCAACAGATATACTGAAGGGATTAGTATCAAGTATATAGAAAAAGTCATTTCGATCAGTAAGAAAAAAAGAAATTAAAATGCAATGGAAAACTGGGAAAAAGATATAATATGTATTTTAATCAAAATAAATGTATTTGACAAACAGATAAAGCTGATCAATCTTATGAAAAACTCTTGAAAATGAATATCAGATCACAATATTATTCTTCAAAGATTTGGCAAAAATTAAGAAGTTTGACAATACCAAGTGTTTGTTAGAGAGTGAAGATAAATCAGTTTGTCAAAAATAATTTCTTGAGTTGTAAATCTTGTAGAGTTTAATATTTCGTACCCTGGCCTTCCAAGATATAAACACAGAGAAAGAGCTGCATGTGTGCACAGAGACACGCATAAGAGAGCGCCTACTAAAAATAACAAAAACTTTGAAAACTCCAAACGTCTATTGACAGGAAAATGGATAAATAAATTGTAGTATATGTTTATTGTATATCGTAAAGTAATTGAAAACAAATAAATTACAGATACAGCAACATGGATAAATCTCAATAACAATGATGAACAAAAAGCAGCAAAACCAAACAAACATAAACAATGTATTGTTTAGTATATGCATGTCTGTTTGTTTATGTGTATGCGCTGAAACTATTTTTAAAAGAATAATATATACAAAATTTGGGATAGTGCTTATCTCTGAGGGGAGAGAAAGGGATTCAAAAATAGTGTATACATATAAATAATATTGTATAGATAAATATAAATTCCACTTCTTGGGGGAGGTTGTAGGCTCATGGGCATTTTTATGTCATTAAAACAAATAAAAGATGGTCATGCTTAGTCAAATGATGATAGTGTATCCTGGACTAAGAATGATAATTAATCTAATTCCAGATATTGGGCATCCAGAAAAGATGGCAGCTCCCTTTAAGAAGGTTAGCAGGTTATTTGTCTTTATTACTGACTTTATATGTTCCATTTTGTGTTGTATTTGGTATCTTATGTGAGTCACTCCACAAGCTATTACTTCTTTTTATAATATATGTCAAAAGATAAAATTACACAGAATTTCCTTTTACATTTTACAAAATGTACTATGGTGAGCCCTAACTTAGTTGGCAATAAACACTACTGCTGATCCCTTCAAAGATTCACCAAGCAACCGGGAAACTTAATGAGATGGCAAAAATAACAAACTTATTTTAAAAAGACAACTTGAAAAAGCTTACTTGCTTTCTTTTTCTTCCTGTCAATCACACTTATTTTGTGATACATTAGCTGCTGCACATGCCATGTGCTCCATGTTTGTAGTAAGTATTAATCAGGTAGAGGAGAATAAAGTCTACTGTTCAACTTTAAAATATAAATGTAAATATTTGTTTTCAGATACAGTCAGAAAGTGTATGGCACAAATAAGTTTTTTAAAAGACTCAAAAAATCTCTTGAAATTCATTAATCTTCTAATTATTACTATCCACATTTAGGTTAAAACATTATAGAAAAGCACAGCTTTTAGGCATGTTATGCTTTGCACTTGATAATTTTAACTTTGAAATTCAAAGTTGATGTTGTAATCAAATTCATGTCAATTGAACAAAGAATATATAATTCAGAGACGCAGTAAAATGTCGATGAAATATCATGGACATACCAATGTAGAGAACATAGAAACATAAACCCATACATTTGAACCAACCTTACAAAACCATTCATAAATATGTAGCTAATGATTCACTCTACATAGTATGGTCCACAAATGAAAGAGCAGAAATGATCTCCCCCAGAACCTTAAGCAGGCTATGACAATAGACTTGGCATTTAATTATGATCTCCAAATTGGTAATATCAAATCAGCTGAGGTGCATATGTACATCTGTCTGCTCACATGGTTGCTCCTGTGCACACGCTTCACGACTGATCAGATTTTAGCCAGAGAGTTTTCTAGTTCAGGAGGAGCTTGGAGTTAGGTATAATGAGTACGAAAAGGAACCTATATATGTCATTCCCTCGCTTACACAATATTGTTTTCTTTATCCTCTGCGTGCCATGAACTGTGTCAGATGCTAAGGAGTAATGTTGGGCAAACATGGTAAGGCCTCTGTCCTCATGTAGGCAAGTGAATGGAGAAATGTGATCAGAATGGTGTGTGTTTTGAGAAAGAAGCACCATGTGCTCCAATCATTTCGGCAATCTGGACTTTAAGAATCCACAAACAATTCCCAAATCAAAGTCTCCTCGTGAAAGAGGAAGCCGAACTTCATGGAAGAGCTCTCAGGGCTTGGTGCTTCTCAGAAACGGGAAGTCCTAAGAATGAAGCTTAAGTGGTGGGCTGACAAGAGTTAGCCCGAAGAGGCAGTGGTTAAAACATAAAGAAACTTCTAAAGCAAGTTAACAAGTTTAGATTTCATCCCAGGGCTATGGGAATCTCTGCATGATCAAGAAGTGAAATGAACACATACATATTTTATGAAGATCACTCTAGTGGCTGTGTGAAGAAAGGATTAAAAGGGAACAAGTTAGGGTGCAGGGAAACCAGTTAGAAAACTATTGCTGTAATCTGGGTAAGAGATGCTGGTTTGAACTAAGGTAACAGGGAGAAGCAGGAGATTCAAGTCCCTTAAAATGTAGTATGAACTGAACTGGGTGAGTGGTTAAAGAAAGCGGAGAATCAAGTTTTCTTGCTAAGCTCTATGTGAGGCTTTAAGAATAAAATGAGGTTTTAGTTAGGACATGGAAGAAATTATGTTAACCTATGCTTAGCTTCTACTTACAAGGAATAGTGCGAAAAGATCCTCTGCCTAAAACACTAATCTAGGATATGATAAAGAAGATATTTAGATATTTCCCCATCCAATAAGTATGTATGTACATAATACATTTTACCTATATACATCTAATTATATATAATTCAAAAATAATTTATATTTAATACAACTCATGTGTTAACAAGACTGCATTTTGCAGACAGCTATTGGTTATGAGACTGTAGGAAAAAACTTTTTACACTTTGTTTTTTGTTTTGTTTTGTAGTACAATTATCACATAATAGAAAGTAAATTATAATATCAAAATTGCATTTGAATTTTTTAAATTCAGAACTGGTCATCAGGAGTAGATAGATGCCTTCTATTTTGGAAAGGCACAGAAATGAGCCATGTAAGTTATATATTGACAAACCATTGGAAACGTTCTGGAACAGTTATTCCCAAACATAGCTGCACATAAGACTTACTTGCTGCATCCTCACATCGTGGAAAGGGCAAGAAAGAATGAACTCATTCCGTCAAAGCCCTTTTAAAAGGGCACCCAATCCCCTTCACGAGGGAGGAGCCCTCGTGGCCTAATCACTTAGTAAAGGCCCCACCTCTTAATACCACCTCATTGGCAGCACCTGGATTGGAGCAGCCATGCATTGAAACCATAGCACCAGCGGATCATTTTAAAATGGCAGCGCTCAGCACACACTCCAGATCAATTCAACTGACAATCTTTAGCGATGAGACACAGGCTTTGGCAGCTTTTTAAGCTCATCCGGTGATAACAATGTGCAAACAAGTTTGGGGACCACGGGTGTAGAACAGGAAGATAAATAAAAGAGAACTGAAACTGCTCACTGTACATATTGGAGCTGGTATAATTTTCAGGCCACACACTCAGGTGTGTAAGAAATGTCTGTAATTTCTCTTTTAAGTCTCCTATTCCACATGGTGACTGAAATCTACTCTGTCAATCCAGGACTTCTTTCTTCGTTCTCTCTGTTGCCCCTTTCTTTTTTTACTTTTTCAGAGACAAGGTCTTGCTCCATCACCCAGGCTGGAGTACAGTGGTGTGATCATGGCTCACCGCTGTCTTGACCTTTTGGGCTTCTCAAAACTTCCTCAGCCTCCCAAGTTAGCTAGGACTACAGTGTACACCACCATGCCATGCAGGGCTTCTGTTGTTTCTTATTTGGGGATTGAGGGAGTTATAAAATACCAGGGAAAAGGGGTTAGCAGGGATGAGTTTCCAGCTAATATCAATCCATATTGGTTCCACTAAGTCCCCTCAACACATGGCTTCTTTGGGTGTCAGTTTCTGAGATCCCTAATGCATCTGCCTCATCCCATCCACACGGTCCCCATGCTTGCTGATCACAGCCTCACTGCTCCTGGATGCAAGGCAGACATTCTGCTCCTTCCCACTTCCCAATCAAGGAATAAGAGCAGGCTTTAAAAATAGTGTAGAAAGAAATTGAGAATGGAAAACACTATTTAATAACATATCAAAATACAAATCATGATACTCTGCTTATCGCCTGCCATTTATGTGAAGAATTTGTATATTTGTTAAAATTTGCTTGGCTTCTGTTATTATTATCTTCAACTTTTATTTTTTTTCTGGAATCTTTTAAAGCCACTTATCCCTTTTGTGAGGGCAAATTTTTCAAATTAAAACATACAATCCATAAAGCTACTTAACTGCATACACAGGACAGCAATACTACACAGTATATTAAAGCTAACAGCAAGGAGGATGGTCCTGCCAGCCTTGCCACTTTGGGGAATTCCCAGGATTCCCTCAGGAAACCTCCTAAGGAAAACTCTTTGACCATAAGGGACTCATGACTGGCTGATATGACACCAGTGTCAATTCTTTTCTAAGAGTAGTCAAATTTTTCATAAATACAAGTTACACTTGTTTAAAGATGAATACTGACCAGCATCTGCCTTTCAACATTTCCTCAGCTCCTCTACGAACCTATTCTGTATAGTGATCTCAGGACTGCACTTCTAGCATCAGCAAACAATACACTATTGAAGCGAGAGCCTGTATTTTTAGGGAGAGCCTATAGTCATTGTTGATTTACGATTCTATATTTTTTATTGATTTCTATAAAAACAGCATCCTTCAAAATATAGATATTTAGGTACTATTATCTATAGATAATTTTCCATCAACAATCTACTGGAATATGGGAAACGTAAAAGAGTAGTCTAGCAAAAGTTTACATAAAGTATACTTAAAACTAGGTAAAAAGTATTTGCATATTTGGTGTAAAACTGAAAGAAACTAGACGACATCAAATTAATGACTATGTGTTAGGTGGTTGGGAAATGGGTATTTTTATTTTAAATATCCCTGAATTTTTTAATAATTTTAATGCTGAATATTTTTAATGGTCCCTTGATGTTTATTATGCTAGATATAAAGCAGAACTACAACTCTGCTCATTAGAATATAGCTTAGGGCATGTCCTGGCTACAGTAAAATTTCTTAAACTATAATTAAAGCCCTCAGCTTGGTTAGTGAGTGGAATAAAGCATGACTTTCTATAAAGGCTTTTTTACAGTTAAAAGTTGAGGGATTAACTACCGGGATGTGTTTAAATTTAAATAGCAAGATGGTGGTGTAGGTATGTCAAAGCATTTATCATTCATCAATAAAAATGTGCTCAGGCTAAGTGCTTTTAAATATGCATGACTAAGTTCCCAGTGTATTCTGTGGTCATTTACTTGCTGTGCAGCAGCCTGCCTGATTGCCTGTTATCTGACCAGGAGCTCAGAACTTAATGTGGTATAGCAAAGAAAGTTCAGGCCCAAAACATCAACTCTGAATATTGAATAATATTTCATGGTATCAGAAAGAGGAATAAAAAGGGCTCTAAATGAGAAGAAGAGTGAATACATCTGTTGCCTTTTTATTGAGGAAGGAATAGGCACATCATCCTGGCTAGAATCAACTTTCTGTATACCAGCTGATCTTCCTGTACAGTGATGCTTTTCCTCCTTAAAAGTAGATTCCACATCACATTATATGCCACAAAAGTGAGTTCTGACATACACAGTGCAATAGTATCTGGGCTATGGGGAGAAAGAAGGGGATTGGATGAACCCACATACTTTTGATAAGCACATGACCTACAGTTTTTAAGTGGAAACAAAAATTCTCAAACACAGAGAATATTCCTTCCCAACTCTTGGCAAGTTCAAAATCAGATTTGAGATTCATCTATATTTAGGTGCTATTTGCACAGACAGTGGAGTTTCCAGAGATGGTCTTGCCTCATGCATCTTATAGTGAAGTAGGAGCATAAAAGTATCAACAGCAAAGGTACAAGGCAGAGTTAAGCAATGGACCACAAAAGAGATTACTCAGGAAATGTATAAGGAAGTGAGATGCCTGGCAGAGAGGATTGAGAGGAGTTTTATGGAGGACATAGAATGTGAGGTAGATTGTGATGGTAGGTACGTTTTCAATAAACTGGATGTAAATAAGGCTTTCCTGGGGATAAGAACTACAACAACAAAGGCAAAGAGGAAAGACTGTAGAAGTTATGATAGGAGAAAGGTGGAGCATGGAACATAAAGCCTATACAGGGAATAAGAGATACGTACTACAATACCGAGGGAGTAAATGTCAGACCAGAGCTGAATTGAGCAAAATGATAACTTGTTTGAGCTGCTCAGTAGTTTCCTAACTATAACAAGAAGGAGAGAATGAGCAAG
This sequence comes from Macaca thibetana thibetana, assembly GCF_024542745.1. Taxonomy (NCBI): domain Eukaryota; kingdom Metazoa; phylum Chordata; class Mammalia; order Primates; family Cercopithecidae; genus Macaca; species Macaca thibetana. Next base: position 61,760,720 of record NC_065589.1, read on the forward strand.
AGAAAGAACAATCAGTATTTAAATATTTGGAGATTACACGTACAACTCTCAATGTTAGGCTTCTCTTGAAAAATCTAAAATTCTGATATCAATGCTGGGTTTGCATCCTCACATGTCAGTAATCAATGAATTTGAGCAAAAGTAGACTCCTGGAGGACAGGGCAGGTACTCTGTTGAAGGCCACGGTCCCTAACACTTCCTATTCCCTCTGCAAATGTCCACTGCCATTTTTTTTTATGACTAGTCTGAGTTTTTGTTGTTGTTTTGTAATAAAGATAAACATTTTTCATAAATTTTGCTTCAACAATTCTCAGGTAACTGATATCAGCGGTATTTGAGCTTTCTGACCTCCACCATAAAGGAAAATCAGAAGATATTGAACACCAGCTGGAAGCATTTGTTCTTCATCTGGTAGCTAATGACAAAGCTTTGAAATATTTTGAGGATTTAAGTAACTGATTTAAGACATGTTTTAAGAAGCATAATCTGAAAAAGAAAAATAGATTTCAAACAGGAATATCAGTTTCATTTTGCTATTTAGCTAATTACTTCTGCACCTTGTCACATAAGTATGCCTTAGCAAGAATGTCACTAAATCACCCCAGTCCTCAGTTTAATAGATAAGAAAAAGAGTTGAGTAATTTGTAATAAATGACCTCTAACTCTGAGAACTTTCTAAGTCTGACAATTTCTGACCATCTCTATATGTGGATTCTGCAATAGGTATTGTGTTCATGTCACATTCTTTTTTTTACACTCCTTTAAATTGTGTATTTGGAATAAGTAAAAGAGTCTCAGCTGCCTTCACAGAAGACCTTGATTTCTGTTAATCTCCCCCAGTGCTAGGTTTCAGAATGACTACTAAAAATGGAGCCATCAGATGAAGCCCATTTCCCAAGGCTGCTCATTATGTGTGAGTCTGGAGGTTGCCTCCTAAAAACAAGATATAATTTTGAAAAATTTATAACTAGCCAAGAGAGTCACGAAGGGTCCCTTTCAGCTGCTTCTTGTACACAATATAGTTTCAGCCCTTGGCCTTCTACTTAGTTCCTCGACAGAAGCCAGCATCTACCTGGATTTTGCTATGTTTGTCAGAATTTTCTGATTCAAGCAAGAGCCAGCAGCTTAAAAGATTCTCCAACACAAAACCCCAAAGTCCCCTAAATTAGGATATATATTCTGTTTTTGTGATTCAATTATAGTTATTGACCAAAACCTTGTTAAAGAGAGGGCAGCACAGGTTGCAGGGCCTGGTCTCTAGCTTTCTTTACAAAGTTAGATTCAGCTTGAACAGATTTACACAAAAAATAAAATAATCAGAACTTTTTTTCCCAGAGATACATCGATTGCTCTTTTGAACTTAATTCGTATTCTCTTAGTATACTGAAAAGTGGCTTGTGGTAAGAAAATAAATGGATATTTGTCCAAAATATTTTTATAATTTTAAAGTTGAGGAGTTGAAAATATATTTTGAAATATTTAACCTAAATAAGTTAAATTCTGACTAATTTTAGAATATACATTTGTAGGGCAAAGTTCTATTCTCTTTGGCTCCCATCAGAAAAATGTTCACAATCCACAATGTTCCAAAACAAAACCATTCAATGTTAGACTCAGAAATCTGCTCTGCTGGCTGGATCTGACTGCTAAAACAGAAACATCTTCAACACATAAAACATTTTATTGATTTGAGATGGGCAAGGACCCCTTACAGATATTACAAAGCATGCCAAATTGATTTCAGGTAATTAAGATCATAGGAAGAAGTATGTCCAGAATATCAATATTTTACAAGAAAGAGGCATATTATTTCTGACAAATTTATGGCATGTACTTTTAACAAGTTCTAATATTTCTTCCTTGAATAAAATGTTCACAATGAAATTGGATAATAAGAATTATACTCTGGGTCACAAAGTACTTGTGAGATTTTTTGGAGTAGCATCTAAAAATGTTAATGCTACTAAATACTCCCTTCCAGGTTACAGCTCTCTAAATTTAATACACGAATCAAACAAAGCTATTTGGAGGCACCCTGATTTTTCTTGCTTCTGTAGCTTATTATACTCATTACCTCACTTCAATCAGGTTTTGGATGACTTGTTTCTATTCTAGGTAGTGCCTGTGTTAGAATGGTTTAATCATACTAATAATGGTTGGCTTGATTCTCCCATCCTATGCCCATGTAACTTCCCTAAAGTCAAAAATCCCTTTCAAAGTGCCTTAACCTTGAGAATTCATGTGTTGCCCATATGAGAATATTTGTACATCTTTAAGACGATTGCTTCTTTGTTGCTATTATTATCTTCTTCTCAAAACAAATAGAACAAACAGTGCATGTCATGCCCATATTTTTCAGAGACGAAATCTCCAGAAAGTACTTAATAGTCCAACTGGAAAATGTTGTAATAATACAGTGTTTCCTGATTTTTCAATTTACTACAGGTGAGTAATCTCTGAAAAACCGAAGACAGTGACCAGATTGAATCAGTTTTAACAATTTGAATCTTGAATGATTTCCAGCGTGCTTGTATCCAAGCTGTTTTTGCCCTTATTAACTACTACTTCAAATAAAGATTAAATACTTTTTCTTTGAAAGTTAGCTGAAAGTACTGGAAAATTGTGTGCTTTAGAAAACTACATTCGTTATAAAATGACTGGGCATTGTAATTACACTGATATTTTACTTGGTTTTGCCATTAATTTGGGGGTAGGGATTTTCTCTTTAAATTCTTCTTTGGTGTGCTGATATTCTCTAAAAAAGACCTAATTCCAATCAATTCAGACATTTCAACATTACCGGAACATTTAATTATATAAGTATTACAATGGGGCTTTGGAAAAAAGTTGCAGACTTTCAACACTGAATATACTAAGGTATTTTCCAGTCTTCCAAATGGGCCTTAGAATTCTAGTTTGGAATAAAGTCCTCCACCAGCACGTTACGACTACTCTAAATTTAGCACCGACCACTATATTAAGCTGAATTTGCCATATACTGAAACAAAGGCAGAAAAAGTAAAAATATACATGGTTTTGAAAGATGGTGTATGTTCTATTAAATTATAATGCATCTAAAGAAAGTAATCAAAATATAAAGTTTGAATAACTGGGATGCAATTTCTAAAATTTGATTTCAGTGTATCTGAATTTTAATTTTTTTTTTTTTTTTTTTTTTTTTTTTTGAGACGGAGCCTCGCATTTTCGCCCAGTCTGGAGTGCAGTAGCAAGCTCCAGCTCCGCCTCCCGGGTTCACGCCATTCTCCTGCCTCAGCCTACCGAGTAGCTGGGACCACAGCCGCTCGCCACCAACCCGGCTACTTTTTTTTTATTATTATTTTTAGTAGAGACGGGGTTTCACCGTGTTAGCCAGGATGGATCTCAATCTCCTGACCTCGCGACCCGCCCACCTCGGCCTCCCACAGTGCTGGGATTACAGGCGTGAGCCACCACGCCCGGCCTGAAATTTTTTCTTTTTTTTTTTTTAAGTGCATTTAGATGTCTTAAAAATTTACTTTGGATTCCCATTGTTAATGAACACAGCCAAAATCACCTTTTACTTCTTTAAAAACAGCAAATGCTAAGGAGAAAGATTACTGATTCTGAACATAAAGGAAGAAAGCATTAGCAATCATGCCTGGTAGATTCATCAAAGAATATGAAAAAAAAAAAATGAACTTTTTATGATCATCTTATGTCAAGGAAAACCTTTCACTTGGGCGATCTCATTCTACCACATGCATAGAAAACGCTTACTGTCATAATCACAGGGTCACTGAACACTGAAACCACATCAGGAGATCAAATGAGCACAGACTTTGTAAGCTTTGTAAGCTGATAAGCCCTGGCTAAACTTACATCGATTCTTGAAGAATACGACTATTTGGGGAAAGGACAGGGCACAGTATACAGGAAATTTTTCCTAGCAGTTGTTTTGAAATTTTAACATTTGAAAAAAATATCAAAATTGGCACCTGTGTTGTACAAAATGCATAGCTACTTAAGAAAATCTTATTTTTTTCTTGTAAAAACTTGTTTCCCCAGTTGCACTGTTTGAAAATGAATCATGTACCAGAAGGTTGTTCAGGATTATGAAACTTAATGCATTTTATCACAAGCAAATATAAACATTTTCAAGGAAAGCACAGGCAAGAGACATGAAAGACCATATGTTTTCAATGCACTCCATGTCAAAACAATACCAGTCTCCAGAAAATAACTGCTAGTCATATTGAATTATTTTGCCTGATATCTTCCAAAAGTTACTTGGAAGAAATTACAGTGCACTCATGTACCATATAATGGGTAAAAATAGATTTCCCCAGACCAAACATATTACATTCATGAATTATTTTATTGGCCATAATACTTTATAGGATTTCCCAGTTTTATTGCTCATGGGTTAGTGGCAAAGTTAAAAAGAAGATAAGAGAAATAGAGGCTTAATTTTCTGGAAAATATTTCTCAACAAGCTATGTAAACTTTTATTACATGAATAGTCTTACTATACAAAAATAGGCAGGGCATGTTCTCTTCCCAGAGACAGATATATTTTTTCTTCTGGTGAGAGCCTGTAACCATACACAGGTTCACACTTCTCCTGCCATGCTCCACTTTGAAGCTCAAACACACACATGAACAGAAAAAGAGAGAACAGCAGCAAATCCACTTGAAAAAGAAGAGGCTGAAATAGCGCTTCTCTAAGCAGCCTTCTGGCTTTAACATTTCACTAGTCTCCCTTTTTGACCCATGTCAAAACACCGCTCAGGTGATTAGATGGAGCACTGCAAAGGATTTGTTCAACATATAATCCTTTTCACTCTGCTCTTAGAAATGGCCTTTTGCATTGCCAAACCATTTTCTAAATAATTATATCAAAAACATGGTAAAATAAATCCTCAAAAAAAAAAAAAATCTTCAACATCAAAGAGACAAATCACACCCTAGAAACAGCCTCTCACACTGCAGGGAGGAGGCAGGGCAGGGAGAGCGAAATGGAAGGATCCTTCCCTAGTGATGCTGGTAGGATTCCTTGTCCCTTTCACAAGATCATTCCTAATCTTCTTCTGTGTTTTGGGCCCACGGTTTACTTCCAATATTCCTTCTATTTTTGAAGGCCTAATGTGTACCAGACCCTTTGCTAGATGTTTACTATCCCTTACCTCATTTAATCTTTTCAGCAACCTAATGCACATCTTGACACATAGTGTGAGCTAGATAACTTGCAGAGCTTAATACAAAATGAAAATTTGGGGTGTGTGGTCCTAAAGGCAAGGAAAATTGTCATGACAGATTATAATATATAAAGCACTTACTTTTCTTTCGCAGCCTCTTTCTTAGGACATTCTTCATTTGCTAATTAATGTTGTGCTCCTGGGGCACGGGAACACTCACCAGGCGAGTGAAGATGCTCACAGGTGTCCCCAGTCTCGCCCTGTGTTGCGTGCACTCACCTGAACACGTGTAGCTCATCAGGTGCTAGATTGCCCCTCTTGCTGACTACCCAATCAAGGCTTCATGCCCCAGCTCTGGGGATAGGGGCATTGGGCCAGGCATCTTCCCTTCCTACTAGCCCAACTCCAACCTGAGGCAGAGGGGACACACTAGGAAGGTACCTGGATCGCAAGTGGGTAAAAGTTTCATTCCCACCTGTGCAATGTACCATGACACCACTCCAAGACACTGCAGGACATGCAAGACCCTCCCCGTGCCTTCACCCTGGCCCCTGACAAGGAAGAAGGGCCCCAACAGGCACCACTAGGTGAGGGAGGCCAGTCAGGGCCCAGGGTGCAAAGGGGAGGGGAGCTGGCAGCCAGAAACACATCTGGGGTGGTGGGGAAGCCCCCAGCACTTGCTCCATTGTTATTTCTGACTTTATTTACAAATCAGCAAATGAAAGATATAATTACTAAGAATTTATAATGGTGACTATACAACCTTAAACTAAGTTCAGGACACTTCTGAGGGGGCATGGAGCTTTGGGTGACTGCACTGGTCACACGCCCATGAAATCAGCTTTGCTAAGGAAGAGAAGACATCTAATAAATATTAGTTCCTTTCTCTTCCTCAACTATTCTCTCTAATAGCCCTTAGGGCCCCCACCCACCCAATTGAAAGCATGAGGTTTCTTTGACAAAAACATAGTACATATATTTCCACCAAGAGAAAAAAAGAATCATTATTTTCTATTTCCTCGTTTCTTACAAATGAGAAACTGACTCGGAGAGAGATTAAGTAACATGGTAAAAGATCCATCTGGTATGCACGTGGTAGACCTGAGTCTGAAACCAGAGTCCTTGGCCTTTGTGTTACATGCAGCTGTCGGGTAGTAGGAGTGACAAATGCATGATGAACACTTCCTAATAAACGTGTTGATATCTGATAATGTTTTTACCTACTTTTACCACTGACTTTTAGGAAAAAAATAACCAAAACATCTTGACACTTTAAGCAGATGTTTATGAAATGTCCAACTTGTATGTTATGGTTTTAATGTGAATGCATCACTTTTTGAGAAAAATAAATCTCCTCATAGATAGCCATCACTAACCTGTTAATTGTTCATGTATAGTATAATGTATAATGTTTCATTAACTCATGCTTTAGAAATAAAGGGTACCTAGTTTTTGTAAACTTATTTTTGTAATAGTCTTAAAATATATTATAAGCTTAACCTTGCACATAGTCTTGAAATGCACATACATGCCATTATATAAGCCTATAAATTTTAGATAAATTTATGTTTTATTCTTTAATTAATACTAATCAAAACAGTATATTATATTATCAAAAAATTGGAACATAAGGAAAAGATAACAAATCACTCACCTGACCACTCTCACACAACCACACTTAATTTTAGTGTATTTTTTTCTAGTATTGTGTGATAAAAATATGAAATTATAGTCTAGCACTTTGTTTTAAATGAACGGAAAATCTAAAACCAACAAGCAAAGTCCCCACATATGATTTTATTATTTTGCCAAAGGCACAGAAGTGGACTAGAAAGTTTTAAAGTATCTTTTCTATATTGAAACTAAAATTACAGCTTTTTATTTTGAAAAATGTGAAAAAGAAAAAGTAAAAATCTCCCAGAACTCACCTATGAAGTAAAATTTTCTTCTACTCCACGCACTTAATTCTCTATGCTAGACTTAACTATTTTTAAAGTTTTTATACTCTTTAAAAATAGTTAAGTCTAGTATAAAGAATTAGATATAAAGGTATATATCTTGCTCAAAAAAGTTCTCAAATTCAAGATAGATAGATATATGTAGATACACATGAATATACACACTATTGTATTATAGGAGTCATACTATACATATTGATGTGTAACTGTATTCATATACTCAATAGCTTGTAACCTCCATCTAACTAACTAAAATGTTATATTTTGACCTTATATGTTTATTATGTTTATTAATGTCTATAAAAGTAATTAAAGCCTACAGGGTAAGATATTTTCAGATCAGAAAATAACATTTTTCACACTGATATATCTAGAAGTCTGTTGGACATGCAGATCCTTTTTTCTTTTCTGTTTTTTTTTTTTTTTTTTTTTTTTTGAGACAGGGTTTCACTGTGTTGCCCAGGCTGGAGTGCAGTGGCACAATCACAGCTCACTGGAGCCTCGACCTTCTGGGCCCAAGCAATCTGCCCATCTTGGCCTCCCAAAGTGCTGGGATTACAGATGTGAGCCACTATGCCCAGCAAGATACTTTATTTACCCATTATCAATGGGGCATCCTTTCGAAGCAAAAATACTTTGTTCTACCTCCTAACCTCTCTTGACCTTCATATGTACCTTTCTGGTAGAACTTACTACAGTCTGTTTATATTACTTACAGTTAAGAACCCAAGTCAATCCTCTCAACTAAATTACAAAATATTGTGGAAAAGAACAATATATCTTGTTTCTCCCTTACTCTTTAGAAAATAGTGTCTTTATTTCCTTGGTTAATGTTTATTGCTTAAACAAATGCATAAATCAGTAACTCAATTTACTTTGACTTGCTTCACTAACAGTAGTATTAGGTTTGCACTAATCAAACTCCTAATGTAGTTTTTCTTTGTGATGCACATTTGAGATGACAGGCCAAGTTCAGTGTGTGAGCATTGCCAAAACAACGAGTGCACCCATGTAACAAGTAAGCCTGAAGCTGTGTTCTCATATCCTGGTAATTAGCAGGGAAATTTCATTATCACTGTAGCCTTTTAAAATACCCCCTCATACATGACCATTTTTAATCTACTTGAAGAGATCATGACAGTAATAAGCTTCTAAAAACTTCAGCCTTTTCAGTCTCTGTAAGTAGAGACTAAAACCTTTTATTAATCGGAAAAAACCTGTAAGATTTTGAACTCAGTTTTATCGAATTGCACACATATGCTTTAATTTCTTAGTAAACACATATGCCATGTCTTTATGTGTTTGTTTTTCTATTCTCATATATGCTCAACCTTATAAATAGTATTTTTCCTTGTTTTGAGTCCCAATTTCTTCTAGATTTTGACTACATAAATTTTCAAATATACCTAAAAAAGAGTAGTATAATAAAGTCACCCCACAAACTTCAACCATAATTTAATAAACATTTAGAGTCCTAAAAGTTAGATAATTTTTTTCCCAGAAAATTTTATGACATTTCTTGTCAGCCTCTCTTTCAAACTCTAGACAAAGTTCTACACAAAAGTAAACAGGAGAAGAATCACCTCAAAACAAACAAGCTTCAGGAAGTGAAAACCAGAACCACATGTGCACCCTGAACCGCATCTTTCAAGGCAAGACTGGCCTTATACTTAGGCACCTTGTTTGCAATATAAAGCAGTGGAATGAAGAGTTAAGAAAAAAGGATGCACATGATTAATAGGTCCTAAATGCTAGCAAAACTTTATGCACCTGGAACTGCACTGCATCCTGTAGACTACACAGAGGTGGGATAAGGCATGATCCTTGCCATCAAGGAGCTCACACATTTGTAGGAAATGAGAAATTACCTAATTACCAGGAGAAAGGTATACATTTAATTTGAAAAGTCAGAAATATATCATTATGATGGTGTTGAATCATTTATTTACAAGCTATGTATTTTATTTTTTCTTTCAAAGCAATAATTCCTTTTTACTTTATATTACTAAGAGACATATTAATGATAATAAATATTTAGTAGTTTGGTAGAAGATTCCCACTTTCCTGCCTTTAACTATCAACAAACTATATCGTTAAAAAAGTTTTCATGCAATACATATGTTACCAATGATCTCTTGTTTCTCCTGTAGCCCATGATCAACTTTGGCAAGCTAAGTGAAAAGGCATGTAACTTCTTTTTAGTTGACTTATCCACAGCAAAGTTTTATAGAAACTCTTCCTCAGCTTATCCTTTCAGTATGACAATTTACTCTGACCTCAGGCTGGCTGCTGGGAGAGAAGGGGGGTAAAGTAAAATCAAGTGGAATTATGAAACTTACTCCAAATCATCACTCGCATTACGTAGTGTGGTCCAAGGGCCAGGAGCATAGGGATTCCCTGGGAGCTTGTTAGAAATGTCTTATCCAGCTCTCCTGGAGAAGAATCTGCATTTTAATAAGATCCCCAGCTGATTTCATATGCCCATTAAAGTATGAGAAGTACTCTTCTAAATTGTATTTGATCTCTATGCAGATCCTGTGACATCATTGCATGATTTTACCCCTCCTCTGACAATATGGTTGCTTAGGATTAGAGAAACAGGTTTCACTTACCTTTTCTAAATGATATACACACTCATGGATAAATTTGATTTAATAATCTTTTACATAGAAATCCTAGGTTTAAAGCCTTTTTAGCTACTGTCTATGAAAATTAATACTTGATGATAATACCTTTGATTTTTAGAAATCAATTAGAATTCTCAACTAGAAGAGAAAGTCATTTCACATTTCCATAATAATCAACAGATTTATCTATCTCTCTATGTAATACTCAGCAAAAGAAAGTAAAGAAAGATTAAACACTAAAACCAAAAATATTAGATAGAATAAATAGAATTCTTGCCATTAGCATACTCTAACCTAAGCCATTTTGAAAACGCATACGCACATAATTTCATAGCATATTCCACACCCATTTTCTACAGAGCAAATGTGGATTTAGTGTTTAAAACCTTTTGTTTTCTGAATAACTGCAAAATGTTTTTTCCACTTTGATTTTTTTGGGGTTTGTTTGTTTGTTTTGTTTGTTTGTTTTGAGACAGGGTCTTGCTCTGTCACCCAGGCTGGAGTACAGTGGTGCAATCATGGCTCACTGCAGCCTCAACCTCCCAGGCTCAAGTGACTTTCCCACCTCTGCTTCTCTATTAGTTTGGACCACAGATGTGTGCCACCACACCAGGCTAATTTTGTTTTTTTATGTTTTGTAGAGACTGGGTCTCACTATGTTTCCCAGGCCAGTCTCAAATTCCTGGGCATAATCAATCCTCCTGCCTCAGCCTCCCAAAGTTTACAAAATACTTTTAATTGGAGAAAACCGAGAAGGCTAAAGTGCTTTTCATTTTATTATATTCCCCTCTCACATTTTAGTGGAGCAAACTCTGGCTTTTAAAATTATTTAAAATGTGAATAAAATACTTCTTAGTTCACTATTTGTTTCTTGTTTATCTCTAAATATATTTGCACTTCAGCAATGATAGCAATATATGTAAGTAACAACTATCTTCATGAGTTCACAAATATTCAACAAATCTCTCCAGAGTTACCCCTACTATTCAAAAGACACATCTGATTTCAATAAACTAACAGGTCCTTAGGAAAACTATAATTGAAGGGGTAGAAATGAGATGAACTGGTAGAACCAAAGGAGAATTTGGTTTTGATGGTAAATGAATGGATCCAGACATTAGTCATGTGGTTAACTCTAGTGTGGTGATGTGGTTTGGCTGCATCCCCACCGAATCTCATCTTGAATTGTAGCTCCCATATTTCCCATAATTCCCAAGTGTCGTGGGAGTGACCTCACGAGAGGTAATTGAATCGTGGGGGAGGGTCTTTCCCATGCTGCTCTCGTGATAATGAATAAGTCTCATGCAATCTGATGGTTTTATAAAGTGAAGTTTCCCTGCACATGCTCTCTTGCCTGCCACCATGTAAGATGTGACTTTGTTCCTCCTTTGCCTTCCACCATGATTGTGAGGCCTCCCTAGCTATGTGGAGTTTTGAGTCCATTAAAACTCTTTTTCTTTATAAATTACCCAGTTTCAGGTATGTCTTTGTTAGCAGTGTAAGAACAGACTAATACAGTAAACTGGTACTGGTAGAGTGGGGTACTGCTATTAAGATACCTAAACATGTGGAAGTGACTTTGGAACTAGCTAACAGGCAGAGCTTGGAACAGTTTGGAGGGCTCGGAAGAAGACAGGAAAATGTGGGAAAGTTTGAAACTTCCTAGAGACTTGAAGGGCTTAGAAGATAGTAAGATGTGGGAAGGTTTGGAACTTCCTAGACACTTGTTGAATGGCTTTGACCAAAATGCTGATAGTGATATGGACAATAATGTCCAGACTGAGGTGGTCTCAGATGGAGATGAGGAACTTCTTGGGAACTGGAGTAAAGATAACTCTCGATATGCAATGAGACCAGCAGCATTTTGCCCCTGCCCTAGAGATCTGTAGAACTTTGAACTTGAGAGAGATAATTTAGAGCATCTGGCAAAAGAAATTTCTAAGCAGCAAAGCATTCAAGATGTGATTTGGGTGCTGTTGAAAGCATTCATGTTATATATTCAAAGATACAGTTTGGAATTGGAACTTACATTTAAAAGGAAAGCAGAGCATAAAAGTGTGAAAAATTCGTAGGCTGACAATGCAATAGAAAAGAAAAAGCCATTTTCTGAGGAGAAATTCAAGCTAGCTACAGAAATTTGCATAAGTAAGGAGGACCCAAAAGTTAATTGCCAAGACAATGAGGAAAATGTCTCCAGGGCATGTCAGAGGTCTTCATGGTACCTCCTCCTATCACAGGCCTAAGAAGAAAAAATGGTTTTGTGGGCAAGGCCCAGGCCCCTCCCTGTTGTGTGCAGCCTAGGGAGGTAGTGCCATGTCCCAGCCATTCCAGCTGTGGCTAAAAGGGGCCAAGGTGCCACTGGGCCCATGGCTTCAGAAGGTGCAGGACCAAAGCCTTGGCAACTTCCAGATGGTGTTGAGCCTGCAGGTACACAGAAGTCAAGAATTGAGGTTTGGGAACCTCTGCCTAGATTTCAGAGGATGTATGGAAATGTCTGGATGTCCAGGCGGAGGTGTGATGGAGGGGTAGAGCCCTCATGGAGCACCTCTGCTAGGGCAGTTGAAAAGGGAAATTTGGGGTTAGAGCCCCCACACAGAGTCCTCAGTGGGGCACTGCCTAGTGAAGCTGTGAGAAGAGGGCTATCATCTTCCAGACCTCAGAATGGCAGATCCACTGAGCTTGCACTGTGTGCCTGGAAAAGCCATAGTCACTCAATGCCAGCCTGTGAAAGAAGCGGTGCTGGGTGGGTAGTTGTACCCTGTAAAGCCACAGGGGCAGAGCTAAGTCCTTGGGTGCCCACCTCTTGCATCAGTGTGACCTGGATATGAGACATGGAGTCAAAGAATATCATTTTGGAACTTTAAGTTGTAATGACTGCTCTATTGGATTTCAGACTTGCATGGGGCCTGTACCCCCTTTGTTTTGGCCAATTTCTCCCATTTGGAATGAGTATATTCACCCAACACCTCTACGCCCACTGTATCAGGTAAGTAACTAACTTGCTTTTGATTCTACAGGTTCATAGGCAGAAGGGACTAGCGTCGTCTCAGATGAGACTTTGGACTGTGGATTTTTGGGTTAATGCTGAAATGTGTTAAGACTTTGGGGGACTGTTGAGACAAAACAATTGTGTTTTGAAATGTGAGGACATGAGATTTGGGAGGGGCCGGGGCAAAATGATATGGCTTGGCTTTGTCCCCACCCAAATCTCATCTTGAACTGTAGCTCCCATAATTCCCATATGTCATGGGAGAGACCCGGTGGGAGGTAACTGGATCATAGAGGTGGGTCTTTCCCATGCTGTTCTCATGATAGAGAATAAGTCTCATGAGATCTGATGGTTTTGTAAAGGGGAGTTCCCTGCACACTCTCTCTTGCCTGCTGCCATGTGAGACATGAATTTGCTCCTCCTTTGCATTCCACCATGATTGTGAGGCCTCCCCAGTCATGTGGAGCTGTGAGTCAATTAAACGTCTTTCTGTTATAAATTATCCAGTCTTGGTTATGTCTTTATTAGTAGCATGAGAACATACTAATACAGGCGGGGAGTTGGAGATGGAGGGGGGTAAAGAAAGTGAGACAACTCTTCCTCTTCTTCCTCCTCTTTCTCCTCCCCTCTTCCTCCTCCACCACCAAATTCTACATTATTTTCTTCACAGTTCAAAGGACTTCTGTCCTCAGCACTTGGAGAAAGCCAAGAAAAATATTCTATAGACTATTCTCTACAATTAGCCACAGGTAGTTTGCTACTAACTGTCCCTAAAGACAGAGATAGCTGGAGGTCTCCACTGTAAACTAATTATATTCATGTTTTTAATACAACACAAAATAACAGATATGATCTTAGTAGTTAGGAAACCCCCCTTAAGTTTGTACTAGGACAGGTGTATACCCAATCCTGAACCATAAACGTAAGAGCAACTCAGCATCAGGCTTGCCCAGACCCAGGCTGCCTAAGAAAGGGATGACAGACCTAGGGCTGAGAAATGAAACTAACTTTATCATGGTTCCAGAGGATGTAGGTAAAAATCAAAAGTAGACCCTCTAAAAAGGATATAGAGAGGTCAACTCATGCTTGGTCCATTTTAACATCCATAAACTTTGGGATCCAAACCTGTAGTAGGTGGCAACAGGAGTTGCTGGCAGTGGCCATCCTGTAGATAGCCAGGTGGCAGCATCCTTCTGAAATATTTTCTTCCTCTATTAAATGATTTTATTCTCACATTCTACAAATACATGTATCTTCAATTCTATATTCCCTATATTTGGGAATCGGAACATAGGTATCTGAGGGTACAATAATAGTTTCTAATTATTTTTCCTCCTGAGAAATTCTTGGTATCTTCCTCTTTTTGGTTTCCCTATGCCCAAACCCTCTCAATTCCTAAATACTCTTCACCAACCTAAGGTTATTTTGACAGACTTGCATTCTGTAACAAGATGTTTCCTCCTCTTGTCAAACCCATGTGTTTTTCATCATGAGCAATGGCATTTTTAAAAATTATGTTCTTCAACATTATTTGTGGGCTCAGTGTTTCACTTCCCTTATTCTTCTTTCTATGCCAGACTTCACAAATGCAGGAGGAGTTTTATTGTTGTTTTTAAAATTCCACCTGTAAATCCAACCTTTTCAGTTTCTACCTTAGAATTAAAATTTATAAGAAATACATTCTAAGCCGTTTTCTCAGTGATATCATTTTCTTCTCAGTATATTCACAAAAGCATGAAGAAGTTGGTGGGTTGTAAGAATCTTGGTATGCCTCATGACTTACCATGGAAACTACCCAGAACAGGTGGTCTCCAAATATCACCAGGATTTTTTCTCCAGGGCTGACATAAAAAATCATTATTATTCCATAGAATGCGAGAACCTTCCATTTAATCAAAAGACCAGAATTTATAGTTTGTGAGAAGAGCCTCATCAAACTCCACAAACACAGTTTCTTCAAATTTTTCTCTGCGGCATAATATCTATCTTCACTTCCCAAGATTTTAACTCTAATATTTGTTTTCATCTGTCTCCTCGAGGTAGTTTATAATTTATTTATAAGGTATTTGTAATTTATTTTGTTTCTGTGTTGTGTGTGCTAGCATTTTGCCTAGCTCTTCATTCTTCTAAATAAACTGAAGCCAAACCAGATATTCCTCAAGAGGTTTCTTAAAGTTTTGTTGTGTTTTCCTCATGTAGTAGTAATATTTTTTACACACTTTTAGTGTATTTGAAAGCACTCTATATTTTTAAGCCTACCTTCTCTCTCAAAATGCTATATTCTCCCCAGAATATACTATTTATTTTCAAATACAGCCAACCACCATCACCACCACTGCACCTAATACATTCATGACATCAACTAGTGATCCAACAGGTGCTTGTTGAATTACAAAATGGAAAAAAAAACACACACAAACATTCTTTTGGTGGCCATAATTACAAGTGAATTATAATTCACTTTAGTGAATTATAGTAGAGCACCAGTGAAAATTCTTGAATGATCTGGGGTGGTGGGTGGTTCTTTGAACTCTGACTGTTCACTTCTTGGGTATAAAAGCTACTAATCTTCTGAGTGTTAGAAATTAACACTAATGTGCATCACCCAATGAGGCCAAACTCTTTCAGAAACCACAATAGCGTTGTAACAAAATCTACCCTTTTCCTGCCTTTATCTGTATTTCCTATTGCTCCTTGCTTTTGGTATATCAGATTCCTGGAAATGCTGTTTTAAAGACTTATTTGGCTGCTTTCCAATCTCTTGATCCTTTCTGTTAGAAATTTTTTCATTTTTAATTGAAGAAGACATTAGATTCCTAAGAATAAAGTGTATTTATGTCTTATATTTATATATTTTTACTTTTACATAATCACAGTGAAACAGAAAATAAAACTATAAATCCTTGTGTAATATTTCGGCAACTTGCTATCGGTTTTCTTTCTTTTTTAAATTTTTTTTAGATAGGGTCTCACTCTGTCACCCAGGCTGGAGTGCAGTGGTGTGATTACGGCTCACTGCAGTCTTGAATTCCCAGACTGAACTGATCCTTCTACCTCAGCCTCCTGAGAGGCTGGGACTACAGGTATGCACCATCAAGCCTGACCAATTTTTTTTTTTTTTTTTTTTTGTAGAGCTGGGGTTTCACACTATTGCTCAGGCTGATTGCCAACTCCTGCGCTCAAGTGATCCACCCACCTCAGCCCCCCACACTGCTGGCTGGTATGAGAGGTGTGAGCTGCCACACTTGACCCAGTTTTCAAATATTTTTAAAAGCCCTTTTACAATTGTATAACAGCAACAGGAAAAAAACAACAGCAGATTCTGAAATAGATCAGAGAAACAGTAAACTCTAATAGTTAGAATTAGAGATCAAATTCCAAGGAATTTACAGTTAAATAAATACTAATTATCATCAACATACTGCTCATTGAACCCACTCTTTGGTCTATTAATCTTTATAAAACTTATTCATCTTGAAATCTCCAGGACTTAGCATTGGGTCTAGTATCTGATAAGTAAGTGTAGCGAATCTATAGACAATATTAAATCACGTACCAAGGAGAGTTAATGATAGAAATAGGGAACATTGATTTATTCTTAAGAAATTTCAGTTTAACAAAGTTGCAATATGTAACAAATGTAATCTGAGTGTTAGAGTATATATATATATTTATAAAATTGGATACAGAGTGAAATTAGTTTCTTCATTTATAAAGCACTGAAAACTTTTTTTTTTTTTTTTTTTTGGGATGGAGTCTCACTCTGTCACCCAGGCTGGAGTGCATTGGAGCAATCTCGGCTCACTGCAAACTCTGATTTCCTGGTTCAAGAGATTCTCCTGCCTCAGCCTCCTGAGTAACTGGGATTACAGGCACACACCACCACGCCCAGCTAATTTTTTTTTTTTGTATTTTTAGTATAGACGAGGTTTCACCATGTTGGCCAGGATGGTCTTGATCTCCTGACCTCATGATCTGCCCACCTCAGCCTCCCAAAGTGCTGGGATTACAGGCGTGAGCCACCGCACACCTTAAAACTTTTAATGTGTTTAGGTACACTGAGAAAGGTAGATAAGAGTGAGCAGAATTACCCAAGTTTAGTTGGGCACAAATTTCTTCACTCACCCCTCCCAAGGAACACTTATTAACATCTTTCAAGAAAGCAATGTTTCACGGCCTGGTGCAGTGGCTCACGCCTGTAATCCCAACACATTGTGAGGCCGAGGTGAGTGGATCACAAGAACCCAACAGTTCAAAACAAGCCTGGGCAACATGGTGGAACCCCATCTTTACTAAAAATACAAAAATTAGCTGGGTGTGGTGGCACACACCTGTAGTCCCAGCTACTCGGGAGGCTGAGGCAGGAGAATCGCTTGAACTAGGAGGTGGAGGTTGCAGTGAGTGAAGATCGGGCCACTGCACTCCAGCCTGGGCAACAGTGTGAGACTCTGCCTCAAAAAAAAAAAAAAGAAAAAAAAGGAAAGGAAAGAAAAGAAAAAAGCAGGGTGCAGGGTTCCATAAAAAGCCCTTTCTGAAACTGAACTAATGTGATGGCAGTGACTGAAATAAGACATGACTAATCAAAAAAAGGTTCACAGGCAGGAGTCCTGAACTGTGTCTTGAAAAAGGTTGGCATGTTTAGAGAATATGGGAAAAGGTATGGCAAGACAAGACTAATATTACGTTCTGTAACTCTTACTTATTATGTAAGGATGTAAATAATTCACTATAGATTAGCTTAACTTTAATTTATGAGTAAACCAAAGATGTCAAGAAAGGAATGTTTAAGTAGAACTTACTAGAATAAATAAAGAATAGTCCCTACTTTAGAAATAGGTTTCACAAAGATTGTACTTGTGAGTATACCTGTATAGATGTGATTATGGGTACGCAAACCATAAAAAGATGAAAATAGATGCAGTTTGCTAACTATACTAGGAGATATAAATTTAGTGGTATATCCTGCTAGTCCAAAAATGAGTTCCATTATCTGCTTGAGAGACTGAGGGTCATGTTTCAGAGTGCCTATTTGGGTGAGGTGAAATGCATTTAAGATTTTGTAATTTTTTACTGAAAGGAGGAAAAGGAAGTATGTGGGAGTTGGAAATTGGAGGAACATGAGGAAAGATATGAGAAAAAATATAATGGGATGGCCTGGTGTTATTCTGCCAAACAGTTCTAAGGATGGGTTGGGCAATGAATGAGGAAGAATAATCAAAGTCAGCACTAAAGAAGCCGTTGTCCAGTGAATCTCTAAGAGTATGGGCTCTGGCACCTAGTAATAAGTTTAAAACTAATATGGAAAAAGGAATATCCCCACCTCTGGACTGAAAGAGAGTAGCAATATCCGGTGGGGTCTGAACGGCACCGGCCAAGCAGTGGTAGCCACCCTTGAGGGCAGTGGAGTCTCAGTGAAGGTGCTTTCCTCACGAGGGCTGCAGTCCTACCTCAGCTGCAGAGGCTGTGGTAGGACAACTCCCTCCAAAGACTTTCTGGAAGCAAAGTAAAAAACATGAGTGTTTTTTTTTTTTCTTGTACGTGTGTGAGATATCCCTGGATATATGCAGAAATATGTGGGGCTGAAGTTCTACAGTCATATATGTAGAATAAAAGAAACATAATTAATTAGTATTAACATTAATGAGACTTTATTTGAACTTGAAGCGTGGTTAGACCTGGTGATGTTTATGTAATGTAAAGATATAACATTTCTGGCTGGGTGCAGTGGCTTACGCCTGTAATCCCAGCACTTTGGGAGGCCGAGGCAGGAGGATCACGAGGTCAGGAGATCAAGACCATCCTGGCTAACACGGTGAAACCCCGTTTATATTAAAATTACAAAAAAAAAAAAAATTAGCTGGGTGTGGTGGCAGGCGCCTGTAGTCCCAACTACTAGGGAGGCTAAGGCAGGAGAATGGTGTGAACCCGGGAGGCAGAGCTTGTGGTGAGCCTAGATCACGTTACTGCACTCCAGCCTGGGCAACAGAGCGAGACTCAGTCTAAAAAAAAAAAAAAAAAAAAAAAAAAAAGAGATAATATTTCCATATGGTCCTTGAAAACATACTTCTGGATCAGGGATTGCAAACACTAATATCTACAGGGGATGTGCAATAACCACAAATATTTGTGATGTGTCAGATAAAGCACAGTAGGTGCAAAACAACTCATATTCTAACTAAGCATCACTCTTGTCATGGGATATCACCTTTTAAAACATTATCCAGGTATGATCAGAAGGCTGTATAAAGCTAACATACCTCCACAATTTCACCATTGCTTTTGATGCTTCTCTCAATTCTTTAATTGATATTCTAGAATCCAGCTGAAAACATATTATGAATGAATAAATAATAAATACATTTTTTCTTACTGCTAAAAGCATGGTGGTGATAAAAACTAAATTTTGTAATTTTTCTTCAAGAGTTTGATCCCGTATTTCTCCATGAAATGGACATCAACTATAGAACAAGGATATGACTTAATTAATGCTACAAGGGAAAGTAAGAACACTTCTAATTCATTTGCAGTGTCCCATCATTTGACTAAGAGACATGTACACCAAAATTTCTGCTCCAATTCCTCACAAAACTGCAAAACCTTCCAAAATGGTTCCGCATTCTTCTTTAGCTTATTCAAAACTAAAGAGACTGACTTTTGCCCTATAGACTGGTCTTGTGCGTAGACGCCGTAATGTCTCCATCATTTCAGCATCACCTTCCTCCATGGCCCCAAGATCCAGCACATCAAACTTTATCCCTATAGACCATTTCCATTCCATCCAAATAGATACACACCAAGGGCAGTCACTATCCCCAAATACCCAATTTCAATGCATGCTGTAATGAATTCACACTGCTACAAGTCTATAGAAATATTTTTTTCTCTAGTTTGGCTAAATTAATAATGTTAATAATATTCATTCCATATTACTCTCTATAATAGTCATTGAAATAAAATCCATGCACCATAAAGAAAAGAGTATAGCTTTGAACACATTCTGTCTTTGTGAGTGGTGCCCATCACCATAATTAAATGGACAAGCAGCCTCCAAATTCTCATCAAGATGCTATAGATAAACTACTCCATTAAAATATAGCAAATGTATTTGGTTGAAATCACAAGACTCACATATCACCAAAGTAGAAACAGCTTTTCTGAGTTTTAGCCTAGGAAAGTTCAAAAGCAGGATTTTGAAATACCATTTTTGGCCACTCTGATTTCTCTCACAATAACAAAAGCTGAAATGTAATAGCATCTTTTAAAATTTGTTTCTCTTAAAATTATTTTGAGTCCTTAGATATGTTTGAAGAAAATGAACAATGGCCAATGCGTGACTATTTTCCAATTGAGCCAGAAAAGTAAAAAGGTGCTAAATGTAACCTTGAGGTTATGGAGTTACCTTCTACAAGAATCTATGTTGTAACAACTTGGCCAGGTTCATCATCCCACTTTTACTGATGAAAAGTCAACTCAAGAAGCTTCCTAGTTCTCTGGTGCAGATGCTGCCTCCTGACAAGTCTTTCTTGTCTGTAACTGCCCTGGCAGACATGCCGATTACATACGCTTAGTGCATGGATGAAGTTTCAGATGCTTGAGTCTTTAAAAGCACCCAGCCCATAGGATCTGCAAAGGTTACACCACAGTGACCCCTCTGATAAAGCATAGCTGACTCCACTCACCATTCAAAAGGTCCATTCAAATCCATTGTATTTTTATGTCGCATATCCAACATCCATTTAACAGACTAAGTGCACTAAATCTAAGAGCTTCAAAGAACCACAGGCTTCAGATGGACTTTGAGAAATCGCTGAAGACAAATTCTTGCATATAAGCAATGCTATACTTAAGCCACCCCAGAAAACTACCCTGTTTTTAAAGACCATCATAATGTTTTTAGTCTGCCTATATATCCCATTACAAGCCCCTAGCAGTCTTCTTTCTCAAAAAAAAATTATTCCTTATAGATTATCTAAATCCTTCATATCCTGGCTGAAGCATGCTTTTTCTACTTCAATTCTTTGCCAACTCACCATCTCTCCTACAAATTTTCATGGTTTATTTCAGTTGATGGCATCATTTTCTTAGTTATCAATGATCCAAATTGTAAACATCTATCTACTGTGACGTCTTAGCCAACACTTTACAATGATCACCAGTCAGTGATTACTTTGTAACTTTCCTGAATCCATTTGCCTCCTCTATATATCCAGAGTCCCCATCCTAGTTCACTACGCTGTGCAGTAAGTGTGGTACAGTGGAAAGCATGTTGAACAGAATCCTGGAAACTTATCTCTAACATTGGTTCTGCCCCAAAACATGAATAGCGTCTGATAAGTCCCTGCACCTTCCAACTCAGTGTCAATTTTCTCCTCGGGAAAGTAAAGTAATTAAATTTCTCAGATCAGTTTAACCTCTATTGTTTTGTGAGTTTTGAGGCACTTTCAGATCTCGTTAATGGACTCTATTTGTGTGTTCCCTTCACCCTGCACACTGTCATTACATTAAAATTACTGTTACCTCCTCCTGAGGAAACTGAGGCTTAGAGAGAGTCACTTGCATTTCCATGGTCACACACTCCACAAATGATAGAACTGGGATATATTGGGGGTCAGGACTAGGGTCAGGCAGGCAAGGTGTACAGGGTACAAAATTTAATGAGATGCCCTAGGCTAGCACAAGTGCGGAGCTGGAATCTGAAGGTGCACCCTGGGTACCTTGCTTGCCACATCTTAAAGACACATGTTCTCTTATCTTTGTAATCATGTGATCATCAAGTTTTTAAATGCATTTTACTATTACTTGTAGTCTATTAGAATTGGAAAGATACATAATTTGTTTATAAAAGTATTTACAGTATTATTCATTTGAATAAAATGAAGAAACATGCATTCTGCTTCATTTTGAAATATGATAGACTTCCAAGGTAACTAAACAGTAGGGTGAGACATTATATTTACAATATTTCTCTGTTTACCTATAAATAAACAAAATGACTTATACATGATATTCACATTATTATATTTTGGACAATACACCATAATGAAATATGTAATACTATATTTTGTAACCATCCCTTGAAACCATTAAATCAGACGGGTCAGCTTCCTTATGAGGGAAAAACGAAGTTTCCTCACAAAGACCCAGATGGAATCACTAATCTTCTGATGTGCAATGCTGGTATAAATTGTGGTTAATGAACACGTGCTAGGGTGCAGTTAAGTTGTGTTCACTCTAGGATTTAAGTGTGAGTAGTCATAGCTACTTGGTTCCTGAAGAAACCCAGTCTCCTAGACTGAGTGTCTAAGAACTCTCTCCGATAAAAAAAAGAGAAAGTAGAACTGTAAATATCTCATTCAAGAAAAGCAGGTCAGCTTCCAAGGACAGACTTTCTGTCAAGTGGATTGCCCCCTGCCATGGGCTCATGAATCTATATAAAAGGCTAATAATCAGAAAGCATGGAAAAATAAAGAGAAATGCTTCCCAAGAATTTCCACAGGCTATTAGAAGATAAAGTATCAACTTCATTAGTACTAATAGTTTCTGCAGTGACAAGAACACAGTACCTTCAATGTCTTTGATGGATTAATGAGTATTACTGATATAGTATAGATAATTTTCCCCTCCAAATCTCACATTGAAATTTGACCTCCAATGTTGAAGGGGGCCTGGTGGAAGGTGTTTGGGTCATAGGGGTGGATTCTTCATGAATGGCTTGGTGCCACTCTTACAGTAATGAGTTCTCACTCTTTTAGTTCCCTTGAGAACTGATTGTTTAGAAGTGCCCCGAACCTTCCTCCCCTTCTCTCTCTCTTGCTTCCTTCCTGTTGTGATGTAGTGCAAATCCCTTTCCCCTTTCACCATGATTGGAAGCTTCCTGAACTCCTCACTAGAAGCAGATGTTGGTGTCATGCTGCTTTTGTACAGCCTGCAGAACTGTGAATCAAATGAGCCTCTTTTCTTTATAAACTACCTAGCCACAGTTATTCCTTTATAACAACACAAAACAGACTAAGACAGGAATCAACACTAATCTTAATGTATTTAGCTGACATTAATAACAAGTATGTGTAGTAAAGAATTTGGCCTAATGTATCAATTTAAAATTTTTAAAAATATACGTTAAAAAATAGAATTTGATCTTGCCCACCAAGAAGTGCTGGCCTTTAGGAGGTAATTTCAGCCAGGAGATTTGTGAAGGGTCTCTCCTGATAGAAGTGTCTTTGTTTACCTTAGGCCATGCCAGATTGTCCAACAATATGATTTAAGTTGGAAGCCATACCAGATAGTATTTAGGGTGGGGGATAACCACGTGAGAAAGACCAATTATTACAATGTAGAGTTGGGGCTTTAGGTCATGCCCAGAAGGGTTGAAGAATTCATAATGGAGCCACCAATAGAAACTCTGAACACCAAGGCTCAGGCAAGCTTCCCTGGTTGACAATACTGTATGTATATTGTCATGCACCAATGGTAGGAGAGTCATGCATCCTGACTACACAGGGAGAGGATAACAGAAGTTCCACATTTGGTACTTCTCCTGGATTCTGTGTATATGTTTCATTTCTGACTTTCACTGATTATAATCTGAATCTACTCTCTGTAATGAACCAAAACCATGAGTATAATAGCTGTCGGTGAGTTCTGTCAGTCCTTCTGAGGGAACACAGTGTTCTTAGGATAAACATAACATAAACTACAGTTTCTATAATAAATCATTCATGATGATAATGCTATAATATAAAACTATTTAATATACCAAATAAAACCCAATAAAATATAACCCATTATTAAGAGAACAGAATTAAAGCCCACTCTGAGATGACACAGAAGTTATTATAACTATTCTCAAGAACATAAATGTAAATATATGTAAAATGAATTAAAAAAAAACATCTCAGCAGAAGAATAGAAAGTATAATAAGAACCAAATGGAAATTCTAGACCTGAAAAATTCAATACCTGAAATTTTTTAAATTTACTGAATGAGCCTGAGAGCAAAACTGAAATGACAGAAGAGTCAGTGAACCTGAAGATAGATCAATACAAAGCATCCAATCTGAAAAACAGAAAGAAAAATAATTAGAAAAAAATAAAGTGAGACTCCGCATTTTGTAGAGTATTAAAAAGGTATAACATGGATATAACTGGAGTCCCAGAAAAGTGAAAGAGAAAGAATGGAATAAAAATTGGAATAAATAATGGCAAAAATTTCCTGAAATTTGGTGAAAAGATAAATTTATAGATTTAAGAAGTCAACCACAAACAGAATATCCTCAAAAAACCCATATGCACAAATATCTAATCTATTGTAATAAGCTGCTGAAAATGAAATAAAAACAGAGAAATGTTAAAAGAAGCCAGATAAAAATGATATATTTTATATAGGAGAACAATTCAAATGACTGCAAATTTCTTATCAGAAACAGAAGGGGCTAGACACAGAGAAAGAATATCTTTAAAGAGTTGAAAGAAAATAACCTATCAACCCAGAATTCTATATCTAGTGAAATTTGAGAATGAAGGAAAAATACACACTGGTGGATACCATGCCAGAATGCCAGGTACCTAAAAATTATTTTCTGTTTTATGACTAAAAATAATTTTCTGGTTTACCACTGCCTCCTTGAATTCCACAGAAAAATGTTTCCCTAATACACCTCAAAGACTAAAGATTTATAACTATTAATGTAAAGCATTCCCCACTCCTTCAGTCAGTATTGTGGGGGTTAACTGCTGGTTTACCCATTATAATAATAACATTTATGGGATTGCAGATCTCCTTCTACAGGTTTTATATATCTGCTACATTTATGTCATTGAGTTTTATGAATGTGAGGCATGCTTCTAACCTCTAATTTCCTACCAACAAGAAAGCTGCTAATATTTTCCTTAAGAAGAAAGGTAGATAAGGCCTTGGGTTGCCTCAATATTTTGAGAACCATATGCTAAAGGACTTCAGAATGTTTTTTACAGCAATGTTAAAAGAGCAAGCTGTTTGGCACTCATGTGGATACATAGGGGTTTAAATTTATATAAAATGTTTTTAATTCCTAGTATAAAATAATCATGTAAATACAGCACATTATTTTAGACAAACTTAACATGAAGATAATATTAATAAATATGAACAATACTATGTCCACTTTTGACCTCTCTCATTCCTAAATTTACCAAAAAAAATCTTCTTTTCAGAAATCTGATCCAGATAAAATTTTCTTTTTATTTTTTTTTTCTTTTCACAATTATTAATCCTTAGTGACAGGAAAACGCTAAGTGTGTAATGGCCTTTTTATGCTTAGAGTATTTGCTAAGATTCCTGAAGCCTATTTTCCTTTCTGAAACATGTGAATGTGAAATCAGAAATGCTAACTGATTTCCAAGTTTGAGAATCAAAGTAAGGAAAAAATTTTTTTCTCAGTGATACTTGTTTCAGAGAATTGCCATTAGCATTTCTGGTGGGAGTAGCGACTCTAGAACTGAGGCAAGCCACATGGAGAATTCTGTTGCTGGCTGAAAGGGTCTAAGCCGAATAATGTATGGAGAACTTTGGCTTTGTGGGTTGGTTTTATACATCAACCATCTCATGTTACATTCACTAGTGTTAACTTTGATATGAACCCTTTAAAATTGAAGAGTGATTTTTAAATAAGTATTTTCCCATCACACAAAGCATTCTGTAAGAACTCTGTAATCACAAACCACATAGTAAGATTGATGTGTTTGAAACTCTTCCCTCATATTGGGCATTTTCTTTCTCTTACATCCTACTACCCTAAGTTATTCTTTAAAAAATCCACCTCAGTACTTGTTTGAGAACCTCAAATTATTTTCCTTGTCTTAGAATTTTGTAATCCATGCTTTGCTTCTAAAACTCAAATTATATATCACAAAGTAGTTCAATGTGATCACTAGAATTAGGGCCATGCCAGTGAATATCTCCACACTTACAAAGCTTCCTCCAGCTGTTGAATATTGCCCCCTCTCTCCTGCTGCTAAACATTGCCTCCTCTGTCCTTGGTCTTTTATCTACCGTTTACTGTATGCTTACCAAGTGCCAACTACCTCACTAAGAATTTTGTATATGTCCCTTATTTCATTCTCACAAAAAACCCAAGACAATGTTATTTTTGCCATTATAAGGTTGAAGACTAAAACTTAGGGAAATTAAGGAAAGTACCCAAAATAGTGTAGTTATTAAGGGTCAAACCTAAACTCTGATACATGTGGAGTTAATAGTAACCCTTGTATATACTTATATAGTCTAAATTTTTCTGTTCTTGTGTTAAAGTGACAAATATAAAGCTTTAATAAATAATCCTAAGCCTCATATTTTATGCATTATAAACATTTGGTTTAGAAACAGCAGCATGTTTCTTTGTGGTCCCTTCAACTCACTTTTAAAACACATGAGTTTAACTTAGTATTTTGACTTGATTAGCTTGTTTCTGCTAGATAAAAGCACATAGTCTAATGAAACATGACATTGAAATAAAGGAGATTGAGGAACTAACTTCTTCAAGATCAAAATTTTAAAGGACTAAGATCATCTTGAAAAAGATTATTTAGTTTTTTAAAGGTATGCACTAACATCAATGTACATATATGTAGGAATGATAAATATACCTTCTTTTTTGTGGCAGATGAAAAAGGTTTAAAACACAAATTTGACAGTTTGCAACATTCTTTGCATAAGCTGATGCTTGGAAATATTTTTTAAGCTGAGATTGTAACTTGCCAGAAATGAGATTCCTTATATTTACCATTCCTTAATAGCATGGCATGTCTAGCAACAATTTCAGACAGAAATGTCATTGTTTCTGCATAGTTTTTGGCAGGGCAGGCTGTTTTATGGGGATTAAGCAAGGAGGAATACAGGCAGAATACAGGAAGGAAAACTGTTGAGCTCTGGTATTAAAAATAAAGTGTGAATCCAAATTAGCAGTTGGTGAGAAAAATACACACACAAAAAAATACAGGGGCAAGATAGGAAGATAGGCAGCCATTAGTTTATTAACAGGTGTGAATATAACTTAAAACACTTGAAGGGGAAAAAAAATATAAAACAAAGTGTCAAATAAATTAAGACCATGTTTACAACTGTGAGTCCTCAAAGAACACTCACCAACCAGGCTAAGTAAAGGTCAAGGAGCCTTAGAAATACTGTCTACCCAGAAATGATGTAATTTCCATAGCAGTAACAAATAATAGTAGTCCTGAAAAGGCTATGAACTACAATCTTCACTGGGTTACTGGCTGGGGGAATTTTGACATTTCCTGTTAAGCGTTTTTATAACTTTAAACTCTGCTCTGTTTAACTTACACTTGAACCATGAAGAATTACAGTATGCATTTCATTCCCAAGAGATTAAAAAGTATGTCTAAGTGGGAAGACACAGTTTAATTTGTAATTTAGAAGAAGTGTGGGAGACAAGACAAAAAGATGATGGGTTATCACTTGAAATTTTTGAGGATTTTTTCTCTAGTTTAGATTTGTCTTGTACTTTTTATTATTAACAAAATTCATACTTGCTCTTTTGCAATTTATACAATTTTTGGCTATAAAATAGCTTATAATTCTTTACAATCAGTGAAATAAATTATTTATTATCCTAGACTCTTCTGTTTTAATTTCACCATTCTATATATTTATCTTTTCTAGTTCTCCATTATGGATATTGGAAACATAAATGACGTCTGATAAAAAGTAAAAATTGGATTGCCATATTGATTTAATTAGTGACCACTAAACGAGTTCCTTAAGTCAGAATTTTGCTTCTGAAGAAGCCCTTCTCCAATGATAATCCTTCAGCAGTTTTCACCAATGTGGTCTCCGAGGAGCATAGCTTCTATATTCCCCCTGACTGCATATAGAGGCTGGGAGAAGTCTCATTGTTTTCTTTCCCAGTAATCTATCTCCTGGATTTTTCCCCAATAGGCTTCTCTATCTACAGAGAAGAGTAGAATTATCACACAAAAGGACTGTTATTTTTAGACTTTTCTATTAATTTTTAAAAGATCTTCCATGAGGAAATTTGAGAATGTCACAAAACGTAACTATTTTGTCTGTTTTATCGTTTTCCTCAACTCCATCCTGCCCAGAGATAGCAGGATAACCTATCTAAAATGGAAGTTGAGGGTTTAAAATTCTCAAATAATCATTCCCCTCCCTTCAGAATATCCGGTCTTCCCACCTCACAGATAGGCACCAACAACAGAACTAGCATACCATACTCTTGTTGCTTCCGGAGTTTGGTTTATACATCTTCTTCCACCCTCCATTACCTGACTCCTCAGGGTCATACAATTCAGTGTCTGCTCCCCAGGATTCCTTCCCAGAAACTGTACTCCCCACCCTATCTCAGGTGGTACTACATTTTCTTTCTTGAATGTTCTCAAAACCTGTGTCTAACACACGTCACTGCTTTTGCCATGTTGTATTTCATTATCTATGTATCTGTCTACATCATTACATTGTGATCTGGAGGGCAAGGACTTCACAAATTATTTTATTTTTAACTTCCAATGCCATAGCAGATATTCTAGCATATAGTAGACACTTAGTAAGTACTTCTTAAATTTAAAAAAAATCAAATATATTGAAAACTCAGCTGAACCATCTGAATTTAAGGCTGATTCAATTTGGCTAATGCGCATCTCCGTGGACGCTGTTTGCCTCAATTCTAGTATCACAACTTTTCTTTACCAGAGTATCTCTTATGAACGCTAGAGTGTGTGTATGTATGTGTGTGCGTGTGTGTGTGTGTATGTGTTTAATTTTATATTGCTCTGTTTCTTTAGGGTGTTTTTTGGTTTGGTTTTGCATTTTTCTCAAACATTGTCTGTTTTCCATTTTTCTTTTGATCTAAGTTTTAACATAGCTATTATATGGTTAGTTAGTAATGGATTAGAGTAGTTGGCAAAAACTACACCACAATGTAAATCTTAAAGACTGCCTTCAAATAACTCTAAATGCAAGATGTTAGAATAACTATATCAAAATTATTTCAATGTATATGTATTTGCATCTATTTTGATCATCTTAACACTCAAAATCAAAATCACTCTATAAATAAGCTTTATTAACTATTGCTTTCAGATTATAATAATCCATGGGAATTTCAAATTTATGTGTTCTTAAAGCTGGGAGTTTTGTTGACTTTTCCTCCTCAACCTCAAATTTTCACAGCTATCTTTCCCTCCTTAATTGTATTAATTGTATTAAGGTATATGAGCAAATAACATACTAGGGAGAAGAATATTTTGGTTGTTTATAAAGTGATTGTTCATATATGATTTATAACATATAAATCACATATTATATATCATATATGTTATATATCACATAAGATATATTATAAATTACATATACTATAGTATATGATATATTATAATACATAGTGTCTGATTTGATGATGAGATTGAAGGTAAATATGGCTATCTTTATGATAGTTTTTAGTATCTAAGAGTAAAACTCTTCATCATCCACAAGTATAAAACAAAAGTTGTGTGTTATATTACACTGAAAGGCAAACAAAGCAACACATAAATCATGTAGAAAAAAACACATTATAGCACAAGTAAAATAATTATCTATTCTCTCTGTGATATACACACATACATTCCAGATGTGCCTATGCAGATGTGTGTATATATACACATGCCTGTGTAATATATAAAAAGAGAGATTGACAATCATGACTGAAAGAATAATTGTTTAAATTATGTTTTAGATTTGGTATGCTAGCAGTATGCCAAAATTAAAGCAAGGCACATCAATACCATATTACATTTCTATTTTATGACTTAAATAATATAATAAAATGCATAGGAAAATAAATTTAAATATAACAAAATGTTGACAATACTTATCTATCAGCAGAAGAAATACAGATTTTTTTCTTCTTTCTGCTTTTCTGTATTTTCTAGTTTTCAAAAACAAATCTAACAGAAAATATAACCTCTGTTTAAAAAAGAAACAAACAAGGGTATGGTCTTTTCCTTTCTAGCACTCACACTTCAAGCTACTTGCATATTTTAAAGCATTTTCACATTAATATATCCTTTGATCCTTACAAGAAAACAGATTCCTACAAAAGAAAACACAGTAGGCTGAGAAATTAAGGAACTTTCTCAAGATTGCCCAGCTATTGAATGGCAGAGACACTTTTAAAACAAATTGTGGATGTATTCTAAGCACTGGCTATTTGATGAAAGAGGGAATCATAGAACAGTGAAGAAGGTATAAGAGGAAGAGGGAGAGCCACAGACTCAGGAAACAGGAAAGGCCCCTAGGTAGTAAAACCAAGGAAAAACTCACATGGAATGAGGGTATACCATGTGCTCCACTGAGTTCTAAGCATTTGGTACACATAATGACCTTTAATTTTCTATGAGGCACTTAATATTACCAACCCCATTTTACAATGGGAAATTGAATTACAGAGAAGTTTTTTAAATTGGTCATAGTCACAGAGAGATAAGAGTCAGAGCAGGAACTCAAACCCAGGCATTCTGATCTGTTAATCTAGACTCTTAATCACCACCCTGCAGTGCTCTAGCGTAAGCCACAAAAGGCACCATCTAACGCCCTCCGCTGAGTTTCAGGTTTTCCTGAGAGACCTAAATGGTCAGAAATAAATCAACTGTTAACCATTTCGGCAAACTAAAATGCTTAAAATGTATTATTTTCCTAGAATATTATTTTTAATTTCTTTTAAAAGGTAAAAGGAAACCAAAAGATTAGCACAATGTAGGGGCAATTTAACAACCTAATTAAAAAAAAAAAAACCTCATTATGGGAGAAAAATGCTTTAATTGCATGAAAATAGAAATCATCTAGATATATTCGTCATGAACTATATTCAATAGCTGAGTAAATAGTAACAGAATAAATAACAACAAACAACTATCTAAACTTGAAACCACAATATACAAACACTTTTAACATAGGCATTTATTAATAAATCTAACATCCTGCCTTTGGTTTTTCTTCTGCTCAGAGCTGTAGCTGTAATCGTTTTAAATGGAGATGGGGTAATAGATATACAGTCTAATGTATTGATATCTGTGGGGGTATCCAGAAATAATATAGCTGTCTGTGGATCTGGTATCTGTGGAGGTATCCAGGAACCCCCACAGATACCAGATCCACAGATGCCCTAGTCCCTTATATAAAATGGTATAGTATTTACATATAACCTACACATATCCTTCCCTATACTTAAAATCATTTTTAGATTACTTATAATATCTAATACAAGTACATGCTATGTAAATAGTTGTTGTATTGTTTGAGGAGTGACAAGAATAAAAGTCTGTACTTGTTCAGCGTAGATGCAGCCATACTTCTTTTCTCCAAATATTTTCCATTCACCATTGGTGGAACACAGGGATGTGGAACCCCTGCACACGAAAGGCTGACTCTGTGTGTGTGTGTGTGTGTAACAGAAATATATTGAGAAAGAGACTTTTTATGAGTCTTCTTTTCTCATCTAAACCCACAGAGGGAGCAATTTTAACCTTAGACTTTTGCTAGACTTCGTTGAAAATAAAAACATTTTCTCACCTGTGACTACTCAATAAATCAGAAAACATTTCTTTAAATCTTTAATTTCTGTAAAACTAGACTTGAATTTAACCACTTAGCTTTTCCAGATTATATATCCCTGTTCCTACTGGCTGCAGACCAGTTGAAGATAAATGATTATCTATTTCAATCACATTTGAACATGGTACAGCCAGTAATAATTAGTACAAGAGCAATGCAACTAGATTCTAGTATAAATAAAATAAAATGCCTCCACTTTATTTCATTTTCTTTAGGCTTTCTTGCAGAATTTAGTGAATCAATTATTAAATATTAGTATCACTCATTGAGTTAGATAACCTACTATCTTCATTATTCTAGTCTTAACGTATTCATTCTCTTTGTCTGGACTGGTTTTTCATAGAGATACAACATAAATTGGCAGGCTAGATTTAAAACTCTTTACCTTTAGGTATTTTCTTTACTATTCTTTTTTTAAATATAATCCTTGCAAATTTAGACACCACAGAAAACTGTTATTTGCCTCATAATAGCCTCTTCAGTGTGTTTCACAGTCTTTTGTGGAAAATAATGACATAATGATAGTGTTCTCAAACCTATATTTCTACTTGATAAACTAGCAATTATATGATTAAAGCATTTTTAGAAACTCACATTAAGTATATGATACTCTAGAAACCAGTCCATCATGTAATTACACAGTCAGGGGAGAAATAATTTACATAACTAAAAACCATCTGAAACACTGTTCAAGACCAGTATGTGATTTTTTAATGAATAAAAATTTAAGAAATATTTAAATATTTATACATATAATATACTTTTAATGTTGATTAGAGCTATGAATTTCATATTTTATAAGTTGGGTTTAAATTATTATATTATAAAAGATTTTACTAAAGGGATGGGTAAAAAGAAGCTATGTTAAACTCTATTGGAAACAAGTGTTAATGTGCTGAATACATTAGGATGAACCCAGATAAACCTGATGATTTCTCTTTAAATAAAACACGTGCTTATTGAGAACAGAGGCAGGCAATGCTTAGGCATTTGAGCTCTGTAATGCACACAAATTTTGCCAAGGATTTTTCTTAGCTATATATTAAAGGCTAATTTAACTAGATCTTTGTGATTTCCTTTAATGTCAAATCATTACACCAGCATTGTGGTGAGGTGTAAGAGATATAAATATATTTATACACATCATTTATGAGTCTTTTTAAGAAAGAAAAATAAAATATATTTTTATTGAGTTACAGCTATTAAAAAAAAATCTCTCTCTTTAAGAATACACAAGAAACCTATAACACGCATTACCTGTCTGTGGCCATGATGGGGAAGAATGTGTAGAAATTAAACAACGGGATGGGAAGGAAAGAAGGCTTTTCACAGATATCTATATACTTTCTGGGTTTTGAATCATTTGAATATATTACCTACACAAAAACTATGTCAATCATAAAAAAGAAAGAAGCTTGGTCCTTGTGTGGAATAGGGACTGTGAGCTAGATCAAGTACATTCTTGGCTAAGATGCAAAGTGAGCTTTAAGAGTAAAAGACACCAAAGTTAGATGCCACTTGTTACTGGCATATTCCACCACTACACTCCTCAATGGCATTGGCTTGTATGTTTTCTAACTCAAAAGAAATAGGAAAACATGTCATATTTTATTTTATAATTACAGCAACATGGCAGAATCAGGCCACCACAGGGAACCTGGGTATCCATGCCTAGTGATCAGCATAATAATACATACTTTTGACAGTTTTTGACACAGATGGTGAGGAAACCAGTAATGGCCAACAACTAAGTACCACTATTCTATATAATGCTTAACCTCAGCCCTCAGTAACGTCATTGGGACAGCCATTCTCAAAACCTCTGCCATTTAAAGCACTACAAAGGGCTGAGAATAAAAATAAAGACAGCTAACAAAGTACACCCATAACATAACAACCCTGCTGATCGCAGCAAACTTATGTGCAATTATCTGGTTCTTCTAGACCTACACTTCCTGAGTCATTCATTTTGTAACTGTGCTGGTATTTTGAAGCAAGGTAAAAGAATTGTTAATTTGTGAACTATTGTATAAAAGATAAATATGATTGAGAAAGCATGTGACAGTAGTGTAAAGCTTCACAGAGTCACCATACACAAGATGCTGTGGCTCCACTATAGCAATGGGAATTAGGTAGGGCTGGAATTATTAGCTATATTTTTCTGTCACTTAGCAGTGAAGAGCCTGTCTTAAGACTAGTAAGTAGCAGGACTAGAACTCCCTCCCAGGTCTCTGAGCTCATGTTCATTGCTATCATCTATCATGTGTCCTTTTCAGCATCAGGGTTTTTTCTCCTTTCCCAAGTAGCAAAGGCTTTTCACAATTGTGTTGCAAAGACCGCACCAGAAACAAGATATATAATACTTAATAACATTTTCTGCTTCACCGGGGGAGGACTACAACAACATGTGAGGTTTTCTGGTCTTTAATGTAATTTCTTTGAAAAGGTCAAAACCATTAAAAAGGAACTACTGTATTTTGCTAAAAAACATAAACATCGATTGCAACATTTGAGCTTTCAACTCAGAATATAAGAACATTGCCTCCTGTGATTTTGATTTTAGATAACCAACTGCAAATTCTGATACAACTCCTGGCTGACCTTATCAGTTTATATCTAGGGATGTTCAAATTAAAAATAAAATTGAATTCATTTCTTTATCATACTTTTACACAGCCATAGATTTCCCATCTTCCTACCACAGTAGAAGGCACTGCAGCAGCGTATCAATATAACACGCTATGGAAGATTCAAAACCAAACCTGATGGGAAATGCAGATCATACTATTCTTTGGGCTAAGAAAAAAAAAAACACACAACCTTGAGGAAGTCTTTTCTGATTTTATTTTCACTGCACTTTGCTATATGCTGGTAGAGCTTCAGTACATGCAAGCGCTGAGTCCCTCAAAGTAAAAATATGGAGGTCTTGAGGTCAGACCAACTACCCTGTTGTCATTCATTTCCTGTGCTAATGTTACACTGAGGAAGTTTTAAAACTTTGATGTAAACAGAGCAAGATTAAAAAGAAAACTGGAAGAAATCAAACTTTCAGGAAAATAAAGGTCATAATTATTACATTACAAATTCTGCCCTTTGTGCCTTAATAATATGACATATCATAAAATGCCATTTTAATTGTTTTACCATCTATTTAGATGTTTTGTATTTGTTATTATTCCCAGCAGCTAACAATAAGAAAACAGCAACATTAAGCTCAGTTTATTATTTTCTAGAAATCATGATTCTAATGAGCTCTGAAGAAAATGTTGTTAATCATAATTCTTTTGCAGTCTTGTAAAATAAATACTAATGCTCATGTATAAAGTATATATAAGAAAATATATATGTGTGTGTATATCTTGAATGGTGATTCTCTTTTTAAAATGATTTCATTTTTCTCTTCTCCATAGGAAAAATTGTTTAATCAATTTTACTAAAATTTCACAGCAGAACTCAAACAAAACAGAACACATTGCAACAAAATATTTCAGCATATACTGAATAGTGCCCACACCCTGTCTACGCAGATGTGTATTCCAGAAGAAGATTGTTCTATAAGTTTCATGCAATTAAAGGGCTTTGTCATAGAAAAGCCTTTGCACTGGACCAAAGTCAGAGAATCTATAGGCTAGCCCTAACTTAGCCATCTACTGTATGCTTGAGAGCTCTAACACTCACCTTCATATTATTAAAATGGATATAATTATGAAATATTCAGAAGAATTAAATCTACTATATAAGTAAAAGCACTTAATAAACTGTAGAATAATAACACAAATGTAACTTATTCATATTATTAATACTACCTGGACCTTAATGCCAAGGTCAGTATTAAGATTCCAGTGTATAGATTCAAATAACTCAAAAAAATTTTAAGTGAATTGAAAGAATAAGATAGGTTATCATTTTAATTTTTATTTCATTATATTTTTGGAATTATAATGAAGATGACATTTATATTTGGGGAGAGCAAAAAGACTCCACTTATTCTTAAAGATAAGTGTTCTTCTCATGCTTCTACTTATGACAAAACACAAAATGTTCATTTCCTACTCCTACTTCCTATACAAAACTCAAAAATGTTAATTTTTTAAAGAAGGCAGTACAGCAGCTGGGTTTTAGAATCCTGTGAATCCTCAAATCCACCAATTACCTCTGTGACCAGGAGGTAAGTTACTTAACCTGTTTCAGTTTCTTCTTCTCTGAAACATAGATGACAACAGTACTAATATCTCAGAAGACTGCTGAGAATATAAATGAGTTACATAGGTTTAGAACTTAGCATGTCTGACACGTAGTTATAACTCAACAAATGTTGTTACAGTATGACTACCTATTTCCTCGCATTGGCATTTTGGACACAGTGATCAATTCCTAATCTCTATTTGTGAAGACCAAAAAGATTAGCATCCATCCCAGATTCGTCTTCTTTCATGTGTCAAGGCACTTTCCATGTAGAGTCCATTCAGATGAAATTACAGCAATCCCCTCTTTCAAGTTCAATATTTTTGCCAAAATCATCTGATCCAAGAAAACTGTAATACACTTAGGTAGCTTAATGCCCATAATTTCTAGTCTTAAATAATCACAATAGACTTAGTAAAGATTTATTTCAAATTCTTGCCATGTGACTTCATTTTTTTTTTTTTCATTTATCTGAAGGAAAAAAAGGTGTTTATAGAGCCGCTACCACATCGCAGGCATTATTTTAGGTTGTGGGATACAAAGTTAAGCAAAATCAAACAAACAAACAAAAACTGAAAAGCATAATCCCTGCCTTTGTGTAATAAGAAAGATCAATATTAATCAAAGTAATTACACAAAATAAATGTAAATTTTCATCTATATTAAGTGATATAAAGGAGAAAAACCCGGTGCTATGGGAGTATAATTCTTTGGGAAAAGAACAAATTATGTTGGAGAGGGAAAGCTGCTCTGCGGAAGTCATAACTGAGTTAGTATTTGAAGAAACCGTGAAACTAACAGAGCAAAAGCTATGAACAATCATGTTTCAAGTACAAGGAGCTACGTGTGGGTAACAGCGAGCATGGGGCTTTCAGGGCATGAAAGAGGGAAAGTGAGACTGGAGCTCAGAGAAGGGAAAACATGGAGTAAATGAGATGAGGCTGGAAGAGGAAGCCAAGCCTTGTAAGCCATATTGAAGAGTTTATTTTCTTTTCCTAAGAACAAAGGAACACCATTAAAGAACTTTAAGCATAGGTATATAGAAGAGAAGAAGGGGTTAATATAATCAAATATGAATTGTTCATGCAAAAACCAATTTAGGGGGCATCAGAGTAGCTATGGAGAAACTAGTTGGGAGGTTGTTGCTGGAATTCAAGAAAGAGAAAGTGGAATATTAGACTGAGCTAGAAATTTTGCTAGTGATGGAGGAAGAGCTTGGTTTTCCACAAAATATAAATTATTTTCTTTCATTGCCCAGGCACACTTTTTTTATATATAAAGACATTTCCCTTTTAAAACATTCTAAAGAGTCAAAGTAGAGGGTAATAGCGAATAAAAGGATCCCATATGCATTTGAAGCCATGAGGGAACAGTTAAAATGCCAGTTTCAAAATAATCAGTACTATTTTCCTCCAGGTGAAAGTCCTTGTTTAGTATTAATATAAAACAACACTGAAAATGAACCAAAAGGAAACAATTTTCATTGAAACACATTTTTATTATGAAAATGTCATAGGTAAACAATCATTTATGAGAAATCAGGTGAAAGAGTAGTAATACCTTTGACTTCAGGTTGAAAGAAAGGAAAACACATTCAGGAAATTAAGAGAGTCACAGGCAACAGATCCTATAGTAACACTTGCAAAATAACCAAAGGCATCATCTTTGGAGCCAGCCAAAAGACCTAGTTGCTGCCTTAGAGAGAATATGTCCCACGTTTTGGCCACTAAGCAACCATGCTTTATATGCAAAAGTGATGCATATAATAGCCAAGGCACCTTCTTAGTACTTCACAGAAACTGAGCAAATGTAAACATATATACACATACACACACACACCCCTAAAATACATAAGCTCACAAAATACACAATCTCACAGATGTGAAAAAGTAAATCAAAAGGAACGGCACAAAACAGACATGCAGAAACATTGGTTACAATTTTCTCTAATAGTATCTCTCCCTAAAAAAACAAAAAACAAAAACAAAAAATATCAAATGAAATCATTGGCAGTCTAGTTCTCCCTGAGTAGAAGTGAGACATCAATTTAGATCATCCTGCACATTGAAAAGTTACTGCACTGCAGGGATTTCCAATTACATAATGCAGAATCAGAACTCTGGGTGTTACTTGGCTGCCAGCATCCATGGGTGAGTTGCGTAACACTCCTCTGTCATGTAGCTCATGTGAGAAAAGACTTCTGCTGTTCCAAGAAATGGCACTCTTCTTGGAGACCTTCCCAGTTACACAAAAGAGCATAATTTCCACATTATCCTCTGGCATACTGTCTAGGATAAGTCTATGATAGCTTTATGTATAAATTATATACACAGTTCTGCTAATGACAGGCATACAGACTGCATTTTGATGGTAGTGGTGCAGAAAAACAAAATCAATTTGTTTTCCAATTTTTATAAAATGACACCTGAACTATCTATAATAATCAACAGAGACTCTGAGGGTTAGATGGTAGGTAGAGTAATTGCAGTTATTATCTAACAGACAAGTACTGGAGTTGGCAAGCAATGTCAAAAGGGTGCAGACTTACCAGCCACCTCATAACTGGCTTATTTCAGTATTTTCATTTTAAGTCTTTCAAACTTTTAATTTCATTCTTATCTCAGCTTTTCATCAGGGACTGCACTCTTTTGCATGGTGGTTTAATTTTTTACATATGAAAGAATATTTGCAAAAGAGAGACAAAAAAGTAAGGGAAAATGAATATTTCATATATTTATTGTCTCTTTGATGCCAAAATTCCATATGTAGTGCATACTGTTTGCCGAATATGAAGGATAATCTGGAGGATAAGACAGTGGTCTTTTCTGTAGAAGCTCACAATTCTCTCATTAACAAGTCTAAAACATGAAAACTTTTGTATACTGGCTATCAGCATTATTTGGAAAGTTTCTTTTCAGTTTATTAAATTCAACAATTTTAAACTACATAAAAATGAAAACTAGAAAATAGAAGTAGTTATTATAATACTTAATATTTCTTAAGCATTTACTATGTATACAAGTTTTGCACATGTCCTTATGTTATCACTAGATTTTAATCTTCATTTTAAAGATGAAAAAATTGAGGCTCACACAAGTTAAGTTTCACATTACAAATCTCATAAACATAGCCTGAATTTAAATTACTGTTGTCTCATGCCATGGTCCTCTCTCATTCATTTCTCTATATTGCTCCATTTTAACATTTGCCATAATCTCAACATTAAGGCATTAGTGCCTCAGGTTTTTTGTTTGTCTATTTAATTCTACTGCTTGACTTGAAAAATTTGCTTCAATTTATTGTCTTTTTCTCTTTTCATGAGGATGCTATTGAGGAAGTTTCTGAATGATTCCATTGTAGTTGAAAACATAACTATGTGGCTCTCTCAAATTATTATTCTAATGATTTAACGCTAAAATTTATGTATTGAGCAGCTGCTATATGCCAAACACTGTGCTAGATGCTTTATGAGTAAAGATGTGGTCTTTGTCCTATACCTGCAGGAAAACCAGAATCAAATAATACATAAAGGTCTAATCAGTGACATGGTAGGAAGAGTACAGGGTGCTAAGGAAGCATCTGCCAGCAGAAGACTCAGCCCAGACTTCCTGTAGGAAGTGGAATTGGAACTGCTGCTTAAAACTTGAGGAGGACGTGGGCTAGTTTTAATCTTTGCTTTTCCCACGTTGGCCTCACCTCCCAGAATTTGGCTTCTATACATATATTCAACTGAATTTCCATTCTCCATGGCCACCAACCATCACCTAATTTCCAAATGCAATGACTCATGTGGCAATATACACTGTCCACCAACTGCAGCTCTTGAGATTTTCTCTTCCCTGGATAGCCCTACTTCATATCTGTTTTTCCTCCCTCCATTCCTGACCATCTGCATTCACTTTTCTGTCTCCTTACTCTTGCTGTTCCTCTTCACACTTCTTACCTGAAATTGTCCTCAAGTCTACTCTCCTTTGACTTTTTCTATTTTCTCCTAAATTCTCTCTCTTTTAAACTCATGATTTAAATGATTTTCTTTTTGTAAAATTTTTATTTATTCATTTTTACCTCAGTCCTGCTCCTTCTGTATTAGGTGATTTTATTGTTTTTCATTTTTATGCTTATTTCCCTCTTATAGCATAAAGAGATTCATATATATTTGCACATAAGATATAGTGTATTATATATTCTATATATAATGACATAAATAAAACCAAATTGTAAATTGTTTTAAAATGTTTAAAATTATAATCTTATCTTTAAAATTTTTAGTAAGTTATATGATTCACTTGTGTATTATATATGAAACTAACATATGCCAGAATTTTTTAAAAAAGAGAGCGATTATCTGTGCTTGGAAAGAATGAGAGAGAGGGAACGACAATGAATAAATAAGGTTCATGCCTAAAATGCCATTGTCCTCCCTTCCACTCAGATTTACCTTTTGCATTGTCAAGGGACAGAGACATTAATCTCTTTGACTAGATAATTAAGGGCAGGGGAATCAGTGGCATTGTTTCCCACAATTATTAAAGTTTAAGGAAATATTATCATTTCATCAGGGAATATACTTCATGTGGAAACTTCTATGGCTTTTCAACAGCTTAACCACTTGAAAATATCAGAAAAGTGAAATAAACACTAGATTGAATGGGATAAAGTTAAAAACAAAATGTTTGTATTCTCACAATGATTAAAAAAAAAAGGTTTTCATGAAGTCAGTTGAATTTATTACCATTTCTTATTTTGATATGCCTATTGTCCTGGCTTGGCCAGTAGGAACTCTTTCATGCTGGCTTCTGTGTATTTGAGTATGTCCCATTTATTCATTGAGTACTTTCTTACATTCTGGCACAAGAAGGCTCAAGGTGTACATTCTCTTCCCAAACTCTGGGATTAGCTATTTCTCCAAGTATCTCTGTTTTCTTGTATGGAGGATGGCATTTATAAACAAACATCTGGGTGATAGATGTATTTATTGCAACTGGGATATCAATGTTTCCAGGTTCTCCCAGTGAATGGAGCTAGTCTCTCTATATATGCATACATATATTTATACCTATTTGTATTTTTGCACATGTCAGTATATATTGAAAACCTTGACTTTACATTTATACTTCCAATTCTAATCCAACACCATGAAGTTCTTTCTAATGTCCTCCCTTTCCATATGGATATCATATGGATAGTAAAAAACC
The DNA here is from genome assembly GCF_024542745.1 of Macaca thibetana thibetana. Lineage (NCBI taxonomy): Eukaryota > Metazoa > Chordata > Mammalia > Primates > Cercopithecidae > Macaca > Macaca thibetana. The sequence goes on from NC_065589.1 coordinate 61,801,455, forward strand.
TGGCTCTCAATATCTTCAGTATATGTACTAATCTGATGTCCCTTACATGTAAAATCTTTCAGCACTATGCCTGGCTACTTCTGCCCTCAAAATGAATATCTTCTTAAATCTTTCACAGTCTGCAATTGCGTTCCAGGCTGTCTATCGTCATCTTTTCCTCGACACAGCCAACCTCCTAAACTCGTGTGGGCTCTCATCTCATAATATCATGCATCAGACTGAGCCACTATATTCCCATCATCCCTTATGGACCCCTACCTCACTGGGAAGGAAGAGAGGAAAGAGTCAAGGAGAGAAAGAGGATTTTCTTTATAGGCAGAATATATCCCATGAGTTTCTGATGGGCTGTTAACACCCATAATCTCAGTGTTCTCCTTTAATCTACAAAGATGGCAAATTTAGGAAGCATATACAATCTTAAGTCACATCAAATCATACCACTTCCTTTTTATAGTAAATTAAGTAAATATGGCAAAATACAGATACATCTATTCATTTCCAGCTTTGAAGTCTGTTTTCAACTAACAGAGTAGAAGCCATACCTTTGTATTGCATGGCTACCATGCTGCTCAACTTGTCACTAATGTGAGTATGCCTAGCTATAGTTGGTTGAAATCTCCCAGGGGCAACAAGTTACATCAGTGTGAAGAAGAAATAAGCCTGTGTTACCTTTGATCTTGTCAGTGCAGTCTGGTCTCCACTGAAAGAAGGAAAGGGCCAACAACTTAGATCATAAACTTTGACAAACCAGTTTCTATGTGGAATTCCAAATATTAAAGTGTGCCACATTTTTAAATGATTGTGGAGAGGTTAATCCCTGAACCCACATTCCAACAGACAGGTAACCATGCAGCAGTAAGCAAACAAAAAATGGACCCAAAGGCTGATGTTAATTTAATAGCTGTACTTTTATGATTTCTAAATATTCTAGGAGAGCTAGACTCATCATTAGCTGGCTAATATTAAGTACGAAATATTTGGCAACTCACAGAATCTTGACACACACATATATGTATATACATATGTTGTTTTCATTACTAGAACTTTGTAATATAATTTGAAGTCAGAAAGTGTGATGCCTTCAGCTTTGTTGTTTTTTATCATGATTGCTTTAACTATTTCAGGATTTTTTGTGATTCTATAAAAATTTTAGGATTGTTTTGCTATTTCTGTGAAGAATGTCATTGTTATTTTAATAGGAGTCAAATTAAATCTGTAGATAATTTTGGGTAGTATGGACTTTTTAACAACATTAATTCCTCTAATCCTTGATCATGGCTATCTTTTTGTTTTCTATACAGGTGTGTCCTCTTGAATTTTTTTCATCAGTGTTTTACAATTTTTCTTGTAGAGATCTTTCACTTCCTTGGTTAAATTTATTCTTAGGGGTTTTTCATAGTTATTGTAAATGGAATTGCTTTCTTGATAACTTTTTCAAATTGATTGCTGTTAGTATATAGAAATGTTACTGATTTTTGTGTGTTGATTTTATGTCCTGCAATTTTCATGAATTTATTTCTCAGTTCTAAGAGGTTTTTGGTGGAATCTTTATGTTTTTTAACATATAAGATCATGTTATCTGCAAACAGGGACAGTTTGACTTCTTCCTTTCCTATTTGGATACCATTTATTTCTTTATATTGCCTAATTGCTCTGTCTAGGACTTCCAGAACTATGTTGAATAAAAGAGGTAAAAGTAGTAATCCTTGTCTTGTTCCAAATGTTGGTAGAACAACTTTTAATTTTTATCTGTTCAGTATGATATTAACTGTGGGTTCATCAAATATGTCTTTATCATTTTGAGGTATGGTCTTCCACACCCAATTTGTTGAAAGTTTTTATCAGGAAAGGATGTTAAATTTTATTGAATGAATGCTTTTTCAGCATTTATTAAAATGATCAGATAGTTTTTGTCCTTGCTTCTGTTGATGTGATATCTCATGTTTATTATTTTGCATGTATTGAACCATCCTTGCATCTTTGGGATGAATACCACTTGATCATGGTGAATGATCTATTTAATGTGTTGTTCAATTCAATTTGCTAGTATTTCACTGAGGATAAATCTTTAAGGTAATATACGAAGAAACCAAGTTATTTCTAAGTAACTGAACTCTACCCTAGAACAAAGCTCAGTAACATATATAGGAATACAAAAATACTGGCACCCAACAAGGTAAAATTCACAGTGCCTAGCAGCCAGTCAAATGTTACCAGAGCTTGGGAAACAAAGTGAGACCCTGCTCTAAAAAAAAAAAAAATTAAAAAAAATTAGCTAAGACTGGTGACACATGCCTGTAGTCCCAGCTACTGTGGAGGCTGTGGTGGGAGGATAACTTGATCCCAGGGAGTTAAGGCTGCAGCGCACCATGATGCACTCCAGCCTGGGTGACAGAGTAAGACCTTGTCAAAAAAAAAAAAAAAAAAAAAAACAGGCATGGAAAGAAGTAGGAAAATATGACCTATTTTAAGTATTACATTTTAAAAAAAGAAAGAATCAAAATGAATCAACTGAAACCAATCCAGAAATGATACAAGTGTTACAATTAGCAGACAAGGGTATTTTCCATATTTTAAAAAATTCAAGTAGAGACATAGAAGAAGATATTAAAAAATAAAACTTCTAGAAATAAACACTAGAAAGTCCAGGATAAAAAATATAATGAATTGTATGAATAGCAGATTAGTGATCGCAGAAAAAAAGATTTAGTGGACCTGAAGATATGGCATTAGAAACTATCAAAATGAAAAACTGAAATAAAGATAATTGAAAAATAGAGTTTCTCTGAGGTATGAAATTCATCTAAAAATGCAAAGACATAGACCAGTCAAAACAACTTTCAAGGCAACTTTTTAGGCGCGGTGGCTCATGCTTGTAATCCCAGGCGTGGGAGGCCAGAGCGGGCAGATCACGAGGTCAGGAGATCAAGACCATCCTGACTAACACGGTGAAACCTCATCTCTACTAAAAATACAAAAAAATTAGCCAGGCATAGTGGTGGGTGCCTGTAGTTCCAGCTACTCGAGAGGCTGAGGTAGGAGAATGGCATGAACCCGGGAGGTGGAGCTTGCAGTGAGCCAAGATGGCACCACTGCATTCCAGCCTGGGCTGCAGAGCGAGACTCAGTCTCAAAAAAAAAAACAAAACAAAAAAAAACTTTTTAAAAAAGAAAATAGTTGGAACACTAATAGTACCTAATTTCAAGATGGATATAATCTATAGTAATCAAGGCAGCATAGTTTTGACATCAAAATACCCAAATAGATCAATGGAATAGAACAGAGAGTACAGAAACAGACCTACATATACATAGACAACTGCTGTTTTGGCAAAGGTCAAAAGGCAATTCAACTGAGAAAGAATAGTCTTTCAAAAAATGGTTTTGGAACAATTATATATCCATATGTGGGAAAATAAACTGATCTATACCTCATACCATATACCTAAATTAATTGAAAATGGATTGTAGACCTAAATGCAGAGCATAAAACTATAAAACTTCTGTAAGGAAATATAGAGAAAATCTTTTTGACCCTAGTTTAGACAAACAATTTTTAGATATTATGCCAAAAGCATGATACAGCAAACAGAAAACTGGTAAATTATACTTCAGCAAAATTGAATATGCCTGCTCTTTTAAAGACACTGTTAAGAGAATAAATGAACAGGCCACAGACTGGAAGAAAATATTTACAAAGTATATATCTGCCAGAGAACATGTATCTCCCCCAAAAAACTATATTACATATTCTCAAAACTCAATATTAAGAAACAACCAACCCAATTTAAAAACAGGGAGATGATTTGAACAAATACTTCTCCAAAAATGAATACAGATAGCAAATAAGCACAGATAAGATACTCAACATCATTTGTTACTAGGGATATATAAATTAAAACCAGGACACTAACAGTACACACTTATTAGAATTAAAATTACAGTACTGACCATAGCAAGTGTCGCAAGGATGGAGAACAGCTAGAGGTTTCATACACTGGTAGTGAGAATGAAAAAATACTACAACTATGTTAAAAAACAATTTGGCAGCTTCCTAAAAATGTAAACATATACCTACCATATGATCCAGCCACTCCAGTTTTAGGTATTTACCCCAGAGAAATCAAAACCTATGTCCATACAAAGGCTCATATGCAGATGTTCATAGCAGCTTTATTTGTAATAGCCCCAAACTGGAAACAACTCAAATGCCCACCAACAGATGAATGAGTAAACAAATTGTGGTATAGTCATGCAATAAGATATTACTACTCAGCAGCGAAAACGAGTGAACTACATTCAATAACACATGCGACAACATGGATGAATCTCAGAATAATTGGGTTGAAGAAAAAAAGCCATAAACAGAATGATTAAAATACTATTTCAAATGGCTGTTTAATATTGTATCTTTGTATTTTGCAGTTTTTAATATTAAAGCTGCAGATAGCCTTGAAATCTTCAAAATACTATGAAAACATGGGTTGAAGAAAAAAAGCCATAAACAGAATGATTAAAATACTATTTCAAATGGCTGTTTAATATTGTATCTTTGTATTTTGCAGTTTGTAATATTAAAGCTATAGATAGCCTTGAAACCTTCAAAATACTATGAAAACATTTCATTCATTTATCAAATTATTCCATTTTTATAAAATTCTAGAATATGTAAACCAGTGTATACAGAAAGCAGATTTTTGGATGCCTAGGGACTCATGATGGGGCAGGGGAATGGGAGGAATTACAAAAGGCATGAGGAAACTTGTGGGGTGATCATTATGTTCACTCTTTTGTTTGTAGTGATGGTTTTATGGGTGAATACATATGTAAAAACTTACCAAGTTGTACACTTTAAATATGTGCAGTTTATTATATGTCAATTATTCTTCAATTAAGCTGTTACAAGGAAAAGAAGGCAGAGAATCAGGAGGAAGCAGAACAGGAGGAGGAGGTGGAGAGGAAGGAGGAAGAAGTTGATATATGCGTTTAGAGAAGAGGGGTTTGCTAGAAATATAAATTTGGTAGTAATCAATGTATAGATGATACTTCAAACCTTGGGAATGAATGAAATCACCTAGGACAGATTAGTCAGAAAAGAGAGGTGACCTAGGATACTGCCTTAAGAGAACACCAAAATGTAGAAGTTTAGGATGAAGCAGGTCATGGTAAACTGTTCAGTTTTTTTTTTTTTTAGGTGGTTTAAATACAATATCAAGTGAAACATCTAATAATTTTGTTCACTACAGGCTGAACCAGTAGGACTACAGATCCATTCACAATAGTTTGTAACTTCACTATTTTCATGATTTTTCATACTTGTTTCTCTTCATAAGTTCAGGATATTTACAATTATTATTGATGCAAATTTATAGGAGTTGTCCTTCCCCCCCCCATGTTAGTATTTATAAAAGTTCCATTCAAAATTCTCTATAATAATGAAAATATTTCTTGGATTTCTATGAAATATGCTAGCATATTCTGAAGATACAATGAGTTCTAACTTAACATTAAAATAACAGCATTATAGATGGCATATGTCATCAATAGAATATAAAATATTAAATATTCACAGAAATAAAGATGTAGAAATTTGTCATTTTAATTATTATTTATGAAACACGTGCCAGTACATCCTAAATTAACCTTGTGAGAGTTTAAAAGTGACTACAATTTTGTATTTAAGCTTAGTGTAAATTCTTTCAAGTGGCTAAGTTAATTTTGTCTGTTTATTTCTACTATGTCATCTTAAAGCTACAGCCCTGAAACCTTCTAAATAATACAGAAACATTTCAGATTAAATCCATGTATTTATATCAGAAATGGAATTCTCTTTTCAAAAACTGGAAAATCAAATGCATCTCTTGCCTCAATCTTCCTTCCTGCTCGGACTATGTACTCTGTCTCTTTCAGCTTCTCACTCAACACTTTCGAGTCACTTTATACTCACTGGCTCCACATCCCCTCCTTGCAGCCACGTCAGTCTTCTAAGACTGCTTTCTAAAAGGCCACCATGAATTGTCAGTGGCTAGCATCCCTAAACCCTGTTCTGTTTTCCAGCTACTTGAGCTTTCTGCAACAATGGATAATGCGGATGGCTCCATTCTTTTCACAATTCCCCCCTTTTTTGTCATCTGAGATGTTACTTCCTTTTACTTTCCAGATTATCTCTTTTCGGTTTCTGAGTTTTTCTTCTCTGTTTAAATTGTGAATTTGCATGGTTTTATTTTCTACTCCTTTTCTTCTCTAACTTCTTCCTGGACAGTCTTAGCTCTATACATATTTTTAGCTCCCACCTCCTTAATTATTTGCATTTTCATGAAATAAAAACTATTTTTCCTCTTGGAGCCAAAGCAGCTTTGCCTACCTCAGTTTCTTCGCTAACTCCAACTGGACTTGGAAGACACAGGTCAACATAATATGGAATTCTTAACAGCTTAGAAGTCATATCTATTCAATGATAAACAAGTCTGTTAGCAAAACATAAAACTTACTAAACAAAATGACAATCAGATGGTTACTTCTAATTTTTGACAAATTTACTTGAGCGGTAGTTTTCAGGAAAACAAACAAATATATAAACTTGTAGTTGTCAGACAGTGGCTACTATATAAAAGCTGTGAGTAAAGGTATTAGAGAATAAAATAAAGGAAAGGGTATGAACTCACTTTGCCTGGAGCCGGGACTCATTTTACATTAATCTTATATTGAACATGCTCTTTAGCTGAAAGTAAACAAAAGTAAATTAAGGTAAAATTTGCAACCAAAGCATACTGCATTATGCTGAAACTTAGAGAAGCTCTGTTTGTAGTATTTGTGACGCTTCATTGTTATAGATGAAACCGACTTAAAGTGCTGACACTGATTTATGAAATTTACTGGACAAGGTCCAAGATGTTCCTATAGTGAGGTCCATCTTAGTGGTTAAGGAACCCAGAGATTTTGAAAAAGCTTTATTCCTGTAGATGCTGCTAATGGAAGAATATGTCTTATTTTCACAAAGCAACAATAACAAATTTATCTTAATTTTTAATGTACTCACTGAACAAATTTTTCATCTAAATCACAGTTTATGAGCAATAAAGCATGTAAAATTTGCATCTATGAGTTATTATATGTAGTCATTAAAATTAGCCTGTACCAAGTAATCAGCTTTTATTTCTTAGAAATATTTTCTTTGCATTTTCTAAATAAAATTTTAGTGCTTATATCTGTCATCATCTGAAATTTCATATAAACCTCAATTTTTACATTTCTATCAATATATTACATTCTTGCATTTGATTTAAAAAAAATATGTGTGTGCTTATGGAGAAAGAGATAGAAATAAGGACAGAGAGAAAGAATACAAAAGAGAATGGGTTTAATAGATAATATATAAATTTAAAAATATTTATTCAAGTTAATTCTTATATAAGATAATTACTATGTGTATCATAAAATGAAATATTAGAAATTTTGCTACGCATAATAAATTTTAAATTATAAAATTTAAAATATGCTTATTTTAAAGATTTCCATATTCATGTATGAAAACATTAGTATACTGTTCATTATGTTTTCCATAGCATGCCTGTTTTCCTTGAGTTTTGTGATCATTTTTATATCTGAATCCTATGAAAACATTTTTCAAGCTCTCTAAATAAAAATTATTTTTATTACTATTCCTCTCTCAGCATTTCTTATTTATATAGTAACAGAAAACAGTATGATGTAGGATTTTTCTTCCCAGTCACTTTGCAAGCCAGCGACCTCTGGCTGACGACACCCCATCCGGGCCCCACTAGGCCACGCTGGTGTGTCCCAGCTCACTTGTGTTATAGCTTATACCCACATTCCGTGGTTCCCCAGCTCTTGTCCTGCACCCAAGAAGAATGAGGATACGCTGGACACTGAAGGGTGAGGAGGACAGAGAAGAATTTGATTGAGCAATGAAACAGCTTTCAGTGGAGAGGGGATGTGGGAGTGGTACCCCTACCCAAAGGCAGGAAATTTCCCCGTGTGACTTGGTCCAAGGCCTTTGATGGGTTGGGAATGGGGAATGCATACTAATTGGTTTGTGAGTATGCAAAAAAGGTTAAAGTGAAGATACCACTCAAAGGTGGGCAGGACAATGTAGAAAACCAATTAGGAAAGGGTAGGTATATGCAAAACAGGTGATGGGTGGGGATGAATCAGAAGAATGCGCCAAACAGGAAGAGAAGTTCTCAACCCAGTCTGAGGATTTAATCTGTAGCTTGGCTATCAGGCTTTAAACTGTCTTTGACTTGGAGGTGTGGTTTAACCAAAAACACAGCCCTATCTGCCTAGGCATTTGGCTGCCTCCTGCCACTCTCAGTCAGTACATATATACATTTAAGAAATAAAGACATTGTGTTTTGTATTATTTGATGGAGCTTACTAGAAATAAATCATATGCATTCAGTTTTAACATGAGAACAGAAAATTATAAATCTTAGTGGAGAGACTACAAGTATAGAGTAGGTAGGTCAATGATATTTATAAAGAACATTATCTGAAACAACTGTCCATTAACAAGCTCCTGAGCATACTGCTTGGCAGACACATTTAAAATACAGAAAAGAGCCTGCTAAGATCTTCATTTCAATTACTCTGAAGTTTCTTGTGGGGTAACCTTAGATGTCCATGATGAAAGGCCGTTGTAGTTAGTACATTTTTTATAACTAATAAGATTGAAGTACATTATCTAGTTGAGTTTTAGGTTTCAAGAGTTTAAAAGGGGTAAAGATGTTAAACTTTGCTACGAAGCAAAACTCTGTAGTACTGGAGATTCCTCTCTGTAGAAACCTGTCTTGTCAAAAGTTTTTGAGTTGATGTCTAATATCTATACTTACTTTTACCAGAACATAACTGAAAGTACTGTTGCATATTAATAGTGAAAGCAAGCTTCTCAGCTAATCAACAGATGCAAACTTCCCCCATGGTTCTAATAATGTGGGCTTTCAGAATTGTTTTATGATTCAAAAAGTCCAGGTCATTAATTTTGAAAAGGACACTGCAAAACATATACAAACAAAAAACATTTTGTGAAAGAGTTAAAGCAACAAAAGGAGAAAGCTCATCATGAGTCTGATGGACTGCTCTTTATGCAAAAAAGGTATTTGCACTTCTTTATTTATTTACATGTTTCCTTTGAGTTCTGTGGGTTCAGGTTCACATAATCAAAAAGACTTCTGTCCTAAACAAGTGATTGTCACAGCCCAGCATTTAACACAAAAGCAAACAATTACAAACTGCTACAATTTGTTGCTGTTTCATGATTTTTAAGCATGCATGTGAGAAAGTTAAAATTGTTACATCACATTAGTCTATCACTCCCGACTTCTCTGCACATTATATATATTGTTTGAGAAAAGAAAAGAATTTGGTTTTAAAAATGTGTTGATGGAAGAAACTGCTCAAAGAAAAGCTCAGAAAAATAGACTCTTCAGATTATTTTGCCCAACAGCAGGGCTTCAACATATTTTTTTCCTCACTCAGAACAATTACTTTTTAAACTAATTTTCTAATACCCAAAATGGCTTATGACGTGAATTGATACAGTTTCTTATTGTACTAGAATAATCTTTAATGTTCTTCACAAGTAATGCCATTGATGTTCATCTTTAAAACAGTAATAAGCTGGAAACCCTCTAAGGATATAAGTAACACACTTGTATATTGGCAAAACCTTTGTATCTTCTCAAATGAAAATCACTACAAAATCTTTATTTTGCCTCAGCTTGAGTTTAGAACTAACATTCCTAAATTATTTTATTTAAAGTGAGAATAGATAGGTGCCTGAATATTGCAATCCAATGTTAACGAAAAAAGTACACACCCCTCCAGCTCCTCCTTAGAGTTGGTGGAAAATACAACCAAATTAATGAATATAAAATTTCAAATGACTGAATGCCATGATAAAGGGGATATAGTCTTACTCTAAAATATAGGGTTTCTCATCATTAATTATATTCTTAATTATCAAATCGAATATTTTGCCTCTGCCTTCTGGCATTTCTAAGACAGTGCCACTTTATTTGCAAAACATTTACTGTTTCTAACTTGAGAATGTTTCCATAACTTTCCATCGGGGGCTGTGCAGAGTTCTCTTTATGTATGTGGAGCACATTATCATTGAATAAATATCGTTATTCTCCTAGTCACACTTCCCTGGCTCAGGAGTTTTATGGGCCCCAGTGAACCACAAAAGTCTAAATTGTCTAGAATCGATTTCATAGTTTTTCCTCAAAACCCACCAAAAGTGATCAGCAACAGTCGTAACAACATCAAGGACTCATTGCATAGGCAACACGGGCAAAACACATCAGTAAGAGACAAATGCCTTTTTTCAAGGAATGCAAAGAGGTTCTAAATAGTAGTCAAAGACAAGACAAGTTGACTGCGTGGAACCTGCATTTCAGCATGGAAGCGTTGAGCACCAACACGGAATTCCAAAGGAGAGTAATTAAGGAAGGCCAAGGCAGCAACAATGGGTCAGAGTTTGACACTAAGTCACAGTGTGGGCGGCAAGGGAAGGAAGATATGACTGAAGTTGCTCTGAAGTGTATCTAGCAGAAGCAAGTGAAGATGTATCTCAAACTGGCAATCATTTTACATATTTCAGCCAACTTTGAGCCCTCTAGTCTCTGTTTCCATACCCTGTTCAACAAAATCACACTGCACAATTTCCCTACAAAGCTAACGCTTACAACCTGGTGAATATCCTACGATATCCATCATTCTTATGCGATGATAGATGGATCAAATAGATGGATAGATACGTATATATGTAGATCATTGCTCAGGGTCCTATTATACAAACTTTTCTGCATCTCCACTTCTTCCTTAATAATAAACTTTGAAACTCCCTGGATGACATAGATCTAATTCTATTCTTCTCAATGACTTGATCATGTTATTGATATGCCACAATTTATCTAACGATTCTCTTACCAAGTATATTATATTTGTTTATTTTTTCGTTCATTTGCTACCACAAATTATTCGTGCAAAAAGCCTTTACTTAATACCCTCTATGTGCCTGTTCAACTCTAGGAATAGAGTAATGAACAAAACAAAGTTCCCACTTTCATAAAGAATCCATTCTAGTGGAGGGGACAGGCACTAATTTAATATGTAACATAATGTTATATTTTTATGAAACTAAATAAGGGGATACAAAGTTACATGAAATTACTTACTACTTTGAAGGGGGTGGCCAGGGAAGAGCTCTCTGAGGAGGTATTTGATCAGAAACCTGAATGACTTGAGGGAGTAAGCCACGAGGCCTGTTAAGAGAGGAGCAATCCAGTCAGAAGGAACAGCAAAGCACCTGAGTTCTGAGGGAGAGATACTCAGCGAGACTGTGAACACTTGTGAATGTCACTGCAGTAAATGCAGAGTGACAGAAGGGCAGGAAAAGCGGTCAGACATATATCTTGCCTAAGGTCCAAGTGATGCTGTGCCTGATAGGCTGTAGAAGGAACTTCAGCAAATGCCACAATAAATAGCCATAGATATTGCTAGATTCATCTCCAAAAAGGCTATCAGAACTCACACTTCTATAAGCAATCTATAAACATAGGCAGTCAGGCACCAAAGTCTATGCAGCAGCTGTTTGTCAGCCATTTGAGTTTGCTTTTAAAAAACATGTATCTATAACTCGAAATAGTATTAGGAGAGTGAAATATCTGTATATAAAAGCTATACAAATGCAAATATTCTTGTTAGTTTATCACATATGTCAAACCAGAGAGCTCTGTATATTAGACCCACCAGTAGGAAACCAGACAGTTTCACAGTGAAAAAAAATCCTCCGGCTGAGAAAAATAAAAGAAAATTGTGGTATAACCTCTGGTTCAGTTTCCTATGGAGAAATAGTTGACAGGACTAGAACTGGGGACTCCAAATTGGCAGTGTCAACACAAAGCTATAGGACAGAATAAGTTGCTAAGAGGCCTAACATGTAACAACATGAGATAGAATTTTCTAGGTTGGAAGGAAATGGTCTTTTTAATATGCCAAAATGTTGACTTCCAACTATAATCATAATAAAGCAATTTATATCAATAAAAACACATAAAATGGTTAAAAATAAAAGCTAAAGGAGCTTGTTTTAGTCATTATTGTCCAATCTTTTTTTAAAACCTCTGGTTTCATCTTCTTTCATTGACATCTTACATTCTGTGAAGGAGGAAGTAGGGGGATGGAAACGGCTTTAAAGAAGCACAAAAGGCTGAAGGTCAATAGGGAGGCAAATACTCAAAGAATAAGAACCACAGATATCTAATAAAGTCTATGTTGCCTTTTCATGCAAAAGGCATGAGGAATGCTTAATCATCCAATATTTACAACATAGGAAAAAGCTATTTCACATTGAAATTTGTAGCATTTTTGGATGATTATGAAACACTCATTTAAAATAGCTATGTATCCTGTATTTAGCAAAATAAGACTACAAGAAATCTTAGACATGACATTAATTCCCCAAAGTTTAAAAGTCCAGATGTGAAAAAAAGCCAGAGAATGCCTGCTGTGTAATAAGGCCTATATCTCTTCGGAATCATAGATTTAATTAAGTTTTAATTTGCATATTGGACAAAAAGATAGACTTTTAGAATGAAACAAAGAGGGAAAAAGCTTTCTAAACAACAAAGCGTCAATAAAATTTTAGTTATATTCTCTAGCCATCATTTGGCTTTTAAAATTCTGATAACATTCCCTCAAAAAACAAAATATTTCCTTTTGTCTAGACAACACAGCCTGCTTCTGTCTCAGATAGGCCACTTGGGAACCCAGGATCTGACTCATATTCCTCACACCATATATGATTCCATATAAAACAGGGCTATATGTCCCTTCCACAGCCCAAATAAGGATCCCCAAAAGGCGGTGCTTCCTATCATTCTTGGGCCAATGTTTTCACCAAGTTCTGTTTGAAAATGTATTTGTTCCTGTTTTCTTTGCACTTACCTTGTGAGGTCTCATTCCCATGACATCTGACAGTGGCTTTGGGTGTTGCCTAAAGAGAAAGCACAAGCAACAGTTACAGAGGTGGTTTCCTGTGGAGCAGGTAACTTAACATAGCTAAGTTCAGGTCATTCTCTGAATACTAAAACCGAGAAGTCAACAATAGTGTAATATCAGACAGCTAATGTTTCACTATACCCACACATGGAGTAGTAAAGAATTTAGGCTACTGAATTTTCTTTAACTACAGAGTTCTGCTTTTTAAAAAACATTTTTTTTTTCAACTTACAACGACTTTTATAACAGACTGCCTTTTTGAGACTGCCTTTTAAAGAAAGCCTTCTTTCTTTAAAATATGTTATCCAGGAACCATTATATGCATCCCATATAATGTACGGCTGATACATCTTAGAAATATCTTCAGGAAAGGGTCTTATATTTATTTGCATTCCTTACTGTACCAGTACAATGTGTTCCTAGGAGTTGAATGTATGCATGCATATGGCATTTGCTTATTTGTTCATTGATTCATTTATTCATTCAATGAATTTACTGAACATATATTGAGTTTTTTTGTGTGTGCCCTGAGGATATAAGCACAAATAAGACATAATCTCTGCCCTCAATAAGTTCATAAAATCTTATGATTTTATGGGAAATCATAAGATGGGAAAAGAAAACTGGACAAATAATTATGAATATTATGTGAGAATTACAACAATAGGAATTTATACAGAATACACTGGACCCCAAGTGGGGAAATGGACATTCTAATTAGGGTAAAAGAGTTGATCAAAGGAGTTGATTCTTGAACTGTGGTAAAGAATATTGTGTAGTCATTTCTCATGCAAGGAAGTGCATTCCCAGCTGGCAGTCTAGCATATTCAAAGATCCAGAAGCACAAAACAATACAGCACTTTCTGGTAACTGCAGCTAGTTCTATATTGATAGACTGTAGAGGACTCTAAAAAGGAATAAGACAGATATCAGCAAAATGATTTTTAACATCAGGAGGCATTTCTTTCAGAGAACAAAAATAAATAACAAGTATATCCATGAAATACTTCTTGAGAAATATTTTGGTTAAAGATTGAACACTTTAAAGAACAATGTTAATTAAAAGTATTGAAATGCTTTCAATACTTTGGCTCATATCTGAAAAATACATAGATATTGCATATTTTCACAATGGCAAATATTCAGACTAAGTGCTAACACATGAGGCTGAACTAGATTATAAAATGCTAATCCCTTTTGAAGAAACTATGTTCACTTTATTTTTATGTATCAGAATGGCTTAGAGCCAATAGAAAATTGCAGCCTGTATAATAGTGTCTGGCACAGAGTAGGCTCTCAACAAATAGGTGTTGATGGAAATACCACATTGAGGCAGCTTTTGGCAAACAAAGAAATGCTTTGGGCACCAACCCAGGCTCTCCAGCTTAAAACTGTTACTGCTCCTTCTGCAATTAGAGACTTTTTCCCTTGGGATTCATAGAGTTGCATTCATTATATCTCTTTTTGGTCTCTGCTCCTAACTAACCTTCCTCCTAGCTCACACATACCTAGAGATACCTGAAAATGTTTTCTCTAGGTATGTCTGGGCAGGTTTGAAGGATATAGCTATTATATCATTGGCCTTGGAGGCCAAAGAGGCACAAACCAAAGAGGCACAGTTGCAGTTGCTTGGTGGCAATTCAAAATGCTCAAATCAAAAGGGGAAAAGCAAGAGATCCATGAATAACCACAATAAGAGAAGCAGAGCATCTCCTCCTTATTCTACCTTCTACCATTCGGGTGCATCTAGTTGGGGTAGAGGAGGTATGACAGGGAAAGAAGCGTAAAAGAGAGAAAAGGGTAACTAAAGAACAGGTATGCTTAGCAGAAGGGGATCGAAGGCAGCAACACAAAGTCCTGGGTCAGACCCAGATACCATTTCAAAATGCAAAATGTCCCTCAAGACTCACTGATTTCTCTACCTAGTGAATCACTTCCCAGTATGTCACCAACCACTCCGGCTTCCTTCTGGTCCTCTGAAAAGTTTTCTCCTTTTGGTTCTGCAGCTACTTCACTTCTCTATTTTCATCAAAAATGAATCCAAGGTCTTAGAAATTGTGTGCTGCGTGGCACTTTAGACACTAAATTCAAACCTTTTGTTTCACATTTCAAGAAACATTAGATAAGAGAAGTTGATCGTTTTATTCAAAATTGTATTTCTGGTATGTAAAAGAGATGAACCTCTGTATCCTGACAACTATTCCGTCCCCAAGTCCAAGGCCATTTTGACTATATCAGGCTATTTCTGCCTCAACTCAACTGGTTAGAAAATGATTGTGGCTTACTATAGGTTTCACACATGAAACCTGTACTTCTCCCTCTCATTGACTCTTTCCAATAAATCACCAGTTGGTATTCAGTTCTTTTTTTCCCACATTCTGTACTTTTGTTTCATTTTCATCCACACTTAATCAAATAGTTTAGATCCCAGCCTCAGTGATCCTGCCTTTCCACGGGTCGTCAGTCAATCTCAATTCTAATGTATAGCATTCTTTCCCTCTTCTGAGCTTGTGTTAGCTCATCTGAATCATTTATTTTGCAAGCATGTATTTACTTTCTTAATTAAACTCTTGAATTGTTATTTGACTTTATCTTCTCACCAAAAAGATAATCTTCTTGAGGGCAAAAACCACATTTTATTTGTTTCTATATTTCCCCATCAACTGGGATCATGCACGAAGGAGAGAAATTCAAGAAATATTTGCACAATGAGTAGACTCTGGTAACAATGGATGCTTTAATGAAAGAAAGTTGTAATGAAAGATAAGCATTGCTTGTCACAGGGCCTTCAACTATAACTGTCTTGCTATATGGCTACCTTGTACCTTACTAACAAGTAAAATAGGCCAGTCAAAGGTGTGGATATTCTTTGGCCCTAACCCATGCTTATGAATTAAATGAAGAGGGAGGAGAAAGAGTTGTTATTCAGCTTGTTCAGTTTAGAACGATATGCGGAACTTAATCATATCTAAAATTCCATCCAGCTCCTAAATTCTAAGTGCTATGATCCACATTGATTGTCAGAATTTGGATCTCTTAGATTTGCAGTTTTTCAGTTGTCCTAGAAACCCATAGTAAATCTAAGTAAATAGCTTCATCCTTCAGCCCCTTACTTGATGAACCTTTGTCTTATTTCTGAGAAAATATAGGAGGATGTGCTCTAATCTGTGGGTATTCAGTTTATTCATTTTATGTCAAGACCAGAGGTCTGAAACCAAATATGTTGCAGAAAATTCATTTAAAATTCAGAATATTTTCCCTTATTAACAATATACTACATGGAGAATAGGACCTAAAATAGAATTAGTTCTATTGTTGAAGTACATTATGGGTAAAATAAATTTTACTAGTAAAACTGAGGAACTACTCATTTCATTTTTATGTATAGAAATTTGCATATAAAATTCTAGAATGCTGAATTACAAATTAATATTTGGAACAAAATCTGTTCATAATCTAGGGACATATATGTTTATACACTACCTACATTTTATCTAGTGAAATCAATGTTCTTGAACTTATCTTTCTAAATAGAATGTGGTTATATATTTGCATGTGTTTACAGTCTCACCTTGATCAGTCCCATAAGAAGGAAGAAAGCTTGATTAGCATCAATTTGAAATTACTTTGCAAAATCTCTTTTACTTCATCAGGAAGAAATCGACCACCACAGAGCACTTACTACATGTTACTGCTCAACACAAATTTCACGTCTATATATGAATATTTTAAACCTTAAATCTTTAAACCAAGCTTGTCCTATGCACACCCAACACAAATTCGTAAACTTTCTTAAAACATTAGGAGATCTTTTCCTGCAATTTTTTTTAAGCTCATGGGCTATTGTTAGTATATTTCATGTGTGGCCAAGACAATTCTTCTTCCAGGGTGGCGCAGGGAAGCCAAAAGATTGCACACCCCTGCTTTAAATCTTCCTTACAATTTGAGATTTAGTAATTTATATTCATTTTGAGTTGAAGCAAAACTTGATCACTTAGTTTGGTTCAATTTAAATTACCTCAGCTGAAAAAAAATAATACTACAGGGTACTGCAGAGGGTGTTTTTCTTTTTAAAAATAGTGTCTTGCTCTTATTTACAATTGCATCGTATCTAAAACGATGGCTTGCATATGTCTTACAAACATCTCTCTATGTAGAAGTGCAGCAATAAAGATTTTATTTTAACAAACTTATTAACTACCAATTACATGTAGGAACGTGTACCAGTCTAATATCAAAGAACCAGTTGAGTTTGAAATAGATTTCCTCTGCTCTTGCTCAACCTTTATGACTTACTGGCGTGTATCTGATGTCTTTATCCACATCACTCAGAGGGAATCTCAGTCTTTGGAGCGAGATAGATATGGATTCAAATCCTGGCTCTGTCTCCTGTTAACGGGATGATTTTTGAACATGTTAATTTACCTGTCTAAGTCACAATGTCTTCATCTGTAGGATAAGGCCCGCCTCTGGGACTGATGGTCAGCCAGCACGCAGAGGTACTGACTGCCATGCTGGTTAACCAACAGTGAAACAGTTTCATACATTGGTAAATAGCTGCTATGAAAGCCCACCAGTTCTCATGTCCCATTCTACACCAGAATCCTTTGACCTCCCTAAATTCAGGAACCAAAGCGTCAATGCTTCAACAAGTAATGAGGCTTCTGGGATTATACTCCAGTGCTGCTATCCTGATTGGTCAGTCCCCTTTCTACTGGTTGTTAAATATTTTTAAATTCCCTCTTACCTACCTCATAGAGGTTTTGTTGTTGGTTGTTTGTTGTTTTAGCACTTAGTGAGACAGCAATACCTAGGATTAGCAAGGATTTACTGTCTTATCTCTGCCCAATCTCATAAAGCTAGATTTGTCTGCTGTGGCTTATCAAGAAAATTCTCATATGAAAATTCTTACAAGAAATTTCTCACGTGAAAAGGTCATAGAAGCTTTTTACACCCAAATCATTTCCTCCTTTCTTGCACTTATACTAAAGATGTGCAGTCATCACTGGTAATGCTGATCCATGCCTGTAGTGTAAATGTAATTAGCAATATTAAAACGTAGGAAAAAAAATGTCTAAACTAGATTAAAATGGGTTAGCAGACTCAGTTTGAATTTTGAATGACTTATTTTTTACTTTTACACAAATCCATTTAATTAATGAAAGGCTATACATTATTTCTGTTTATATACTTGTATGGTTTGTTGATGCTGTATAATCATAAGTTAAATACACACAAAATAACAGAGAGAAAGAATGGTTAGTGATTGTTTTTAATTATAAGGTATTAACACAAATAATTGTAATTTCTTCATTTTAGCCAAAGAAAGGTTTAGTTCTCAAGATAAATCATAAGATAAATTTCCTTTCTCCAAGTTTATGGTTAAAAAAAATGGCTAATTCAGAAATACAAAAATTTAAAAACCATATCAGTATTTGACTTTGAAAAGATCAAGTGTATAATTAAGTAAATAGATGCACTGTGAAGATGTTTCTTTCTTCCTAAGTTTACTTACTACTCCGTTTTATCCTGAGATGATCATGTGAATGCACATCTCTATGTATTTCTACTCAAAACTGATCTGTGTGCATTGGATTAGAAGTACTTCTGCTCCCTCACAATTCCTGCTGGTCTGATAGGGTATAATTAGTGTAGAATATTAGGTAGGGCAGAGATCAGGTAGCTTGCCAATCAGATTTACTATTGAAACAGTGGGTGTTGCCACTTCTAGTCATTTCTGACAGTACTGTTAGGAATTAAATCATGGCATTAGCTGAGTGCTATTTGGCTGTGGAAGCCTAGTAGGTCATCAGTTTATTCCCCCACCCTCCAGACAAGTGGCAGGTGGAGCAGCACTAGCCCCTGCTAATGCCATGAGCTGAAGGCTCTGGCCAGTAGATGAGAGTTTACGGGGTTTTGTTTTTTTTAATTCATCAGGCCATATGCTGCCAGGCTCTCATGCAAACAGACAAAATTACAAATAATAAAAAAAGAACCAACTGTTTTAGTGGTTGGCTGTTTTCTGTCATCATTGCCATCTATGTGAGAGGCCAGTTAATGAAAGAGGGGTCTTGGACTCCCAGTGACATCGACCTAAAGAGATAGATACTTCAAAATCCAAGCTTCATTCAAACCATGTTAAACCTCTGCCCTAAGGTAACTCAGTGCCAAGTGTCTCTCTGGCTGACAAGCAGGGAAGCTGGCCTTCCAGCTGGCCTTGAGACTGGGCAAGCTTCTCTAATGCTCCCTGAAGCTGAGGCCCATTGTCCACTGATGTGAGAAGAGAGAAAGGCTAAGTTTCGCTTAGGTTGTGTGAAGTTGGGGCTCATGGGTTTATCAGATTCAGACACACTTTGAATAAACAGCTTTAGAAATAGGAAAGGTGAGTCAATGCAACTTTCTGTTTTAAAATTATAAGTAAATTACATTTGTAGGCTGTTCAGAAATCCCTAACTTTTTAATATCAAAGACTGCAAGAAAATCTCTCCAAGTAGATTCTCAACTCTTGAAATACTTGCATTTAAAATTAAAATGTTGCTAAACTTTTGTATAATTTCTGCTATTGCTATATATTCATAATTATTACCAAGTTTCCAGTCTGTACAAATGGAGAATTTCACACCCTTGATAGAATTCACACATTTATTTCCCATTTTAAGGCAGTAAACCCTCAACCAAAAAATGAAGTAGACCAATTCTGAATTCATATCTATATGCATATATTTAAAATAATTCCATTTTAGAAATGTTGTGCTAACATTCATTTGCACCTCTATCAGGTCACTTTGAAACCATAATTTGCACCTTTTAAAAAGACAATTCAAAACCAGTTTTACTCAATTAATATGCAATGTGTTGCAGTTCAAAAATAGTCAAAATAAAAGTATCGCATAAATATGTATACATGCATGTGTGATAGTGAGAGAAGTTTATGATGAGAGTCTCTTGTTCAACTCTTGCTACACAGCAAGGATATACTGAAGAGTGATTTTGTCCACAGTGGCCAAGGCACTACAAATGTCTTACAGGCAGGCAAATAATTTTCTATCCTGTTTTCTCTGCCATGTCACCAAAACCTGTGTTCCTTAAAGTCTCACTGGTTTTGTTTTTACCTCTTGGCTAATTTGTAATCTAAAGTGTGGTTATGAAACACACATAGGCTTAGCTTTATTGTGAGGAATGGTTCCCAGATCCATTGGGGAACAAATCATAATAGAAAGCTGCAAATGTTTGCCTCTAACAAACTGTCATAGTTACACTCCACCATAACTTGACAGCTTTTCAATGAAGAAAAATTGTTAGTTCATTGATGAAACTGGCATTGTTAGAAAAACTAGTTCCTGTTGTATATAAATAATGACAATGAAAGATAATGCCTTTTGTAATTTTTCAAGAGACTTATTATTAGAAAGTCCCACAACAGGGAATAACAGGCTCAGTTGTCACTGATTTTTGTGATTCTGTATTCCAAAGCAATTTGATTTTTTTTTTCTAATTTGAAAAGGTTTACTTCACTGGGAGAAAAGTTTCATTGGTGATGCTCACTGTTTAATGTCTTACAAATAGAGATCTACTATTCCAACCAATTTAAAGCCAGAAAATAGCAACCAGATTGACCTTAACTTGAATCTATGTTGACAAAGTAATTCAGTCAGTTTGTGAAGGATAAATGACAAGATGTTCAAACATTTTTATGTTATGGGAAACTACATGAGTGAGATGTAGAAAAGAATGTATATTCTAATAACTCAATAGGAAATTTCAAGATATATTGCTATTCACAATGAATTCTAAAATTTACAATTCAATTTTAATGGTGACAAACATTCTTCTGTCATAAGACAATACATGCCAATAACAGGCAAATTTATTTACCTAATGTAAGAATGTATCTAGATATTACAATGTACTCAAGTATATTGAGTACATTGAGCCAATCATAAATTTTAGGAACAAAATAGCTAATCAAATTTAGTGTTTAAAAAACCAAATGCATTAACAACTTTCTTATGAAAATCCCACTCTTGATTAGCTAAAGTAATAAAGCCATAAACTAGTAAAATATAGATGGTTCTCATACATAGAAAGCAAAACATTGAATCATTTCCTCTATTAATTATTTTACATAAATAGTAGATTCAACCATTGCTACATCCTACTGAACTCCCAGTGATGTTATTTTAAAGAATAAAGACATGGCACCCTGGAGATAAAGTTGAATTCATTCATTCATTAATTCAACAAATATTTACTGTACTGGACACTGGCCACCTGTGATCAAGACAGTCTCAGGTCTCACAGAAAGGCCAACCCTAAACAGGAAAATAAATAAATATACATGATAATTAGAGGCTGTGATAAGAGCTATAATGGAAGTGAATAAGTTAATGTAAGAATAACTTCTAGATAGTTTAAAATGATTCTTTTCCTGATGTGAAAGCATCGTTTACTTATGACATACTCAAAGACACACAAGATCACAAATCCAAATCTTTTCAGAGCCAAAAAAGGCCTTAGAGATCATTCAATGCCACTTTCTCACCTTATAAGAATAAAGCTGAAGTTTGAGTGGGTTAAGTGGCTTACCTAATGCAGACATTAGCTGAACAATTAGATTTTACTGTTAAAAAGTAAAGAAGCATCATTGATGTATATTAACTTACTAATTATTTCATGTTGGTGAGACATGCATTGAAATGGCATATCTAAATCTGGTTATCAATCTAGTTACAATGGCGAGAACCTATATAAATAATGGTCTTCATCTGATTAGATTGTTTTATAACTCTTAGATGGCAGGTGAACCTGGATATTTAACCAAGCTCCCACTTTCTTTCCTTCATAATAATGATTTTTCTTTCCAGAATGATCTAAAAAGATTATATTCCTTGGATACTACATACAAACGTAGAGGCATAGCAAATATTAGCAACAAAATGCTCCTCTAAACTTTGTAAGAAGGATCATACAATATGAAAAATTTATAAGGCTAGATCATATTTTAAAGTTTACTTACTATTAATAATAATAGAGGGCTTAAGACCATTTTATAACTATAGAGCATTTTATTACTATTTTCATAATTGAATTTGATCTTCAAACAAATTAGAATGCTATAAATAGAGAAGATATTATTATAGTTCTTTTGATCTTCAAACAAATTAGAATGCTATAAATAGAGAAGATATTATTATAGTTCTTTTAGAGGTGATAAACTGAGATTTGAAGAGGTTAAGTGACTTGCCCAAGTCACACAGGTGGTAAGCATCAAAGAGAACTGAAACCCAGCCTTCTCATCCCAATCTTCATGTGCTTTCACTAGAACATCTACCCCTCATAAACATGAATTACAGAGTCATTGGGTACCCAACATAGTGCCAAGATCCAGAGAAGTTATGAACAAAGAGATGTTCTTGCAAGTTCATAGTCGAAATGTAAATATGACTGTGTACACACACACATACACACACACACACACACACAGACCAGCTAGATAGAATAATTAGGAAAAAAATGGCCCTCAATGGCAAGGTCTTTCTACATAGTATCCCATTCACAAACATCTCCCTCTTAAAATGGTCCACCAGTAAATTCTAAGGTGTTAATAGTTTCCGGTATTGAAGCACTATCTTGCCAACTTGCGTTCTTGCTTTTTAAAGGCCGTGTTAAAGATGACACCAAAGAAGAACATGTAAATAGTTATAATAGGCTAATTTGCTTCCATTATTAACCTAAATGCAGTGTATTTAAACTATAATGAACAAACAGAGGCAGTATGAGAGAGGGAAGTGCTTCAGCAACAAAACAGTTTCATTAACTAGGAAACTTGTTCTACCAGGCTAAAGAACCCACTATGGAAAATCAATTATTCCACCATCTTGCAGCTACTTTTAGTGTTATTCAAGTCCAGCTCAGTACAGCATCCCTGACTACAGAAGAGCCTTCCAATGGGATTATCAATTGCTTGCTCAGAGATTTGTAAGTAAAGGTCTAAAGTAGCCTGTTAAATCATGTGGTTTGGAGGCATTTCATGATCCTGACTTCTAGAATAAACATAGATAATTAATAAGGCTGACACAGCCCGTTATTTTTATACTCAAATGCATCATGTTAAATTAACAGACAGAGGTCACATGAGGCATGACACTTTTTCCACTGATAATCATTTCTGTGGTGCCACCTTTGCTACCACACTTTTCTTTTCCATGGGCTGGACTCCAGTAGCCAGTCACTAAACAGCTATTCTATCAGCTCCCACTTTTTTTTTTCCTTAATTGAGAAAGCTATTTTGAGTCCTTCTCACTGGTGGTACTCTCATGTGGTGGGAAAGAAGTTTGAATGAAAACAAAGTATGGGCTAAAAGAGAAACAAAATATAGAGCTGACACTTCTTGAGATCAACATATTTAGAAAAAAAATATGAAACTAACTTTAAGGTTAGAAAAATAATTTTGACTCTACACTTCATATTTACAGAAGTGACATTTGTTGATCCTAATGAATTTTCTTTTAAAATGCAGCTATCTTTTGAGGAATAAAGGATAATATTCTACTCTATAGTTTCTAATTATATGATCTGTTATTTTATAAATTCTCATTTTCCTACATGAAAAAAGCTAAAAATTATATTATTGGTAATAATATAGATAGTGTACTAACGTATATAGTGTGACTTTCATTATAGAAATAATGATCGATAAGTGATTGTTAAAATTAAGTAGCATATAAGCATGAAACCAACTGCAGAACAGTGAAACCTATTTGGGACAACACATTGGAACTGGAACACATATATTCAAAGGTTTGTGGCCATGATATGATAGTTTCTTGTGTTTGTTTGTTTGTTTGTTTGTTTGTTTGAGAGATAGTCTGGCTCTATCGCCCAGGCTGAAGTGCCATGCTATGATCTTGACTCACTGCAACCTCCACCTTCTGGGTTCAAGCAATTCTCTTGCCTCAGCCTCCTGAGCAGCTGGGAGGCGCATCACCAGGCCCCGCTAATTTTTGTATTTTTAGTAGAGAAGGGATTTCGCCATGTTGGCCAGGCTGGTCTCGAACTCCTGACCTAAAGTGATCTGCTGGCCTTGGCCTCCCAAAGTGCTAGGATTACAGGAGTGAGCCACTCCACCAGCCACAGTTTCTTAAGAAGGAATCAAGAAGCCAGTGCTGTTGCCATTTGGAATGAAAGAGAATTTTCAATACAAATGAGGAAAATTGTTCTTACTTCATAGTCACAGTTTCTTTCTTTTTTTTCCCTTCCTTCTGTACATCCTTCCTTCCATCTTCTTTTATTTTTTGACCTAAAACAATATTTTAAAAAATCAATCATTTGAGTAATTTACTATCCGGTATATGGCTCCAGATGACCTTCATAAGTAAAATATCAAATCTACCATTAAATATTGAAGATTTGCCATCAGTGAAATATTCAGTTGCCATTTAACTCATATTTGTGGTGTTACAAACATCTTTACTTGTAGAACTCAAAGTAATAAAAAATATTATCCCTGAAACACTGTACCTTTACTAATGTTCAATATAGCTACTAATTTATTTCATGATAGGACATTTCTGTGGCTATGTAAAAAAAAACATTTACCCCAAAACATGAGCTATCTGAATTACAATAAAATAATTTAGCTTTCAAAGCAGCACTCTGACTTATTAGATAATTAACCTTCTAAGTCTGCTATAAAACTTTCACCTAGGGATGCTACCTCTAGCTAGCAAACTCTTTTTTCCAAACCCCTACATAGCCCCATTTACTTCTCCAGCTTTCTATACTTAGGTAGTATTATTGGCTAAGAATATATAATTCTAGATTTACCATTCAAGTGATTTCAAAGCACTCTATTCAGAGAAAACATAATTTATCATTGTGCAGATACATTTGAAACATTAGCAATGAAAATATTCTGATCATCTCTGAGCTTTGTAAGGTAGACTTTATCCAAGACACTGCTCTAGGCTCTATGTCTCACTGATTAAGTCTGTCATTTATTGGAGAGCTGCAGGCTTCTCCCTGTCAGCTCAGGTTTGTGTGCAGATAAGTCATGTGTTTAAAGCACACTGAATGTTAAAGCCACACTAACAGATGTAAAAAAAAAAAAAAAAAAAAAAAAAAAGACAGGAGATATGGTTGTCACTTTTAAAGCATCTCAGAAATGAAATCATCTGTGGAGGCAGTCTTAAGGACCCAGTGAGCAAAGGTACCTTGTCTATGATTGTCATAAGCTGGTTGGGTTACACAGCATTGGCCCCTTAAATTCTTTCAGACCTGTGAGGGGAAGTATCCCTGTGTAGAGGACTTGACCTCACAGGACAGAAGCCAGTTGAGATCCTGTGATTCAAAATGATGCATTTGCCAGGTGTGGTGGCTTACACTTGTAATTCCAGCATTTTGGGAGGCCAAGGTGGGAGTATCACCTAAGCTCAGGAGTTTGAGACCAGCCTGGGCACCATAGTGAGAATTCATCTCTACAAAAAAACTTGAAAAATTAGCCAGGCATGGTTGTGTGATTCTGTAGTCCCAGCTACTTGAGAGGCTGATATGGGAGGACAGCTTTAGCCTGGGAGGCTGCAGTGAGCTTTGATCGTGCCAATGCACTCCAGCCTGGATGACAGAGCAAAATTCTGTCTCAAGCAAAAACAAAAACCAATACATTTGAGGAGGTCACCAATCCCTCAATATTACCCTTATTGACTTCTAATCATAATGATGTCTTGATTTCCTTGTGTTGGATTACAAAAATTGAGAGGAAGAAAACAAAAAGATGATTGAAGTACGTAAAGCCACTACAGATAAACTTCATTTTCTCACAATCTTGTGTGGGACTTCTCTTGATTCTGAAGACATAACTCTGTGTAGATAAAGATGTAAACAGTCTTTCTCCATTAAGATTACCTCCTTTTCTTCTCATATTTAAGGTCCAATAAATTAAACATATTTTGAAAAAACTGGCATATATAAAAACATTTTACTAGATGGATTTGTATCTACTTACTGATTTTCACTACAATTTTAGGATTCAAAAAGTATAAATCCTAAAAGTTAATTAAATATCACGTGTGAGAATATGAGTGTTTACCTTCACATGCTGGGATGAGAAAGTCTGGCCTTTAGCCACTGCATCACCATTAGTATCCCATTGCTACTTCTAGAGTCTAGAATCTAGACCATTCATCCT
The DNA here is from genome assembly GCF_024542745.1 of Macaca thibetana thibetana. Taxonomy (NCBI): domain Eukaryota; kingdom Metazoa; phylum Chordata; class Mammalia; order Primates; family Cercopithecidae; genus Macaca; species Macaca thibetana. The sequence goes on from NC_065589.1 coordinate 61,827,666, forward strand.
TCTCTCAGCTTTGAATGCCATATTATCATACATTATCACCACTACTCTCCCTCTGGATCATCACCAACTATTGGGTCATTTCCCATCATTGTTTGAAGAATCATTCCCAACTAGCTCTGAAAACCCCATATCCTAAATTAGATTTCAGATTTTATCCAATCCTTTTAAACAAGTCTTCCTTCCTCTTTTAATAAAACTTGATGATATCTACTTATTTCAGCTCCTCCACAAAAGCATTTCATAATCCTTCTAGCCCAGTGATTTTCAAACTTTACTTTGGATCACTTGGGCACTTTGATAAAATGCAGACTTTGATTCAACATATCTGGATGGAGCCTAAAATTATTTATTTCTGAAAAGCTCTTAGGTGATGCCAATGCTCCCAGTTCTCAGACAAACGTTGAGGAACAAGGTTCTAGCCTACCATGGTATCAACTTACTCTAAATTCATACAAGGCAGGCAGGCACCATATGCGATTTATTCATCTTTGTATCTCCAGTGAGTCAGAATGCTTGACATATCACAATGCTCAATAAAATGTTTGCTAAATAAATTGATGGGCTGAATGAATAAATGTGTAACATTCCCTCTGACACTTAGAAAATTCTACTTAAAACAGATTTTTTTTTCTTTTTTTGATATAGTCTTGCTCTGCTGCCCAGACTAGAGTGCAGTGGCACAGTCTCAGCTCGTTGTAACCTCCCCCTCCCTGGTTCAAGAGATTCTCCATATCTCAGCCATCGGAGTGGCTGAGGTTACAGGTGTGTGCCACCACACCCAGCTAATTTTTTTATTTTTAGTAGAGACAGTTTCGCCAACTTGGCCAGGCTAGTCTCGAACTCCTGAGCTCAAGTGATCTACCCACCTCAGCTTCCCACAGTGTTGGAATTACAGGCATGAGCCACCACATCCAGCCCAGACAGAATATTTTTATATGCACTTTTTCTTTGAAATGTAATTGAGGGCAGGTATCATACTTCTCTGTATCTTTAAAGGCCTGTACATGCCCTTTGTGCCCACAGAAAATAGGCAATCAATATAAATATTGACTAAACAATCAATTGACAAAAGGATTGATGGAATTGATTGAATAAGTAACTGAAAAAGAAGGGGCACCAGGTATAGTCTGCACTTGAGGTACCTAGAAGGTACGAGTCATTTAACAAGGTGGCTGTACTTATAGACAGAAAGCTTCAAGTCCAGCATAGGCAGAGCTAGAGAGCAGAAATATTAAAATGAGTAACCAGGAAAATGCATTTTGTAGACACAGACACAATCTAATGAGAAAAGTACTTCAGTTCGTTAAAATGCCAAGCCAGTGGTTGATATGCTTGGGAATAAAAACCAAGCATTATTGCATGGGTAGGCAGATGGTGCTTTTTTTTTCTTAATTCAACATTTCATTTTTGTAAATAACAATGGAAATTGAAAAACTGGCATATATTAAGCTTTACAGACTATGTTAAGGGTTTTCAGAAGTGAATTTCCTCAACAATTTCTGCCTTTGGCATATTTAAATGTATACTGGCTTGTTGTATTATTTATTCAATATTTCACATCTATGTGTTATCTTCTCAACTGGGCTGTAGCCACCCAGAAATAGGGACTTTATTCATGCACATGGTGGGCACACAGTGATACTTGCTGAAAAAATAGAAAATTAGAAAAACTTGGATGATACACAACTCTAGTTTCTGGTATTGAACAGAGAAGAGCAAGGGTGGGCCTGGAAGTGAAACTTGAGGCATGTTACTTAAGAACTTCTCAGACTGGAGAAGAAAACTCCATGTACGTTAGATATGAACTTCTTTCTTTCTTTTTTTTCCATTATATTCTCAGAAGATGAACTAACATAGAATTCTGGCAATGACTGGTTCTTTAAAAATAGCATATCATGTAAATAAATGAAAACTGTAGTGCCCCTGAAGCTTTCAGAATCATTTTACCAAATATTGATTCTGCCACCAAATTACAAATAAGCCAGACGCAAATAATTTATCAGTAGGAGCAATAAGAGATTATGTTTTGACTACATTATATTTGTCAGAAAAGTAACTAAGGTGTTGATTCTGAGATAGGGAATACACACACACACACACACATATACATATGTATGGGTTTAGAAAACTATACAGTTCAAAATATGCCTATGATGCTTCTGATTCATATTTTAATCTATTAACTACCTATTCTATAATTACTTAGAAAATTATGCTTTGATTCTGGTTAAAGATGGATTCTGCGAGAACATAGAAGCTTCTCATGCATACAGTATTTAAAATAGAATGAAATTAGCAATCCGTATCTTGAAATTATACATAACATTTAGCTTCATTTAAAATTAGAGTGCTAGAAGAAGCAGATTTCCATGGCATTTTCATTATGCAGAGAGGTAAACAACAAATAAATAAGCCATACATGAATATGAAATTAACAGCATGATAATTGCTTTACTCCTACAGTGTGTACAATATTAAATCCTCAAATAAACACTTACTTAACCTCGTTCTCATGTGTGCCTATTGCTATCATCAAAAGCAGTATACCTAGAACTCAAACTAAGACAACTTCCATGATGAGGTACGAAGTCCACAGAAATCATTGCCATGCCCTGGAAATTTCAGAGTGATTTCTTAGGAAGTTCTGGTGCTGGTGGTACATTTGAAAACAGTGAACACGAGAGAAAATTTAGAAACGAATTAAGAACATACATTTCACATATTATTATTATCTTGCATATTCCATCATACTTAATTTCTTTGCTAATTCTTAAAAAGCTTCATTCAGATCATCCATATAGGCACTCCAGGGAAGTGCTACCTTCCTGCTGAGACCACCTCCAAACTCTCTTTCACTCTAACACAGACCCCTGCTGACTTGTTTTACAATATTTAGGCAGGAAACTGTTAAACCTTATTTCTGTTGAATTGTTCCTTCTCTGCATAAGACAGAAATGCTTTTCATAGTTTTCTTACGGCTCTTAACAACAGCTAAAGCCTGTCTTGTGCTCTGGGCCCAGCCTTGCCCTAAATTTAACCCTAAGTAATGCTTTCTTCGTCTTAGTCATAACCTGAAAGTGAGTCATTTATAAAGAGGCCACTGGTACAACTGGAGTTTTCCAGTAAGTAAAGGTTAAAAGGTCAGCAATAATGTTACTGCTACCCTTATGAGTATGCAATTGGTGGAGTTCAAAGTTATTTGGATGCAACCTGACAAAAACATCTTATCATTTTCCACAAGGTACTCAAGAGTAAGATTCAGAAGAGGTCTATGGCTTGTGTACACATGAAACCGTCTTTCCTAGCCAGAGACATTAACCGCTTCATTGGAAGCCAGCGACTAAAAAGTAATATAAAATAAATTAAATTAAATTAAAAGAAAAAGAAAAAGAAAACAATTATGAGATCCAAAGAAAGGAAAATCTTGTTGTCCCAAATAAGCACTTTTAAACATAATTGTTTTATTGTTCTAGTGATAAAATTAGTATGTCTTTGTTGATCCACTTAAATTTGACTCAATGGGTAAATTTAAGCCTGAGGCTTTTATGCCATTATCAGAGGCTCTGTCAGTGAGTGCTTTAACCTAATTACATTTGATGCAGCAAATCAACAAAACCACTGCTGGTATGACCTCTGCCAAGAGGACTAGCGAGCTAGACAAATGGAGCTTAAGATGTTATTAGTTGTTCTGTTGCAAAGTTCCAGATACATCCCGACAGGAGGCTGTTGCATGACTTGGGCATGCATCCTCCAGATGGCATTCTGCATTGGCTTGTGGCAAGGCTCACAGGGATACTGGCACATTTTCTCTGTCAAAATGAAAGTTTTCCAATTACAAGGAGATAATGTGAGGAGATGCAAACTTAATCTCTTGAACAAAAGGTTGCAAGCTGTGTAATAGTCATTTCAGGGGAGAGATTTCACTATAGTTCAATTGATTTAAACGTTGCAGATCACAAAATGGGCTATCTTTCCTAATAAAACCAAAGAATCAGCTGCAGTTGGTGCTATTTACTGGAACAGTGCTATAATGCTTTCATCATCTAAGAGATGCTTCTTTTAACAGTGTTCTTCCATGGAGTTGAAGTCTGTGCTCATTTTTTGTTTTTTTCCTAACGTATAAACAGGTACAAATAAGCCATTTTCCTTTTAGTTAAACACCAAATGCCTTAAATGAAGTCTTCAAGTTTAATGTTAAAAGATACCAAATCATAGAATTTCATTAGGAAGACTACAAGTTAAATGGTAAGAAAGCCCTATTCTCATCAAAACCTGTAAGACAACTTAGCTAAAATGCTAACAGTATTTTCTAACCCAGGGAATGCTAATAAAAATGGCATGTAGAACTCTCAGTCACTACGAGAATGAGGTGATACGCCTCAACACTTATCCAAAAATAACTGACTTATCCAAGTAAATCAGTAAGTACCTTGTTGTAAGGTTACTTCTTAGGAAGATAGGGATTTGCAAGTTGACATAAAGACGCTAAGACAAAGCAGGGAAGCACTTGTAGATCCCTTTCTACAAATCCAACGAGGACACTACATGAGAATGTGTGCCAGCTCTAAGAAGAATGTTTTACAGGATAACTACAACCACATTCTTGTGCTAAATGCATTAAACAGAATTTCAGCAGAGTTTAAGTGTTGAAATGATCATACAGTTCTAACGTAAGCAAAGATTCTTCAATATTTATACTGGATTCCTTTCTTCTGTGGTTTAAAGAGAATTAACTGATCCAAAATTTCTAACCACATATTCAGAATATTAAAAGAGAAAAGGCACATTTCCAAAAATTAAGGTAATTCATACACGAAAAAATATTTTTACCTCAAATTTCAAAACATTTAAAAAATATATGTTAGCCATTAAGATGAAGATCAATGACACAAGGTCATGCAAAAACACTGAATTGCAGTCAATAGGGTAAAATCATAGTGGGCAGCTGCCTTTTGTCATTTCCATAGAAAGTAGCTAGGAAACTGTCATGTCTTTACTGAAAATTCAGTCAGCTAAATAAAGCAGGAATATATATTCTAAGTAGTCTCAACTGCAACATTGTAAGATCTGTAAATCAGCCAGAAATATAAGCAAGGCCTTTGAATCTCTCAGAAAACTTAACAGATTCCTACCGAAGAGTTAACGTTTTCATGCAAGGAGCATTTTTTAAAAGCCTCAGCATCAACATAAAGTGGTCTATAACAGCTGTTGTAAAGCTCAACATCAATTTTATGTTGGCTCAACTACTAAACAGCAATCACAATGGCATCCCTTAGGAGGTATTTAAGGGCCCAAGAGTATAGCAATTTAAAAACTGAGTTGGAAATCAAAACAAATTCTCAGTCTGTTTACAAAAATACTTCTCCCTATGTTCTTGTACCACCACCTAGTGGTTACACGGCTCTCAATCTGACCATTGATAGAAACCAAATAGAAGAAAGGAAGAGGGAAGGAAGGGAGAGGGGAGGAAAGTAAGAAAGGCAGGACGAAAGAAAAAGAGAAGACCATGAAAATAAAAAGAAAAAAAAAGGAGGAGAAAGTAAAAACAAACAAACAAAAGCAAAAGGAAGTACACATATAATTTTCAGATCTTAAGATCTATTTCCTAATAAAATTCATAGCATGTTACCAATTTGAACTAAAACACCATTTAAAACTATTTCTCTTTATACATTTATTAAGTACATGAAAATTCTATAGTCAATATAACAACTCCCTCATTTTTTTAAAAAAAGGAGTTGAATTTCTAGAGATGTATTTTACACTAGAGAACCTACAGCTGTATTTTCCTGTGTGTGAACTGATATAAGTACAAGATTATACCATTATTTTGTAATAGACTCATTATTGATCAGTAGAGCTATTTATATAAATTATGGTACATTCATAAGTAAAAATGAAGTGAATATTTATGTCTTGCTATGGCACAGTCTCTAAGACATTTGGCTAAAGTGGAAGAAAAAGCAAGATGTGTAATCCTATGTTTTGGGACCTACCCCTTGTATAATGATATATATTTTCTTTTATATGTGTACGATATCTCTGGAGGGATGGACAAGAAGCTGGAAAAATTACCTCAACAGAGAAGAATTAGGTGAGCTGGAAGCTAAGGTATAAGGGAGACATTTTGTTGTTTTGTCGTTTAAACCATGTGAATATATTACTATTTAAAATTAAATAAATTTTAAATCACAAATCACAATCACAAAGGATTGTGTTTCTTAAATTTATTTAAAATTAAATAAAATTTATTATATTAAATTAAATTTAATAATTTAATTTAGATTAAATACATTTTAAATCTAAAAACTGGCACGTGATTTAACAAATCTCTTATCTGAAGATTTTATAAATTAACAAAACCACCCTCCAAAGTTTCCATTAAAAGAAATATTTGTCACATTTAATGTGAATATAAATTTATTGTAAATGTAACAGAAATAGAAGCTTCACTCTTTCTCTGTAAAAAGAAATGCAGTAGTTTAAAGGGAGAAATTATTTGTAAAAGGCAGAAATTAAAGTAATAAAATACTAAAACCATTTCCATCTCATACTTTGACAAGCTCTACAGGCCTGGGTTGAGGACTGTTCTCAACAAGAGAGTTGGAATAGCTCAGGCTTTCTGTGCTCCTGATTGAACCGTTAAGTACATTGGAGACAGCAGTAGCTGATGCCCAGATGTCCAAAGGTAGAAAAGTTGGGAACTATTAGGAGATGAAAAGAAGTAGGGAATGCATAAAGGGCAGTGTCTCTTTATGCCCTGGAGGAGGAGGAAGGGGAATGGAATTGGGACCATGTGAACCCAGCCTCAATTTTCACAAAGGATTGTGTTTTTAGACTTCAGCCTTTATCTTCTAAAAGAGACTGCACCCATTGCCACAGGGAGAGGCAGATAGGAGTAGCAGAAGAAAAGGGTCCATTGTAAAATTATGTGTTAAAATATTCATCTGTCAAATAAAACACTTAACATAAAGCATTATTTTTGTACTCCTGATATAGTAGTTCTTTATTTTTCATTAGTCTTTAAGCCTTAAAAAACGAACATATCTGAGAAGTCCTAGAGAAAATCTTGAGTACTCAGGGGAAGCTGTAAAATAGGGTTGTAGAGGAAAAAACTCAACATGTTTTGGCTCATGCGACCTGAAGAAACCAACATAATGGGACTGGAGCAGGCATACAAGATCACCAAAGGAAGCTCAGCATGGGTGAGGCACAGAAGAGGCAGTGTATCTGCAGCTCCCTAATACAAGAAAAATACTTTGGAATACTTGATTTTTGTTTCATGCCCTGATAAAAACTTTCTACTACTGATATGCCTATTTTCTTCATTTGTTGATATTCATATTATTCACAGTGTTTCAAAGGTCAATATAAGCAATGCCACTTTTCCAGGTGCTAAATTCTATAAAAAGTTCTTAAATGATATGTAAAATACTTAAACTTATTAACTACAAATAGATAGTTGTTTGGAACCAGGCATGAAATCAACATTATATTCAACTGAGGTTAAAAGATGTCCTTAATTAACACATGCTGTGAACTCAGTATTTGAGACACTGAAAATATTATTGAATAATATAGACTATTCTCTAATCAGAAGTGAGCGGGTTCTGTTTGGGCAAAGGCATAGGGAAGAACATGTGTCTAAGAAGTAATCTTACAAAACGAGATATTCTCACGACAAGGTTGGTCTTTGGTTCGGCCTCATAGCTAGCTTTTGGACAAAATTGCATTGATGCTAACTAGCATAAGCATTGACACTTAAAAACATTAGAGCAAACTTACTTCTGATTTAATTTACATACTATTTTTATATGATTTTAAACATTTTTAAAAACCTTTAATTTTATTGTATTTTGACATGCAGTTGTAAGAAATAATGCAGAGAGATCCTATGTACTCTTTACCCAGTTTCTCCTAATAATAACATTTTTAAAAATTATAATGTAATATCACAACCAGGATATTGGCATATGAGAATACAGAAGATTTTCATTATCTCACGCATCACTCAAATGGCCCTTTTATAGCCATACACAATTATCTCCCCACTCCTTCCTTAACTCTCAGCAACCATTAATCTGTGCTCCATTTTTATATTTTACCTTTTCATGAATGTTATATGAATGGAATAGAACAGTATGTCATCTTTGGGCTTGGCTCTTTTCACTCAGCATAATTCTCTGGAGATTCATTCAGGTTACTTCCTGTAACGAGTAGTTCATTCCTTTTATTGTGAAGTAGTACTCTATCACACAAACGTATCATAGTTTGTCTAACCATTCTCTTGTTGCAAGGTATCTAGGTTGCTTCTAGTTTTCGGCTATTACTACTAATGAGGCTATAGGCATTTGTGAACAGGTTTTTGAATAAACATAATTCTTCATTTCTCTGGGATAAAGTCTCAAGAGTTTAATTGCTGGGTCATGTAGTAGTAGTTGGAATCATATACTATGTAGCCTTTTCAGGCTGGCTTCTTTTACTTAGTAATATGTATTTAAGGAGCTTCTATGTCTTTTTACTGCTTAGTAGCTCATTTCTTTTTAGTGCTGAATAATATTCTATTGCCTGGATGTACCACGGTTTATTCATCCATTCACCTACTGAAGGGCATTGCAGTTGCTTCCAAGTTTGGGCAATTACGAATAAAGCTGCTATCAACATCCATGCATGATTTTTTGTGTGGACATATGCTTTCTACTTCTTTGGGTAAATATCAAGGAGTGTCACTGCTCACTGCTGGAACATATGGTAAGAGTATGTTTAGTCTTTTGAGAAACACCCAAACTGTTTTCCAGAGGGACTGTACCATTTTACAGTCCCATCAACTATATATGAGTGATTCAGTTTCTCTGAATCCTTGCCATCATTTGGTATTGTCACTATCTTTTATTTTAGCTGTCCTAATAGGTGTGTGCTGATATCTTATTATGGTTTTAATTTGCAGTTCCCAAATGACTAGATGGTTGAACATCTTTTTATGTGCTTATTTGCCACCAGTATGTCTTCAGTAGAATGCTTCTTCACATCATCTGTCCATTTTCATATTGAATTCTCTTTAATGTTGACTTTTGAGTGTTCTATGTATAAGTTCACAAATATTTTACATATAAGTTCTGTTTCAGATATCTTTGAAAATACTCTCTCCAGGTTTACCGCTTGTCTACAGCTTGATTGTTTTTCTTTTTTAGTCAATTGGACTACATTGATTGAATTACATTGATCGATTTTCCAATGTTGAAGAGGCTTGCATACCTGGAATAAACCTCATTTGATCATGACAAATTCATTTTACAAAATGCTAAATTCTATTTGTTAATTTTGTAAAGCATTTTTGTGTCTATATACAGGACAGATACTGGTCTGTACTTTGTTCTGTGTTTGATTTTGGTATCAGGTTATTGCTAGTTTTATATAAATGATTGAAAATGTTCCCTCAGCTCCTCTTTTCTAGAAGAGATTGTGTAGAAGTGGTGTTAAATCTTCTTTAAATTTTTGGTAGATTTTTTTTGTATGTAAAAATATCTGGGCTTGAAGATTTCTTTTTGGGGAGTATTTAATTTTAAATTAATTTTCTTAAAAGACATAGGTCTATACAAGTCATTTACTTCACAACAGGTGAGTTGTGATAATTCATGGCTTTGGGGGGAGAATTTGTCCATTTTATCTAAGTAACCAGATTTATGTGAGTGGTATTGTTGATGGTGTTCTCTTACCATTCTTTTGACATTTATAAAAAGAAGTTTATAAATATTATTGAACCTTTCAAGGAACCAGCTTTTTTATTATTTTCTTTATTGTTTTCTGTTTTCAATGTTATTGTTTTCTGCTTTTAACTTTATTATTTCCTTCCTTCTGCTTGCTGTGGGTTTATTTGGGTCTTCTTTTTCTAGTTTCTTTAGTGGGGAGCTTAAATCATTGACTTGAGATTTTAGGCTACATATTTTCCTTTTAGCATTATTTTAGCTGTATCCCAAAAGTTTCTATATGTTATATGTTTATTTCCATTCAGTTCATTGTATTTAAAAACATTTCTTCTAAGACTTACTCTTTGACCCATGGATTATTTAGAAGTATATTAGTTTCCAAGTATTTGAAAATGTTCTTGTTATCTCTTTGTTGTTTCTAGTTTGATAGCATTGTGGGCAAATAACACATGTTGCATGATTTCAATTCTTTAAAATTTGTTAAAGTTTGTTTTATGGTGCAAGATATGGTTTATCTTATATGTTTTGTATTATATGTTCTGTGGACACTTGAAAAGTAATCTGCTCTTGTTGGATGAAATTTTCTTTAACAGTTAATTAGATCCTGTTGGTTGACGGTGGTGTTGAGTTCTTCTGTATCTTTAATAATCTTTTGTCTAGTTACATCAATTGGTATGGGGGGATGTGAACCCCTCAACTTTATTGAATTTAACCATTTCTCCTTTCAGTTCTAGCAGCTTTTGCTTTACATATTTTGCATCTCCATTTTTTGGTGCATATACATTTAAGATTATCATGTCTTGATGGTGGATTGACACTTTTATCATAATATAATGTCCCTCTCTGTCTCTGGTAATTTTATTTACCCTGAGTTGATTTATCTAATATTAATATAGCTACTCCTGCTTTCCTTAGATAAATGTTAGCACTATATATATATATATATATATATATATAGAGAGAGAGAGAGAGAGAGAGAGAGAAAAGGAGAGGGAGAGACAGAGAGAGAGAGAGATACTTTAGCAATAGATAGATAGATAGATAGATAGATAGATAGATAGATAGATAGATGCTGTGTTTGGTTTTCTGTCCTTGGAATAGTTTGCTCAGAATTATGATTTCCAGCTTCATCCATGTCCCTACAAAGGACATGAACTCATCTTTTTTTATGGCTGCATAGTATTTCATGGTGTATATGTGCCATATTTTCTTAATCCAGTCTATCATTGATGGACATTTGGGTTGGTTCCAAGTCTTTGCTATTGTGAATATTGCTGCAGTAAACATACGTGTGCATGTGTCTTTATAGCAGCATGATTTTTAACCCTTTGGGTATATCCAATAATGGGATCGCTGGGTCAAATGGTATTTCTAGTTCTAGATCCTTGAGGAATCACCACACTGTCTTCCATGATAGATGAACTAGTTTACACTCCCATCAACAGTGTAAAAGTGTTCCTATTTCTCCACATCCTCTCCAGCACCGGTTGTTTCCTGACTTTTTAATGATCCCCATTCTAACTGGTGTAAGATGGTATGTCATTATCGTTTTGATTTGCATTTCTCTAATGACCGTCACCACGATGAGCATTTTTTCATGTGTCTGTTGGCTGCATAAATGTCTTCTTTTGAGAAGTATCTGTTCATATCCTTCACCCACTTTTTGATAGGGTTGATTTTTTTTCTGTAAATTTGTTTAAGTTCCTTGTAGATTCTAGATATTAGCCCTTTGTCAGATGGGTGGATTGCAAAAATTTTCTCCCATTCTATAGGTTGCCTGTTCACTCTGATAGTAGTTTCTTTTACTGTGCAGAAGCTCTTTAATTTAATTAGATCCCATTTGTCTCTTTTGGCTTTTGTTGCCATTGCTTCTGGTGTTTTACTCATGAAGTCCTTGCCCATGCCTATGTCCTGAATGGTATTGCCTAGGTTTTCTTCTAGGGTTTGTATGGTTTTAGGTCTTAACATTTAAGTCTTTAATCCATCTTGAATTAATTTTTGCATAAGGTGTAAGGAAGTGATCCAGTTTCAGCTTTCTACATATGGCTAGCCAGTTTTCCCAGTACCATTTATTAAATAGGGAATCCTTTCCCCATTTCTTGTTTTTATCAGGTTTGTCAAAGATCAAATGGTTGTAGATGTGTGGTATTATTTCTGAGGCCTCTGTTCTGTTCCATTGGTCTATATCTCTGTTTTGGTACCAGTACCATGCTGTTTTGGTTACTGTAGCCTTGTAGTATAGTTTGAAGTCAGGTAGTGTTATGCCTCCAGCTTTGCTCTTTTTGCTTAGAGTTGTCTTGGCAATGCGGGCTCTTTTTTGTTTCTATATGAACTTTAAAGAAGTTTTTTCCAATTCTGTGAAGAAAGTCATTGGTAGCTTGATGGGGATGGCATTGAATCTATAAATTACCTTGGGCAGTATGGCCATTTTCACGATATTGATTCTTCCTATCCATGAGCATGGAATGTTCTTCCATTTGCTTGTGTGCTCTTTTATTTCATTGAGCAGTAGTTTGTGGTTCTCCTTGAAGAGGTCCTTTACATCCCTTGTAAGTTGGATTCCTAGGTATTTTATTCTCTTTGAAGCAATTGTGAATGGGAGTTCACTCATGATTTGGCTCTGTTTGTCTGTTATTGGTGTATAGGAATGCTTGTGATTTTTGCACATTGATTTTGTATCCTGAGACTTTGCTGAAGTTGCTTATCAGCTTAAGGAGATTTTGGGCTGAGACGATGGGGTTTACTAAATATACAAACATGTCATCTGCAAACAGGGACAATTTGACTTCCTCTTTTCCTAATTGAATACCCTTTATTTCTTTCTCCTGTATGAGTGCCTCGTCCAGAACTTTCAACACTATGCTGAATAGAAGTGGTGAAACAGGGCATCCCTGTCTTGTGCCAGTTTTCAAAGGGAATGCTGCCAGTTTTTGCCCATTCAGCATGATATTGGCTGTGGTTTTGTCATAAATAGCTCTTATTATTTTGAGATATGTCCCATCAATACCTAGTTTATCGAGAGTTTTTAGCATGAAGGGCTGTTGAATTTTGTCAAAGGCCTTTTCTGCATATATTGAGATAATCATGTGGTTTTTGTCTTTGATTCTATTTATATGATGGATTACATTTACCGATTTGCATGTGTTGAACCAGCCTTGCATCCCAAGGATGAAGCCAACTTGATCATGGTGGATAAGATTTTTGATTTGCTGCTGGATTCGGTTTGCCAGTGTTTTATTGAGGATTTTCGCATCGATGTTCATCAGGGATATTGGTCTAAAATTTCCTTTTTTTTGTTGTCTCTCCCAGGCTTTGGTATCAGGATGATGCTGGCCTCATAAAATGAGTTAGGGAGGATTCCTTCTTTTTCTATTGATTGGAATGGTTTGAGAAGGAATGGTACCAGCTCCTCTTTGTACCTCCGGTAGAATTCAGCTGTGAATCCATCTGTTCCTGGACTTTTTTTGGTTGGTAGGCTATTAATTATTGCCTCAATTTCAGATCCTGTTAATGGTCTATTCAGGGATTCAATTTCTTCCTTGTTTAGTCTTGGGAGGATGTACATATCCAGGAATTTGTCCATTTCTTCCAGATTTTCTAGTTTATTTACGTAGAAGTGTTTATAGTGTTCTCTGATGGTAGTTTGTATTTCTGTGGGATCAGTGGTGATATCCCCTTTATCATTTTTTATTGCATCTATTTGATTCTTCTCTCTTTTCTTCTTTATTAGTCTTGCTAGCAGTCTATCAATTTTGTTGATCTTTTCAAAAAACCAGCTCCTGGATTCATTGATTTTTTGAAGGATTTTTTTATGTCTCTATCTCCTTCAGTTGGTCTCTGATCTTAGTTATTTCTTGCCTTCTTTTAGCTTTTGAGTGTGTTTGCTCTTGTTCCTTTAGTTCTTTTAATTGTGATGTTAGGGTGTCAATTTCAGATCTCTCCTGCTTTCTCTTGTGGACGTTTCGTGCTATAAATTTCTCTCTACACACTGCTTTAAATGTGTCCCAGAGATTCTGGTATGTTGTATCTTTGTTCTCATTGGTTTCAAAGAACATCTTTATTTCTGCCTTCATTTCGTTATGTACCCAGTAGTCATTCAGGAGCAGGTTGTTCAGTTTCCATGTAGTTGAGCAGTTTTGAGTGAGTTTCTTAATCCTGAGTTCTAGTTTGAATGCACTGTGGTCTGAGAGACAGTTTGTTATAAGTTCTGTTCTTTTACATTTGCTGAGGAGTACTTTACTTCCAACTATGTGGTCAATTTTGGAATAAGTGCAATGTGGTGCTGAGAAGAATGTATATTCTGTTGATTTGGGGTGGAGAGCTCTGTAGATGTCTATTAGGTCCACGTGGTGCAGAGCTGAGTTCAAGTCCTGGATATCCTTGTTAATTTTCTGTCTTGTTGATCTGTCTAATGTTGACAGTTGGTTGTTGAAGTCTCCCATTATTATTGTGTGAGAGTCTAAGTCTCTTTGTAGGTCTCTAATGACTTGCTTTATGAGTCTGGGTGCTCCTGTATTGGGTGCATATATATTTAGGATAGTTAGCTCTTCTTGTTGAATTAATTCCTTTACCATTATGTAATGGCCTTCTTTGTCTCTTTTGATCTTTGTTGGTTTAAAATCTGTTTTATCAGAGACTAGGATTGCAACCCCTGCTTTCTTTTGTTTTCCATTTGCTTGGTAGATCTTTCTCCATACTTTATTTTGAGCCTATGTGTGTCTCTGCTTGTGAGATGGGTCTCCTGAATATAGCACACTGATGGGTCTTGACTATCCAATTTGCCATTCTGTGTCTTTTAATTGGGGCATTTAGCCCGTTTACATTGAAGGTTAATATTGTTACGTGTGAATTTGATCCTGTCATTATGATGTTAGCTGGTTACTTTGCTTGTCAGTTGACACAGTTTCTTCCTAGCATCGATGTTCTTTACAATTTGGCATGTTTTTGCAATGGCTGGTACTGGTTGTTCCTTTCCATGTTTAGTGCTTCCTTCAGGAGCTCTTGTAAAGCAGGCCTGGTGGTGACAAAATCTCTCAGCAGTTGCTTGTCTGTAAAGGATTTTATTTGTCCTTCACTTATGAAGCTTAGTTTGGCTGGATATGAAATTCTGGGTTGAAACTTCTTTTCTTTAAGAATGTTGAATATTGCCCCCACTCTCTTCTGGCTTGTAGAGTTTCTGCAGAGAGATCTGCTGTTAGTCTGATGGTCTTCCCTTTGTAGGTAACTAGACCTTTGACTCTGGCTGCCCTTAACATTTTTCCCTTCATTTCAACCTTGGTGATTCTGACAATTATGTGTCTTGGGGTTGCTCTTCTCGATGAGTATCTTTGTGGCATTCTCTGTATTTCCTGAATTTGAATGTTGGCCTGCCTTGCTAGGTTGCGGAAGTTCTCCTGGATAATATCCTGCAGAGTGTTTTCCAACTTGGTTCCATTGTCCCCATCACTTTCAGGTACACCAATCAAATGTAGATTTGGTCTTTTCACATAGTCCCATATTTCTTGGAGGCTTTGTTCATTTCTTTTTACTGTTTTTTCTCTATACTTCTCTTCTTGCTTCATTTCATTCCTTTGATCTTCAGTCACTGATACCCTTTCTTCAACTTGATAGAATCGACTACTGAAACTTGTGCATGATTCACGTAGTTCTCATGCCATTGTTTTCAGCTCCATCAGGTCACTTAAGGTCTTCTCTACGCTGTTTATTCTAGTTAGCCATTTGTCTGGTCGTTTTTCTAGGTTTCTAGCTTCTTTGAGATGCGTTCGAACATCCTCCTTTAGCTTGGAGAAGTTTGTTGTTATCGATCTTCTGAAACCTACTTCTGTAAACTCGTCAAAGTCATTCTCTGTCCAGCTTTGTTCTGTTGCTGCGAGGAGCTGTGATCCTTTGGAGGAGAAGAGGTGTTCTGATTTTTAGAATTTTCAGCTTTTCTACTCTGGTTTCTCCCCATCTTTGTAGGTTTTATCTACCTTGGTCTTTGATGATGGTGACCTACAGATGGGGTTTTGGTGTGGATGTCCTTTTTGTTGATGTTGATGCTATTCCTTTCTGTTTGTTAGTTTTCCTTCTAACATTCAGGACCCTCAGCTGTAGATCTGTTGGAGTTTGCTGGAGGTCCACTCTAGACTCTTTTGCCTGGGTATCACCAGCCAAAGTGCAGAACAGCAAATATTGTAGAACAGCAAATGTTGCTGCCTGATCCTTTCTCTGGAAGCTTCGTCTCAGAGGGGCACCTGGCTGTATGAGGTGTCAGTCAGCCCCTACTGGGAGGTGTCTCCCAGTTAGGCTACTCAGGGGTCAGGGACCCACTTGAGAAGGGAATCTGTCCATTCTCAGATCTCAAACTCTGTGCTGGGATAACCACTACTCTCTTCAAAGCTGTCATACAGGACGTTTAAGTCTGCAGAAGTTTCTGCTGCCTTTTGTTCAGCTATGCCCTGCCCCCAGAGCAGGAGTCTACAGAGGCAGTCAGGCCTCCTTGAGCTGCGGTGGGCTCTACCCAGTTCGAGCTTCCTGGCTGCTTTGTTTACCTAGTCAAGCCTCAGCAATGGCAGACACCCCTCCTCCAGCCTCATTGCCACCTTGCAGTGCGATCTCGGACTGCTGCGCTAGCACAGAGCAAGGCTCTGTGGGTGTGGGACCTGTGGAGCCAGGCATGGGATATGATTTCCTGGTGTGCCGTTTGCTAAGACTGTTGGAAAAGTGCCATTTTGTTTTTTGTTTTCCTTGTTCTGCTCTTCATTTCTCTGTTTCCTTTTTCTGGCTTCCAGTGAGTTACTTGAAATTTTTTTTTCTTTTTTTTTTGAGACGAAGTCTTGCTCTATCACCCAGGCTGGAATGCAGTGGCGGGATCTCAGCTCGCTGCAAGCTCTGCCTCCCGGGTTCACGCCATTCTCCTGCCTCAGCCTCCTGAGTAGCTAGGACTACAGGCACCTGCCACCTCGCCCAGCTAGCTTTTTGTATTTTTTTTAGTGGAGACGGGGTTTCACCATGTTAGCCAGGATGGTCTCAATCTCCTGACCTTGTGATCTGCCCATCTCGGCCTCCCAAAGTGCTGGAATTACAGGCTTGAGCCACTGCGCCCAGCCTGAAAATTTTTTAGAATTGCATTCTGATTCATCTGTAATAATTTTTAATATATCTCTTTGTATACCATTTTAGTAGTTGCTTTAAGTATTACTTTATATACATAAACAATTTATCATAAAGTCTACTGGTGTTAACCTTTTACCAGTTCAAGTCAAATATAGAAACCTTACCTCCCTTTACTTCCCTTTACCTCCTTCTGTTTATAATTGTCTCAAATATTTCCTTCGCATACATTTAAAATCATATCAGGAAGTGTTATAATTTTTGCATCAATCATCAAACATAATTTAGAAGACTTGTTTATTAAATTTTATTTTATTCATCTATGTTTTGCCTATGGAAAGGCTCCAGAACTGGAAGCACTGGTACCTTGAAAAGGAGGAGCATGGCACAGACATGGGCTCCTGAAAACAGGAGCATGAGTTGAAAGTTAAGTTTGTCTAATTAGCAATCAGACACTTAGATTTCCACCCCCACCTTGTGCAGCTTGCCACTATTTCTCATATTATGGGTGTCTGAGGGACAACAGACATAGCTGAAGAAAAGGTGAGACATCTAAGGAAAGCAAGGGTATTATGTAAGAATCTGCACACCAGCAATAACAAGAGACATACCTCTCTCCCTATGCTCTACTCTGCTCCCAGTTTTTGGCAAACAAGATACTATTCCCAGGCTGAAAACAGAAAGATTCCTTTGATTGCTAACTTAAGCCTAAAACAAAAGGCCTAAATATACTGGCCTCTAGGCGTTTTATCTTTGAAAATACTTATAATCTTAGGGTGAATCATACCCAGTCAATATGCACAACCATGCACACACAGAGCTTCCAAACAGCATTGTAGTGACCAACTCTGAAATATGAATGGACAGCCAAGAATCAGCTGGCATTTAAGAACATTTTCTGATGTGAAAGAGGAAAATCAAGGCAAATAACAAGAAAAAAATTTTTGCAAGAATCAGGGACAATGCAGTAAGGGGAAGAGAAGTTAAGAGAGAGAGATTTTGAGAGAGAGAGAGATTGTGATTGCATTCATGAAGAGCAAAACACCAGAAAAGAAAAACATTCAAGAAAGAGCTCCTGAAAATTAAAAAAAATAATAATAACAAAAATAAAGGATTCAATAACAGGTGGGAGGTAATTTTGAGATGTCTCTTAAAAGAAAATAAAAACCACACACTGAGAAAAAGCATGAAGAGTAGGAGAGACAAAAAAATAAGAGAATCAAATTAGGAGTTTGAACATCCATTAATAAGAGTTCCACAAAGCTGAAGCAGATAAAGTAACAA
The DNA here is from genome assembly GCF_024542745.1 of Macaca thibetana thibetana. Taxonomy (NCBI): domain Eukaryota; kingdom Metazoa; phylum Chordata; class Mammalia; order Primates; family Cercopithecidae; genus Macaca; species Macaca thibetana. The sequence continues at coordinate 61,845,749 of NC_065589.1, forward strand.
GGAAGACATTATTTGTATTAGTTCATTATCACACTGTTATAAAGAACTACCTGAGATGACTGTAATTTATGAAGAATAAAAGATTTAATTGACTGACAGTTCCTCATGGCTTGGGAGGCCTCAGGCAACTTACAATCATGGCAGAAGGCAAAAGGGTAGCAAGCATATATTACCACAGTGAAGCAGGAGAGAGAGAGAGCAAAGAGGGAAGTGGCACACTTTTAAACCATTAAATCTTATGAGAACTTACTCACTATCACAAGAAGAGCAAACGGGAAATCTGGCCCCATGATCCAATCACCTTGCACCAGGCCCCTACCCTGACATGTGGGGATTACAATTTGACATAGATTTGTGTGGGAACACAGAGCTAAATCATATCATTCTGCTTCTGGCCCTCCCAAATCTTATGTCCTCACAACATAATCATGCCTCATCAACAATCCCCCAAAGTCTTAACTCATTCTGGTACTTACCCAAAAGTCCAAGTCCAAAGTCTCTTCTGAGACAAGGCAAGTCCCTTCTGCCTATGAGGCTGTAAAATCAAAACCAAGTTATTTACTTACAACGTATAATTGGGGTACAGGCATTGGGTAGATGTCCCCATTCCAAAAGGGAGAGATTGGCCAAAACAGAGGGGCTGCAGCCCCCACCCTAGTCTGAAACCTAACAGGGCAGCCATTAAATCTTAAAGCTCCAAAATCTTCTTTGACTCCATGTCTCTCATCCAGGGCATACTGATGCAAAGGGTGGGCTCCCACAGCCTTGGGCAGCTCTGCCCTGTGGCTTTGGAGGGAACAGCTCCTGTTGCTGCTCTCATGTGCTGGCAATAAGCGCCTGCACCTTTACCAGGTGCACGAGGCAAGTTGTCAGTGAATCTACCATTCTGGGGTCTGGAGGATGATGGCCCTCTTCTCATAGCTCCACTAAGCAGTGGCCCAGTGGGGACTCTGTGTAGGGGCTTCAATTCCACATTTCCCCTCTGCACTGCTCTAACAGAGGCTCTCCATGAGGGTTCTGCCCCTGCAGCAGACTTCTGCCTGGAAATCCAGGCATTTCCATACATCCTCTGAAATCTAGGCAGAGGCTGCTAAGCCTCAACTCTTTACCTCTACACACATTCAGGCCCAACACCACATGAAAGCCTCTAAGGCTTGGGGCTTGTACCCGCTGAACCAATGGCCTGAGCTGTACCTTGGCTCCTTTAAGCCATGGCTTGAGCTGGAGCTACTGTGATGCAGGGCACCAAGCCCCAAGGCTGCATAGAGCAGCAGTGGGGCCCTAGGCCCAGGCCACTAAACTATTTTTCCCTCCTAGGCCTCTGGGCCTATGATGGGAGGGGCTGCTGCAAGGATCTCTGACATGCCCTGGAGACTTTTTTCTCACTGTCTCGGCTACTAACATTCAGCTCGTTATTACTTATGCAAGTTTCTGAAGCTGGCTTGAATTTCTCCCCCAGAAAATGGGTTTTCCTTTTCTACCACATGGCCAGTCTGCAAATTTTTCAAACTTTTATGCTCTGCTTCCCTTTTAAACGTAAGTTCCAATTTCAGACCATCTCTTTCTTCATGTGTATGAGTGTACACTTTTAGAAAAAGCCAGGTCACTTCTTGAACATTTTTCTGCTTAGAAATTTCTTCCACCAGATACCTTAAATCATCTCTCTCAAGTTAAAAGCTCCACACATCTCTAGAGCAGGGGGAAAATGCCACCAGCATCTTTGCTAAAGCATACCAAGAGTGACCTTTACTCCAGTTCTCAAAAAGTTCTTCATCTCCATCTGAGACCACCTCAGCCTGGATTCATTGTTCCTATCACTATCGGCATTTTGGTCACAACTATTCAACAAGTCTCTAGGGAGTTCCAAACTTTCTCTTATCTTCCTATCTCCTTCTGAGCCCTCCAAACTCTTCCAACTTCTTTCCATTACCCAGTTCCAAAATCACTTCCACATTTTCAGGTATCTTTATACGAATGCCCCACTTCTCTTGGTACCAACTTTCTGTATTTGTTCATTATCGCACTGCTATAAAGAACTACTTGAGACTGGGTAATTTATAAAGAAAAAAGATTTAATTGACTCACAGTTCTGCATGGCTGGGGAGGCCTTATTAAACTTACAATCATGGGGGAAGGTGAAGGGGAAGCAAGCATGTCTTACCACAGAGAAGCAGGAGAGAGAGAGAGCAAAGCGGGAGGTACCACATTTTTAAACCATCAGATCTTGTGAGAACTCACTATCATGAGAATAGCAAGGGGAGAAATCTGCCCCCATGATCCATTGCCTCTCACCAGGTCCCTCCCCTGACCCCTCACACATGGGGATTACAATTGGACATGAGTTTTGGGTGGGTACACAGAGCCAGACCATATCATTATTAAATAACAAATAGTGTGGAATTCAAACTGGAACTGGAGGACAAAGGATCCAAGAGTGCTGACTTCGAGGGAAAAAATGAAACTGATGGATTTTTTTATTTTAATTTTTAAAATTTTTGTGAGTACATAGTAGGTATATACTTATGGGGTACGTGAGATTTTTTGATACAGGTATGCAATATGAAATAAATACATCATGGGGAAAAAGGTATCCATTCCCTAAATCATTTATCCTTTAGGTTACAAACGATCCAATTACACTCTTTAAATTATTTTAAATGTACAATTATTATTGACTATAGTCACCCTATTGTGCTACCAAATAGTAGGTCTTATTTATTCTTTCCCATTCACAATCTCCATCTCCCCACTATTCCCTCACTATTTTTTCTAGCATCTGGTAACCATCCTTTTACTATCTATATCCATGACTTCTGTTTTGATGTTTAGATTCTTCAAATAAGTGAGAGCATGAGATGTTTGTCTTTCTGTGCCTGGTTTATTTCACTTAACATAATGATTTCTAGTTCCATCTGTGTTGTCACAAATGACTGGATCTCATTCTTTTTTATGGCTGAATAGTACCTCACTGTGTATATGTAACATGTTTTTTAACCATTCATCTGTTGATGGACACTTAGGTCGATTCCAAATCTTAGCTATTGTGAATAGTGCTGCAACAAACACAGGAGTGCAGATAACTCTTTGATATACTGATTTCCTTTCTTTTGGATATATATCCAGCAGTGGGATTGCTGGATCATACAGTAGCCCAATTTTTAGTTTTTTTTCTTTTTTTTTTTTAATTTTTGAGGAACCTCAAAACTGTTCTCCATAGTGGTTGTACTAATTTACATTCCCACCAACAGTGTACAAGGATTCCCACTACTCCACAGTGTCATCAGCATTTTTTATCACTTGTCTCTTGGATATAAGCTATTTTAACTGGACTGAGATGGCTGAGATGATGTAGTTTCGATTTGGGTTTCTCTGATGGTCAGTGATACTGAGCACTTTTTCTTATGCCTGTTTGCCATTTGTATGTCTTCTATTGAGAAATGCCTACTCAAATCTTTTGCCCATTTTTATTTCTTTTTCTTATTTATTTATTTATTTTTATTATTATAGTTTAAGTTCTAGGGTACATGTACATAACGTGCAGGTTTGTTACATATGTATACTTGTGGCATGTTGCTGTGCTGCACCTATCAACTCGTCAGCACCCATCAACTCATCATTTACATCAGGTATAACTCCCAGTGCAATCCCTCCCCCCTCCCCCCTATCCCCTCCCCATAATAGGCCCCGGTGTGTGATGTTCCCCTTCCCGAGTCCAAGTGATCTCATTGTTCAGTTCCCACCTATGAGTGAGAACATGCGGTATTTGGTTTTCTGTTCTTGCAATAGTTTGCTGAGAATGATGGTTTCCAGCTGCATCCATGTCCCTACAAAGGACACAAACTCATCCTTTTTTATGGCTGCATAGTATTCCATGGTGTATATGAGCCACATTTTCTTAATCCAGTCTGTCACTGATGGACATTTGGGTTGATTCCAAGTCTTTGCTATTGTGAATAGTGCCGCAATAAACATAATATGTGCATGTGTCTTTATAGCAGCATGATTTATAATCCTTTAGGTATATACCCAGTAATGGGATGGCTGGGTCATATGGTACTTCTAGTTCTAGATCCTTGAGGAATCGCCATACTGTTTTCCATAATGGTTGAACTAGTTTACAATCCCACCAACAGTGTAAAAGTGTTCCTATTTCTCCACATCCTCTCCAGCACCTGTTGTTTCCTGACTTTTTAATGATCGCCATTCTAACTGGTGTGAGATGGTATCTCATTATCGTTTTGATTTGCATTTCTCTAATGACCGTCACTACGATGAGCATTTTTTCATGTGTCTGTTGGCTGCATAAATGTCTTCTTTTGAGAAGTATCTGTTCATATCCTTCACCCACTTTTTGATGGGGTTGATTTTTTTCTGTAAATTTGTTTAAGTTCCTTGTAGATTCTGGATATTAGCCCTTTGTCAGATGAGTAGATTGCAAAAATTTTCTCCCATTCTGTAGGTTGCCTGTTCACTCTGATGGTAGTTTCTTTTGCTGTGCAGAAGCTCTTTAGTTTAATTAGATCCCATTTGTCAATTTTGGCTTTTGTTGCCGTTGCTTCTGGTGTTTTAGACATGAAGTCCTTGCCCATGCCTATGTCCTGAATGGTATTACCTAGGTTTTCTTCTAGGGTTTTTATGGTTTTAGGTCTAACATTTAAGTCTTTAATCCATGTTGAATTAATTTTCGTATAAGGAGTAAGGAAAGGATCCAGTTTCAGCTTTCTACTTATGGCTAGCCAATTTTCCCAGCACCATTTATTAAATAGGGAATCCTTTCCCCATTTCTTGTTTTTCTCAGGTTTGTCAAAGATCAGATGGCTGTAGATGTGTGGTATTATTTCTGAGGCCTCTGTTCTGTTCCATTGGTCTATATCTCTGTTTTGGTACCAGTACCATGCTGTTTTGGTTACTGTAGCCTTGTAGTATAGTTTGAAGTCAGGTAGCATGATGCCTCCAGCTTTGTTCTTTTGACTTAGGATTGTCTTGGCAATATGGGCTCTTTTTTAGTTCCATATGCTGTTTTTTCCAATTCTGTGAAGAAACTCATTGGTAGCTTGATGGGGATGGCATTGAATCTATAAATTACCTTGGGTAGTATGGCCATTTTCACGATATTGATTCTTCCTATCCATGAGCATGGTATGTTCTTCCATTTGTTTGTGTCCTCTTTTATTTTGTTGAGCAGTGGTTTGTAGTTCTCCTTGAAGAGGTCCTTTACATCCCTTGCAAGTTGGATTCCTAGGTATTTTATTCTCTTTGAAGCAATTGTGAATGGAAGTTCATTCATGATTTGGCTCTCTGTTTGTCTATTACTATTTGGCTCTCTGTTTGTCATAAGAATGCTTGTGATTTTTGCACATTAATTTTGTATCCTGAGACTTTGCTGAAGTTGCTTATCAGCTTAAGGAGATTTTGGGCTGAGATGATGGGGTTTTCTAAATATACAATCATGTCATCTGCAAACAGGGACAATTTGACTTCTTCTTTTCCTAACTGAATACCCTTTATTTCTTTCTCTTGCCTGATTGCCCTAGCCAGAACTTCCAACACTATGTTGATTAGGAGTGGTGAGAGAGGGCATCCCTTGCCCATTTTTTATTGGATTATTAGACTCTTTCCTAGAGTTGTTTGAGCTCCTTATATATTCTGATTATTAATCCCTTGTAAGATGAGTGGTTTGCAAATATTTCCTCCCATTCTGTCGGTTGTCTTTTCACTTTGTTTGACTGTATCCTTTGCTGTGCAGTAGCTTTTTAACTTGATGTGACCCCATTTGTCCATTTTTGCTTTGGTTGCCTATGCTTATGTGTTATTATTCAAGAAAGATGTGCCCAGACAAATGTCCTAGAGAGTTTTCCTAGGGTTTTCTTGTAGTAATTTCATAGTTTGAGGTCTTAAAGTCTTTAATCCATTTTGATTTGATTCTTGTATATGGTGACAGACAAGGGTCTAGTTTCATTCTTCTGCATGTGGATATTCAATTTTACCAGCACCATTTATTGATGAGACTGTCTTTTCCCCAGTGTGTGTTCTTGGCACCTTTGTCAAAAATAAGTTCACTGTGGATATGTGGATTTTTTTCTGGGATGCTATTCTGTTCCATTTCTGTATGTGTCTGTTTCTATACCTGAACCAGGCTTTTTTGATTACTATAGCTCTGTAGATCATTTGAAGTCAGGTAATGGGATTCCTCCAGTTTTGTCCCTTTTGCTTAGGACAGTTTTGGCTATTCTGGGTCTTTTGTGGTTCCATATCAATTTTAGGATTGCTTTTTCTATTTCTGTAGAAATAGAAATAGAAAATGTTATTGGTATTTTGATAGGGATTGCACTGAATATGTAGATTTCTTTGGGTAGTACAGACATTTTAGCAATACTGATTCTTCCAGTCCAGGAGCATTAAATCGTTTTCCAATTTTGTGTCCTTTTCTGTTTCTTTCATCAATGTTTTGTAGTTTTTGTTATAGATATCTTTCACTTCTTTGTTTAAGTTAATTCCTAGGTATTTAATTTTATGTGTGGCTATTGTATTATTTTTTTAATTTCTTTTTCACATTGTTCCCTGTTGGCATTTAGAAATGCTATTGATCTTTGTATGTTGCTTTTGTATCTTACAAATTTACTGAATTTATTTAACAGTTTTAATAGGTTTCCTGTGGAATCTTTAGATTTTTCCAAATATGTCATATCATCAGCAAACAAGGATAAGTTGACTTCTTCATTTTCAATTTGGATGCACTTTTTTATAGCTTTCTCTTGTCTGATTGCTCTAGCTAGAACTTCCAGTAGTATGTTGAATAACAGTGGTGACAGTGAATATCCTTGTCATTAGAGTAAAAGGCTTTCAATTTTTTTTTCCCATTCAGCATGATACAGGCTGGGAGTCTGTCACATATGGCTTTTATTATGTTATGAAGTATGTTCCTTCTACACCTAGTTTTTTAAAGGTTTTTACCATGAAGGAATATTGAATTTTCTCAAAGGCTTTTTCAGCATCAATTGAGATAATCATATGGTTTTCGTCCTTCATTCTGTTAATATGATGTATCACACTGACTGATTTGCATAGTTGAACCATCCTGGCATCCCAGGGATAAATCCCACTTGGTCATGATAATGATCTTTCTAATGTATTATTAAATTTGGTTTGCTAGTATTTTGTTGAGGATTTTTGCATCAACATTCGTCAGAGATATTGGCCTGTAGTAGTTTTCTTTTTTGACAGTCTTTTTCTGGTTTTGGAATCAGGATAATACTGGCCTCATAGAATGAATTTGAAAGTATTTCCTTCTCCTCTATTTTTCAAAATAGTTTCTTTTCTTTTCTTCTTTTATTTTTTCTTTCTTTCTCTTTTTTTCTTTTCTTTTCTTTCTTTCTTTTTTTTTTTAACAGAGCCTCACTCTGTTACCTCAGGCTGGAGTACAGTGGCACAATCTCAGCTCACTGCAACCTCCACCTCCCAGGTTCAAGTGATTCTCACGCCTCAGCCTCCTGAGTAGCTGGGATTACAGGTGTGTGCCACCACACCCAGCTACTTTTTTGTGTGTGATTTTTTTTTTTTTTTTAAGTAGGGTATGGTTTATATACTTTTTGCTGGGCCACAGTGGATTTGTACCAAGTCAAGTGTATTCCTTAACCCAGTCTTCCCTAGGGCCACTGTTGTGTGTGATTTTTAATAGTTACAGGATTTTACCATGTTGGCCAGGCTCATCTCGAATTCCTGACCTCAGGTGATCCACCTGCCTCAGCCTTCCAAAGTGTTGGGATTACCGGTATAAGCCACAGCACCCAGTCTTGGAATAGTTTGAGTAGGATTGGTATTAATTCTTCTCTAAATGTTTGGTAGAATTTAGCAGTGAAGCCATCAGTTCCTGGGCTTTTCTTTAGTGGGAGACTTTTTATTTTTTTATCACAGCTTCAATCTCATTACTTCTTGTTGGTCTGTTCAGGTTTTGGATTTCTTCCCAGTTCAGTATTGGTAGATTGTATGTTTCTAGGAATTTATCAATGTCTTCTAGATTTTCCAATTTATCAGCATACAGTTGCTCATAGTAGCCACTAATGATCCTTTGATTTCCTGCAGTATCAGTTGTAATGTCTCCTTTTTCATTTCTGATTTTATTTATTTGGATCTTCTCTTTTTTTTTCTTAGTCTGGTTAAAGGTTTGCCTTTTTTTTTTTTTTAAACTTTTTGAAAAACCAACTTTTGGTGTCATTGATCTTTTTTATTTTTTTTTTAATTGAGTTTCATTTATTTCTGCTCTGATCTTTATTCTTTTTCTACTAATTTTGGGCTTGGTTTGCTCTTGCTTTTCTAGTTCTTTAAGATGCATGATTAGATTGTTCAGTTGAAGCTTTCTTCTTCTTTTTTTTTATAAAGACACGCATAGCTATAAAATTCCTTCTTAGTATTGCTTTTGCTGTATCCCACAGGTTTTACTATGTTGTGTGTCCATTATCATTGTTTCAAGAAGAAACTGATAGATTAGCTATGTGTCCAACTTTTATATTAAGAGGATGTTTAGAGAGCTAATAAATGTTTAGAAATAAGTTATCAATAAGAACATAGCAAGGCAAGTAAGCAAAATAAAATTAGGTGATTTTCAGGAGGAGAAAGTTGTATAAGAAAGAAGATGCAGTTATACTACACTATATTGCTTTGCTATCGAAGCAATATAGTGTACTACATTGCTATATTTATGCTGGCATATTAATGTAACATTCAATATATATTTGACTCAAATGTGACATGATTTGAGAAAAATGCAGTAAGAGAAATTAGAAGAGTGTATGGGACTGGGTAAGGGGTTAGTATAAATATCCATTATCCATGGTAGAATGTCACGTCAATAGATAATGTCTGAAATAGGAAAGGCAAGAAATAGCAGTACAAATGTGTTATTCAAAACATAGAGTTTAAAACCAGAAAAATTAGCTAAAAGAGTTGAAAGTGAATGCCTGTGGGGAATGTGAATCACAGCATGGGGAGGGGTAGAAAAGAGGCCTGTGAACTTCCTCACAAGCTTTGTAGTACTATTTTACTTTAACTATATGATGTGTTATTTTGGTTAAAATTAATTTGAAAATAACAATGCACTCAAAAAATAGGAACAATACAAAATGGTACTTACCCAAAATTAACTTTCTCCCTCTTCTCCGAAGTCTAAGGTGACACATTCTCTTTAGTTGTAAACATTCTAGTGTATATTCTTCCCAAGATTTTTCTCTGCACACAAAAATATACATCTAAGAAAAACAGCAGCTGGCCGGGCGCGGTGCCTCAAGCCTGTAATCCCAGCACTTTGGGAGGCCGAGATGTGCAGATCACGAGGTCAGGAGATCTAGACCATCCTGGCTAACACAGTGAAACCCCGTCTCTACTAAAAAAACACAAAAAACTAGCCGGGCGAGGTGGCGGGCGCCTGTAGTCCCAGCTACTCGGGAGGCTGAGGCAGGATAATGGCGTGAACCCGGGAGGCGGAGCTTGCAGTGAGCTGAGATCCAGCCACCGCACTCCAGCCTGGGCGACAGAGCGAGACTCCGTCTCAAAAAAAAAAAAAAAAAAAAAAAAGAAAAGAAAAGAAAAAAGAAAAACAGCAGCTTAGGGGTAAGTAGTTATGATGGTTAATTCTGTCTGTCACCTTAGCTAGGTCACGATACCCAGAAATTTGGTTCGAACAGTATTCTAGATGTTTCAGTAAGGGTATTTTTTGGATAGAATTAACATTTAAATCAGTAGCCTTTGAGTAAAGAAGATTGCCCTACCTAACATAGATAAACCTCATCCAATCAGTTGAAGGCCTCAAGAGAAAGCGGTTCCCCAGTGAAGAGGGAATTCTGCCTCCAGGCTGTCTTAGAACTCAGATAGTAACTCTTCTCTGAGTCTCCAGTCTGCCAGTAGACTCTGCAGATTTTGGACTTGCCAGCCGTATCATGTAAGTCAATATCTTAAAATAAATCTCTCTTAATGTATACACACACACACACACACACACACACACACACACACACACCCTATTGATTCTGTTTCTCTGGAGAACTCTAATACAGTAGTGTTTAAGGACATACGGAGAAGGGACTTGAAGGCTGGGAGGAATGAGTCTGAAACAAGAAATCTGGGATATTCTCTAAAGTCTTTCAAGAATGGAACGATCTACTAGTTAGATATTTTCCGTGATTGGAGTACAGAAAATTTGCATAGTAAGGCTCATAATATGAGGCACATTTGTGGAAATATTTGAATTTTAATAGTAATTTGAGAGATGACATACTGGTAGCTATGTTACACTAGTGCAGCTGTAATTCTTTCAGTCGAGCCAAAGATTTAAAAAAAATGAGAAGCTGAAATAATAGAAATATTTCAAGTCAGACAAACTTGCTTTCAAACCCCTGAGGACAGAGTTGGTTTCAAAGCCCTACTCTGTCTTGAGTTTGCTGTGTTGTCTTGAACCAGTTATTTCCGTAATCTTGTGTTACCATATTTATAAAAATTGGGGCCAGGTGCGGTGGCTCATGCCTGTAATCCCAACACTTTGGGAGACCGAGGCAGGCAGTTTGAGACCAACATGACCAACATGACGAAACCCCATCTCTACTAAAAATACAAAAATTAGTTGGGCATGGTGATGCGTGCCTGTAATCCCAGCTACTAAGGAGGCTAAGGCAGGAGAGTGGCTTGAACCAGGGAGGCAGATGTTGCAGTGAGCCAAGATCGCACCATTGCATTCCAGCTTGGGTGACAGATCGAGACTACATCTCAAAAAAAAAAAAAAGGGATAATTGTACCTCTCTCATATGGTTATGGAGGTAATTAAAGAAGAGGATGTATATGAATGTAAAACCCACATTAAGGAGGGCAAGAAGTCGTGAAAAAGTAATGAATATTAGTTGCTTCCAAGGAGCAGTTTAAAGGACACCAAGTCCTAAGTGACTTCCTGACAGGGAGAGCTTAATATCCCTCTCATCGTCGCAGAGGAGAGGTGGGGGGAAAAGGAGAGAGAAGAAGGAAAAGGGCAGAGAAAGAACACTGACCACCCAAAAATAATGCACTGTCATTTTGAAAGAAAATGTAGATGGAGTGTTCAAGTTAGTGAGGCAGAGACCTCAGGAACAAAAGGGGATTATACTTACTTGTTACATTTGTCACTTGTCATTGTATGTGCAATGAGGTTAAATTTTTATTAAGATTTTAATAGCCAGCAGCAGAATTTCTGTTAGGGAAAAAACTGTCTTTATTTGAAAATAACTTGATTGGTTACTCCTTCCCAACTTGGAGCAGAGCCTGGATGTTAGCAGTAAACAAGACATCAGAGAAAGGGGAAGCTGTCAGATGAAAGGAGGAATTTCTTGTGTGTTTGTTTGCTTTTTCTCCCTCTGGATAAAAGAAGCAAAAATGAGTAATGGTCAGAGAAAAGGAGGGAAGGAAAGAAGCCAGCAAGGTAGAAAAAAAGCCTGGAAGGAGGGACGTGACTCATCAGTGAACCCTCAGATAGTAGAGTAGCTAACAAATGCAATGCCTCATACATTGGAGTTTTGTTAGATGTCACTGCTAAGATGCTAAGATGGGCTCTCATTTGTGCACAGGTACTTTTATTCTCAGGGGCATATATTTTAAAGACCCCAGAACAGAAGGTGTTGTCCCATAAAGTCTCAAGGAACCTACCAGTTTTCAATGAATTCGCTTTTTCAATCTGATTTCTTTTTTTTTTTTTTTTCATTATTATACTTTAAGTTCTGGGATACATGTGCAGAACATGCAGGTTTGTTATATAAATATACACGTGCCATGGTGGTTTGCTGCAACCATCAACCCATCATCTACATTAGGTATTTCTCCTAATGCTCTCCCTGCCCTGGCCCCCTACCACTCAACAGGCCCCAGTGTGTGATGTTCCCCTCCCTGTGCCCACATGTTTTCATTGTTCAGCTCCCACTTATGAGTGAGAACATGCAGTGTTTGGTTTTCTGTTCCTGTGTTAGTTTGCTGAGAATGATGGATTACAGCCTGAACCATGTCCCTGCAAAGGGCATAAACTCATTCTTTTTATGGCTGCATAGTATTCCATAGTGTATATGTGCCACATTTACTTTATCCAGTCTAACATTGATGGGCATTTGTTTCGTTTCCAAGTCTTTGCTATTGAAAACAGTGCTGCAACAAACATAAATGTGCATGTGTCTTTATAGTAGAATGCTTTACAATCCTTTGGGTATATACCCAGTAATGGGATTACTGGGTTAAATGGTATTTCTGGTTCCAGATCCTTGAGGAATTGCCACACTGTCTTCCACAATGGTTGAACTAATTTACACTCCCACCAACAGTGTAAAAGTGTTCCTGTTTCTCCACATCCTCTCCAGCATCTATTGTTTGCTGACTTTGTAATGATCGCCATTCTAACTGGCATGAGATGGTATCTCATTCTGGTTTTGATTTGCATTTCTCAAATGACCAGTGATCATGAGCTTTTTTTTCATGTTTGTTGGCCGCATAAATGTCTTCCTTTGAGAAGTGTCTGTTCATATCCTTTGTCCACTTTTTGATGGTTTTTTTTTTTTCTTGTAAATTTGTTTAAGTTCCTTGTAGATTCTGGATACCAGCCATTTTTCACATTGCAAAAATTTTCTCCCATTCTATAGGTTGCCTGTTCACTCTGATGATAGTTTCTGTTGCTGTGCAGAAGCTCTTTAATTTAATAAGATCCCATTTGTCAATTTTGGTTTTTGTTGCCATTGCTTTTGGTGTTTTACTCATGAAGTCTTTGCCCATGCCTATGTCCTGAATGGTATTGCCTAGGTTTTCTTCTAGGGTTTTTATGGTTTTAGGTCTTACATTTAAATCTTTAGTCCATCTTGAGTTAGTTTTTGTATAAGGTGTAAGGAAGGGGTCCAGTTTCAGTTTTCTGCATATGGCTAGCCAGTTTTCCCAGCACCATTTATTAAATAGGGAATCTTTTCCCCATTGCTTTTGTCAGGTTTGTCAAAAAACAGATGGTTGTAGATGTGTGGTGTTATTCCTGAGGCCTCTGTTCTGTTCCATTGGTCTATATATCTATTTTGGTACCAGTACCATGCTGTTTTAGTTAATGTAGCCTTGTAGCATAATTTGAAGTCAGGTAGAGTGATGCTTCCAGCTTTGTTCTTTTTGCTTAGAATTGTCTTGGCTATATGGGCTCTTTTTTGGTTCCATATGAACTTTAAAGTAGTTTTTTCCAATTCTGTGAAGAAAAGTCAGTGGTAGCTTGGTGGGAATAGCATGAATTTATAAATTCCTTTTGGCAGTATGGCCATTTTCATGATATTGATTCTTCCTAACTATGAGCATGGAATGTTTTTCCATTTGTTTATGTCCTCTCTTATTTCCTTGGGCAGTGGTTTGTAGTTCTCCTGGAAGAGGTCCTTCACATCCCTTGTAAGTTGGATTCCTAGGTATTTTATTCTCTTTGTAGCAACTGTAAATGGGAGTTCACTCATGATTTGGTTCTCTGTTTGTCTATTATAGGTGTGTAGGAATTATTATGATTTTTGCACGTTGATTTTGTATCCTGAGAGTTTGCTAAAGTTGCTTACCAGCTTAAGGAGTTTTGGTGCTGAGACGATGGGGTTTTCTAAATACACAATCATGTCATCTGCAAACAGAGATAATTTGACTTCCTCCTTTCCTATTAGAATACCCTTTATTTCCTTCTCTTGCCTGATTGCCCTGCCCAGAACTCCCCATACTATGCTGAACAGGAGTGGTGAGAGAAGGCATCCTTATCTTGTGCTGGTTTTCAAAGGCAATGCTTCCAGCTTTTGCCAATTCAGTAAGATATTGGCTGTGGATTTGTGAAAAGTAGCTCATTATTTTGAGATATGTTGCATCAATACCTAGTTTACTGAGAGTTTTTAGTATGAAGGGCTGTTGAATTTTGTCGAAGGCCTTTTCTTCATCTATTGGGACAATCGTGTGTGTGTGTGTTTTTTTGTCCTCGGTTCTGTTTATGTGATGGATTACATTTATCACCAGCCTGGCATCCCAGGGATGAAGCTGACTTGATCGTGGTGGATAAGCTTTTTAACGTGCTGCTGGATTCAGTTTGCCATTGTTTTATTGAGGATTTTCGCATCAATGTTCATCAGAGATATTGGCCTGAAATTCTCTTTTTTTGTTGTGTCTCTGCCAGGTTTTGGTATCAGGATGATGCTTGCCTTATAAAATAAGTTAGGGAGGAGAGCCTCTTTTTCTGTTGGTTGGAATCATTTCAGAAGGAATGGTACCAGCTTCTCTTTGTACCTCTGGTAGAATTTGGCTGTGAATCCGTTTCATCCTGGGCTTTTTTTTAGTTGACAGGCTATTAATTACTGCCTCAATTTCAGAACGTGTTATTGGTCTATTCAGGGATTTGACTTCTTCTGGTGTAGTCTTGGGAGGGTGCATGTGTCCAGGAATTTATCTATTTCTTCTAGATTTTCTAGTTTATTTGCATAGAGGTGTTTATAGTATTCTCTGATGGTGGTTTGTATTTCTGTGGGATAAGTGGTGATAACCCCTTTATCATTTTTTATTGTGTCTATTTGATTCTTCTCTCTTTTCTTATTTATTAGTCTAGTGAATGGCCTATCTATTTTGTTAATCTTTTCAAAAAGCCAGCTCCTGGATTCACGGATTTTTTGAAGGATTTTTCGTGTCTCTGTTGCCTTCAGTTCTGCTCTGATCTCAGTTATTTCTTTGCTTCTGCCAGCTTTAGAATTTGTTTGCTCTTGCTTCTCTAGTTCTTTTACTTGTGATATTAGGGTGTCAATTTTAGATCTTTCCTGCTTTCTCTTGTGGGAATTTAGTACTATAAATTTCCCTCTAAACACTGCTTTTGCTGTGTCCCAGAGATTCTTGTACATTGTGTCTTTTTTCTCATTGGTTTGAAAGAATTTATTTATCTCTGCCTTAGTTTTGTTATTTACCCAATAGCCATTCAGGAGAAGGTTTTTTAGTTCCCACGTAGTTGTGTGGTTTTGAGTGAGTTTCTTAACCCTAAGTTCTAATTTGATTGCACTGTCTGAGAGACTGTTATAATTTCCATTCTTTTTTATTTGCTGAGGAGTGTTTTACTTCCAATTATGTGGTCAATTTTATAATAAATGTGATGTGGTGCTGAGAAGAATGTATATTCTGTGGATTTGGGGTGGACAGTTCTGTAGACGTCTATTAGGTGCACTTGGTCAAGAGATGAGTTCAAGTTCTGAATATCCTTGTTAATTTTCAGTCTCATCAATCTGTCTAATATTGACAGTGGGGTGTTGAAGTCTCCCACTATTATTATGTGGGAGTCTAAGTCTCTTTATAGGTCTCTGAGAACTTGCTTTATGAATCTGGGTGCTCCTGTATTGGGTGCATATATATTTAGGATAGTTAGCTATTTTTGTTGCATTGATCCCTTTACCATTGGGTAATACCCTTCTTTGTCTTTTTAAATCTTTGTTGGTTAGAAGTCTGTTTCATCACAAACTAGGATTGCTTCTTTTTGGTTTGTTTTCCATTTGCTTGGTAAATCTTCCTCCACCCCTTTATTTTTAGCCTGTGAGTGCCTTTGTATGTAAGATGGGCCTCCTGAATACAACACACTGATGGGTCTTGACTCTTTATCCAATTTGCCAGTCTGTGCCTTTTAATTGGGGCATTTAAGCCAATTACATTTAAGGTTAATATTGTTATGTGTGAATTTGATCCTGTCATCATAATGTTAGCTGGTTATTTTGCTCGTTAGTTGATTCAGTTTCTTCATAGTGTCAATGATCTTTCCATTTTGGTTTGTTTTTGCAATGGCTGGTACCGGTTTTTCCTTTCTATGTTTAGTGCTTCCTTCAGGAGCTGTTGTAAGGCAGGCCTGGTGGTGATAAAATCCCTCAGCAGTTGCTTGTCTGTAAAGGATTTTATTTCTCCTTCACTTGTGAAGCTTAGTTTGGCTGGATATGAAATTCTGGGTTGAAACTTCTTTTCTTTAAGAATGTTGAATATTGGCCCCCACTCTCTTCTGGCTTGTAGGGTTTCTGCAGAGAGATCTGCTGTTAGTCTGATGGTCTTCCCTTTGTGGGCAACTAGACCTTTCTCTCTGGCGGCCGTTAACATTTTTTTCCTTCTTTCAACCTTGGTGATCTGACAATGATGTGTCTTGGAGATGCTCTTCTCAAGGAGTATCTTTGTCGTATTCTCTGTATTTCCTGAATCTGAATGTTGGCCTGTCTTGCTAGGTTGAAGAAGTTTTCCTGGATAATATCCTGAAGTGTGTTTTCCACCTTGGTTCCATTCTCCCCATGACTTTCAAGTACACCAATCAACCGTAGGTTTGGTCTTTTCACATAGTCGCATATGTCTTGGAGGCTTTGTTCCTTCCTTTTCATTCTTTTTTCTCTAATCTTGTCTTCACACTTTATTTCATTTAGTTGGTCATCAATCTCTGATATCCTTTTTTCTGCTTGTTTGATTTGGCTATTGATAATTGTGTATGTTTCACAAAGTTCTTGTGCTGTGTTTTTCAGCTACATTGGGTCATTTGTGTTCTTCTCTAAACTGGTTATTCTAGTTAGCAATTCCTCTAACCTTTTATCAAGGTTCTTAACTTCCTTGCGTTGGGTTAGAACATGCTCCTTTAGCTCGGAGGAGTTTGCTATAACCCATCTTCTGAAGCCTACTTCTGTCAATCAATCAAACCTATTCTCCATACAGTTTTGTTCCTTTGCTTGTGAGGAGTTGTGATCCTTTGGAAGAGAAGAGGCATTCTGGTTTTTGGAATTTTCAGTCTTTTTGCACTGGTTTTTCCTCATCTTCTTGGATTTATTTACCTTTGGTCTTTGCTGTTGGTGACCTTCAGATGAAGTTTTGTGTTGTTATCCTTTTTGTTGAAGTTGATGCTATTGCTTTCTGTTTGTTAGTTTTCCTTCTAACAGTCAGGCCCCTCTTCTGCAGGTCTGCTGGAGTTCACTAGAGGTCCACTCCAGACCCTGTTTGCCTGGGTATCAGCAGCAGAGGCTGCAGATCAGCAAAGATTGCTGCCCACTCCTTCCTCTGGAAGCTACGTCCCAGAGGGGCACCCACCAGATGCCAGCCAGAGTTCTCCTGTATAAGGTGTCTGTTGATCTCTGCTGGGAGGTGTCTCCCAGTCAGGAGGCACAGTGATCACGGACCCACTTGAGGAGGCAGTCTGTCCCTTACCACAGCTCGAGCACTGTGCTGGGAGATCTGCTGCTCCCTTCAGAGTTGGCAGGCAAAAATGTTTAAGTATCCTGAAGCTGTGCCCACAGCCCCACTTCCCCCAGGTGCTCTGTCCCAGGGAGATGGGAGTTTTTTTCTATAAGACCCTGACTGAGGCTTCTGCCTTTTTTTCAGAGATGCCCTGCCCAGAGAGGAGAAATCTAGAGAGGCAGCCTGGCTACAGCAGCTTTGTGGCATTGCAGTGGGCTCCACCAAGTCCAAACTTCCAGGGGACGTTGTTTACATTGTGAGGGGAAAACCACCTACTCGAGCCTCATTAATGGCAGATGTCCTTCCCTCCACCAAGCTTGAATGTCCCAGGTCGACTTCAGACTGCTGTGCTGCCAGTGAGAATTTCAAGACAGTGGATCTTACCGTGTTGGCCTCCGTGGGGGTGGGATCCGCTGAGCATGACCACTTGGCTCCCTGGCTTCAGCCCCCTTTCCAAGGGAGTGAACAGTTCTCTCTTGCTGGCATTCTAGGTGCCACTTGGATATGAAAAAAAAAAATAAAAATCATGCAGCTAGCTTGGTGTCTGCCCAAACAGTCCCCCAGTTTTGTGCTTGAAACCCAGGGCCCTGGTGATATAGGTACCTGAGGGAATCTCCTGGTCTGTGGGTTGTGAAGACATGAGAAAAGCATAGTGTCTGGGCCAGAATGCACCGTTCCTCATGGCACAATCCCTCATGTCTTCACTTGGCTAGGGGAGGGAGTTCCCTACACCTTGTGCTTCCTGGGTGAGGTGACGCCCCACCCTGCTTCTGCTTGCCATCTGTGGGCTGCACCCACTGTCTAACCAGTCCCAATGAGATGAAGCGGGTACTTCAGTTGGAAATACAGAAATCACCCACCTTTTGCGTTGGTCTCACTGGGAGCTACAGACCGGAGCTGTTCCTATTCTGCCATCTTGCCCAGGAATCCAATCTGATTTCTTACTCCTTCTCAACACACATAGTTTCCTAAAACTATATTTAAGCACATAATTTACCAAATGCACTTTTTCATATCACCCATGTTATTACCACTGTCTTCTTCCATCTTCTGTTCCCCGATTCCTATAAAGGTTCAGCTCAATGGCCCCTTCTTCCAGGAAGCCTTCTTGATTATTCCAGCTTAGAGCTATCTCCTCGCCACCCTAATGTCTTTAGGATATATATATATATATCAAATTTTATATATATATATAATTTGATTTCTCATTCCTATCTTTTCATATGTATATATGTTAGGGAAGGTGCTTGTAAGTTTAGTAAAAGTAACTGAAAACATCATTGAGTTCCATTGCTTAATGTTATAGAGAAAAATGACAAGGAAGCAGCCTGAGCTTTTCCATTTTTCAGCTATGTTTTAAGCAGAATTATATCTAATAATAAAATCTGGTTAATTCTCATTTCTTTGAGTTTTTAATAATTTTGTGGCACAATGCTTTGGCTAATGCTTGAAAATGGATTTTCATCATAAGCCCGGGCTACAAAACATTTAATTTGGGGTGCATAGGACTCAGGCTCTACTAGTGTGTAGAGCACACCCATTGTGCTTATTTATCAAATGCTCAGTGAATTATCTCTTTACAGAAACTCCCGATTAGCATTAAGCATAGTTTCCTAGGCACAACGTATTTTTGACTGAGGGTTTTCAATCAACATCGAATCCCTTTACACACATAGAATCAATCAAATTATTTTGTTGATCTTTCTATAAATGTAAAAATGGAATTTTGGAGCCATAAAGCTGTCTCCACAAACACTTTTTGTACTTTTTCTTGGTTACTTTTTGTTTCATATCACTTAAGAAGTCAGAGTGACCATGGCATGCTGTGCTCTGTATGGGACAAATTTTTGCTTCATTTCATTGATTGAGCATTGTATTTGGGTAGCACTAAACAGCACTATTATAGTGCACTACTTGGGAGAAACATATTTTTTTGGCTAACTCCATGAAAAATCACTGAAAATTACAACTACAGAAATTAAAAAAAAAAAAAGAATAAAGCTATGAAAATGGAACACCAGTGTTTTATGGCATATGAAATGCCCTCTCACACAAAGCACGTAAATGTTTAACCAGCAAGAGGCATCCTTTTAGAAGGCTGTGACTATAGCAGGTATGCTATAGTGGTTGTTACCAAATAAAAAGCAGTGGTTGTTACCAAATAAAAATGATGACTTTCTTTTTTTGTGTGCCCCATCTCAGGATGTGGAGAAGAAAGATGAACAACAGATGGCTGTAGAGAAACTATTTCTATGGACCTGTTTTTGTCTATTACTCTGGGAAAAATACCTCTACTGTTGAAAAGCACTATATGGCCACGATCCACATCTTGACCAGTTGTTTCAACCATTTGTATGCATAAAAATTATATTGGACATTTAGTGAAATGCACATTCCTGGGCCACTTTGCAATAATTTCTTTTAGAGATTTGGAGCAGAGTCCAGGTGCCTGGATATTAACTATCACTAAAATGATGTGTTCTTGGACCACACTTTAAGAAACACTGCTTTGGCTGTTGTATAACATAGACTCTACATTGTCTGGGATAGGAAATGGAAGTAATGATGAGTTGCCCCCAATACTGTTTAGGACCTGAACCAATCTGTATTCTATGGCAGTTTATCATGTCTGAAGCAACATGTTGAACTGGTGTAGGAAGGATTTTTCTTTTTCTGTTTTTTTGTTTTTGTTTTTGTTTTGCTTTGTTTTTTGTTTTTGAGATGGAGTCTCATTCTGTCGCCCAGGCTGGAGTGCAGTGGCACTATCTCAGCTCACTGCAACCTCCGTCTCCTGGGTTTAAGTGATTCTCCTGCCTCACCCTCCCGAGTATCTGGGACTACAGGTGCGTGCTACCACACCCAGCTAATTTTTTGTATTTTAGTGGAGATGGGGTTTCATCGTATTAGCCAGAATGGTCTCGATCTCCTGACCTCATGATCCACCTGCCTTGGCCTCCCAAAGTGCTGGGATTACAGGCGTGATGCGCCACGGCCTGCCAGGAAGGATTTCAAATGCAAAAATTTCCAGGAACGAAGGTTCAATATAAGAACAGCTTACAAACGGCAGTTGGTTCAGTACAGGAATGTTTGATATTTAGTTTCAAGGTCTGTGGCCAATTTTATAACTATTAAAACAGCAAAACACTGCAGCACTATATTTTCAGTGATTCAATTGTGTGCCCAAGCAAGTTTCTCTTTAATTAAATGTGCAGCATTTGAAGCAAATTGAGAAAGTATGACTAGGCAGGTTGTTGCAGACATTGAGTCTTTACAAAAACTATTACTTTCTTTTTTTGGCATAGTTCTATTCATTTGACAGGTTTGTGTTATAGAATTGGGACACAATTCTAGCAGCGTCCTTACCAAGATAGTGTGGCTTATGTTTCTCTTCACCATGATGTTGTAACAAAAGGCCACTGGCTTTGCAGTTAAAAGGTCCTGAACTTAAATCCTGGTCTCTTTAGCTTTGTAAACTTGGACAAATCACTTAGTCTTATTATGTCTCCCTCACTGGAATTTTCAGAGAATCATGAAATCACACATGGCAATGACCAGGTACAGTAACAGTGAGTTCTCTCCTTTTCCTGCTCTTACTGTTTTCTTTAGTGATAATTCCTTTCTTGATTGATATAGCAAGTTACCTGAACTAAAAGACGTAGGGTCATTTTTAAAAATCCACCTCCTTCTTCATACTTCTTATCCAATTAGTTACCAAGTATATCAACTTTGCTCCTAAAACGCTGACTGACTGCTATCTGCTCTATCAGGCCTCTAACCGTGATGTGTCCTTTAACTAGAATGTCCATCCTCTATTCCTCTACAGGGAAGGCAGCGATGTTTCATGCTCTGAGTGTCACAAAGCCTTTGATTATTCAGTGCAGCAGAGTCTTCCCCAGAGTAACAAGCAAGCTGAATGACACAGTGCCACAGTCGAGACTATGCCCCAGTGCACCTTGGTTATTCCCTGTGGTTGTGTTCCTTCATCTGGATCACTGCTGTAGGAGTTACAGAGCGACCTTTTAATAAGAGCTCCCAGTAGAGTCCTAAAGAGTCACCATCTTTAATGTATATAATCAATACTTACCCCTTCCCTCTTATGCTGCTCCTAAGGCCACCTGTGTAAAAGGAAAAAATAAAAAATAAAAGCCCACTGCCAGCTTACTCCTCGGGTAAGATAAACAAATCACTCCTTTTACAGACACTATGAGCTATAAGCCACATTGTTTCAACTTGACTGAAAGGAGTTTTGTATGAATTTGTTTTAATTAAGGGAATCAAGATACAAAAAAATAGCTATGTTAATCAGAAATGTGGATGCTTGGAAAAAAGGAATCAAGAGATATTTTCAGAGAAAAAAATTTCTCTAAAAGTAGAAAAAAAGAATGATGTATGTAAGAATGAATAATATCTCAAAAGATTTATCTTAAAGTGTAACTATCCTACCTTTTTACCTTGGTTCTTCCAAATCATTTCTGAAAGCTAAACAACAGAGACTACACATTAGAAAACCAGTAAACATTTACTAAATGATTTTCAGAAATTAATGTATCTGTTGTACATGTTGAAGCTAAATAGATATTAAAGAATACAGTTATACAAAATATAATCATCCAAAAAGGAGTGATGTCAATTATTGACAGCACAGTTATAAAACCAGCAGGGGCAAAGTTAGATCTAGTAGGAAAAGAAAACCAGCCTGCTTGAGGCCCTGGGACAGGTTCATCGTGTATGGCCCAGGAAATCTGCCCTCAGAAGGGATAAACACATTTAGGACTTCCCGGAGAGTAACAGATTTATTGAAACATTTGCCGAATACAAGGCAGTTTGATGAGGTTATGACAAGAGTGCATTTTAGGATTCAAGGAGAGCCATGTTCCTTCTGCAACTTCATGACAATGAGGCATATGACAATTTACTTGACTGCTCTAATCTCCCATTTTTTGTGGGTTTTTAAAAAAAGTTTACGTATGGTTGGAAATATTTATGCCACTTCTGCTTCCACTAAATAAATAAGCTAGCTTATTTATTAAATAATAAATAAATAAATAAGCTAGCTATGACAAAGTGGAATCGTTTCAGTTAATCAGGAGATTAAAGCAAGAGAAAGAACTGGATTGGTCAGATTGTCTAGGAAATAGGGTTCCTTTTCTGAAAACGAAGACTTGAAGGAGCTGTTTGATACTTTGTTTGTTTTTTTTTACAATCATTATCTCATTCAATCCTTATAGCAACTCTACAAAATAGTACTATTGACATTTGCATCTTACAGATGAAAAATTTAGACCAGAGAGTTAAGCAATGTTCCCAAGGTTAAACAGCTGGTGTGGGTCCGAGAGCCCAAAGCTCTGCCATGCTACATGCCCAGTCTTGTTATCAACAGTTTCCTCTCAGCAAATTCTGTTTGCTTCTCATAAACTAGAAACAAACAAACAAACAAACAACTACCAAAAATCTTGTTAAAAGCTTGAAGGCAACTACCAAATCATTCATCCTCTCTACAGAGGATAAAATTAAAGATTTAATTAATACAATTAAGTGGATTATACTGTAAAAAAAAATAAGGATAAAGGAATCAAATGATTAGATGAAAATGACAGGGATGGCCAGTGTTCTTGAGGTCTAAAACAAAGTTTTCCTATTAATGAAAAAAGGAATTCAAACTGTACAGATGGCCCAAGATAATGTGAATCCAAGACCTGGTTTACATATCTTTTAATTTTAAACTTGTAAAAGTCTTCGTGTATTTTATATCTATAACCTCAAAGAAATAGCAACAATACTAAATGTAGAAACAATTTGATGCAAAACATTGCCTCTGTATATTTCTTGATGTCACATTTTAAGATACGAGTTCACACTTTTGTAGTCAAAAGTCCTCTTCCTCTCTCCCACAGGAAATTATGCCAGGGAGTGGGAGACACCTGGCTGGCCAGGCAGAGGATCCAGAAGGGAAGGAGGGAGGACACAGAGGGAGAGGGAAAGAAAATTCTTAGGCTGGGCTGAGTTGAGAATAGTCAGAAACAACCCACAAAATGACTTCAGAAGCGGTGGAAACAGTGTGCTTAGGTAAACCTTTAGGTGATAGGCTCTGGAGAATTTTAGTTTACCAGAAGAAATAGACCTGAAAGCCCCAAGTCCCTGGACACAGAAGTAGGAAAATCTCTCCCAAATATGCTTTGTTAGCATCATTTGTTACAGGCATAAAAATGTATGTCATCAAGTTAGACAATGAATATAGAAAAATGACAACCCTGTCTCCAAGGAGCCTATTTGTAGCATAGGATGAGATAAATACAATATTTCAGCAGTCCCTAGCTATGGAGGGTCTGCTGGGTTTACAGGGAGTGGAAGCAGAAAAGTATGGACATGGAGGAGAAGGTTGACTCTGCAGGCATCTGACAGCTCCCTTCTCCTTGGTGAAGGCAGCTTCATGTGAAGTGAGGCACCCCATGTCCAGGGGAGGTGGGAGCTCCACTTGCTGCAGCAGCCATGGCCTGTGGGTTCTCAGGGCTACTCTGGAGGTTAATCAGAGAATGTCAAAGCAACCACATTTTAACAGAAGGAATATGGCAGTTGGGAAGTTTCCAAGCAATCAGTCCTCCTTTATTTGAACTACAGGAAGAAATTTTGGGGACTGAGGCACAAAATAACTACTAATACACATTCTGACTGGCTCCCAAGACTGATGGTCTAAGGAAATAATATCTGTTACATATGAGTATAGATAAGTCTTTAATACCAAATAACTACTAATTATTTATTGAGCTACTACAAAGTAAGACAATATGCAGGACCCTGGAGATGCAATGAAGAGTAACAAGCTTCAGTCCTTGAGCTCATGTGCTTCAGAAGCCCAGGCAGGGAAGACAATCAGATAGTCACACAAATGAGGAAGTACCCTAATGACCGACTGAAGTCATTTCTATTAAGGAAAAAGCCTGGTTATAACATATAACAAAGGACATTGGTTAAGCAATGTTCCCAAGGTTAAACAGCTGTGAACTAGGTGGGTTGATGAAGTTGAGGAGCTTTCTCATTTTAAAATCTTTCATAGTGTTACAATAGTGTGTAACTAAACTATCAACATTGAAAGTTATCCAAGAAATAATCCATCCAATGTAGTAGATAACCTAGAGATTTTTACATTATGGAACGAAAAAAAATATGCTTTGGATAGATTTGTTCAGAATAGCATTGCTATTTAGACCAGCCTCTAACAAGCAGTATTTGGTAAAATCTTATTATTGTAGTTTTCAAATAGTACATGTTGTTATGTTATGAAACCAAGGTTGCTTAGCTATTTCCAATTGTAGTGACCAGTTGTGGCATGGAATACTTTATTAATTCTCTCACAAATCTCCAATGGGGAAAGCTAATATTGTTAATTGCATGACCACTGAGAGAAATTTTACAAATTGCAAAACACTACAGCTCAAAAAGAATAACTGTGTATTAATGAAAGAAGTAAAACTGATTTTAAAAATGAAAAAAATATAATTTTCACATTGAACATGCTTTAATCTTTGAGAAAAGTTAAAATTTGATAATACTTAAAGAGATTATCAAATACTGCTATAAAAATGTCAAGGAACTATAAGCATATTTTCTCATAATAAAACATTCAAAGACACTGAAGAAAATAAAACTGATTAAAATAAAAAGGGGAGGGGGACACCCAAGATGGCCGAATAGAAACAGCTCCAGCCTCCAGCTCCCAGTGTGAGCCACACAAAAGACGGGTGATTTCTGCATTTTCAATTGAGGAACCGGGTTCATCTCACTGGGGTGTGCCGGACACTTGGTGCTGGTCAGTAGGTGCAGCCCAACCAGCGAGAGCTGAAGCAGGGCGAGGCGTCATCTCACCTGGGAAGCGCAAGGGGGAAGGGAATTCCTATTCCTAGCCAAGGGAAACTGAGACACACAACACCTGGAAAAATCAGGTAACTCCCATGCTAATACTGCACTTTACCAAGGGTCTTAGCAAACGGTACACCAGGAGATTATATCCCATGCCTGGCCCAGAGGGTCCCACGCACACGGCGCCTCCCTCATTGCTAGCACAGCAGTCTGAGATCTAACTGCAAGGTGGCAGTGAGGCTGGGGGAGGGGCGCCCGCCATTGCTGAGGATTAAGTAGGTAAACAAAGCTGCAGGGAAGCTCAAACTGGGTGGAGCCCACCGCAACTCAAGGAGGCCTGCCTGCCTCTGTAGACTCCACCTTTGGGGACAGGGCATAGATAAACAAAAAGCAGCAGAAACCTATGCAGATGTCAATGTCCCTGTCTGACAGCTTTGAAGAGAGCAGTGGTTCTCCCAGCATGGAGGTTGAGATCTGAGAATGGACAGACTGCCTGCTCAAGTGGGTCCCTGACCCCTGAGTAGCCTAACTGGGAGACATCCCCCATTAGATGCATACTGACACCTCACACCTCACACGGCTGGGTACACCTCTGAGACAAAGCTTCCAGAGCAAGAATCAGACAGCAACACTTGCTGTTCAGCAATATTCTATCTTCTGCAGCCTCTGCTGCTGATACCCAGGCAAACAGGGTCTGGCATGGACCTCAAGCAAACTCCAACAGACCTGTAGCTGAGGGTCCTGACTGTTAGAAGGAAAACTAACAAACAGAAAGGACACCCACACCAAAATCCCATCAGTATGTCACCATCATCAAAGACCAAAGGCAGATAAAACCACAAAGATGGGGAAAAAGCAGTGCAGAAAAGCTGGAAATTCAAAAAATCAGAATGCATCTCCCCCTCCAAAGGAACACAACTCATCGCCAGCAACGGAACAAAGCTGGACAGAGAATGACTTTGACGAGCTGAAAGAAGAAGGCTTCAGTCGATCAAACTTCTCAAGGCTAAAGGAAGAACTATGTACCCAGCACAAAGAAACTAAAAACCTTGAAAAAAGAATGGAAGAATGGATAACTAGAATAACCAATGCAGAGAAGTTCATAAACGAACTGATAGAGATGAAAACCATGACACGAGAACTACGTGACAAATGCACAAGCTTAAGTAACCAACTCGATCAACTGGAAGAAAGAGTATCAGTGAGTGAAGATCAAATGAATGAAATGAAGTGAGAAGAGAAGTGCAGAGAAAAAAGAGTAAAAAGAAATGAACAAAGCCTCCAAGAAATATGGGATTATGTGAAAAGACCAAATCTACATCTGATTGGTGTGCCTGAAAGTGATGGGGAGAATGGAATCAAGTAGGAAAACCCTCTGCAGGATATTATCCAGGAGAACTTCCCCAACCTAGCAAGGCAGGCCAACATTCAAATTCAGGAAATATAGAGAACACCACAAAGATACTCCTCCAGAAGAGCAACTCCAAGATACAAAATTGTCAGATTCACCAAGGTTGAAATGAAGGAAAAAATGTTAAGAGCAGCCAGAGTCAAAGGTCTAGTTATCCACAAAGGGAAGACCATCGGACTAACAGCGGAGCTCTCGGCAGAAACTCTACAAGCCAGAAGAGAGTGGGGGCAATATTCAACATTCTTAAAGAAAAGAATTTTCAACCCAGAATTTCATATCCAGCCAAACTATGTTTCATAAGTGAAGGACAAATAAAATCCTTTACAGATAAGCAAATGCTTAGAGATTTTGTCTCCACCAGTCCTGCCCTACAAGAGCTCCTGAAGGAAGCACTAAACATGGAAAGGAACAACCAGTACCAGCCACTGCAAAAGCATGCGAAAATGTAAAGACCATCAATGCTACGAAGAAACTGCATCAACTAATGAGAAAATAACCAGCTGATATCATGACAGGATCGAGTTCACACATAACAATATTAACCTTAAATGTAAATGGACTAAATGGTCCAATTAAAAGACACAGACTGGCAAATGGGATAAACAGTCAAGACCCATCAGTGTGCTGTATTCAGGAGACCCATCTCATATGCAGAGACACACACAGGCTCAAAATAAAGGGATGGAGGAAGATCTACCAACCAAATGGAAAACAGAAAAAGGCAGGGGTTGCAATCCTAGTCTCTGATAAAACAGACTTTAAACCAACAAAGATCCAAAGAGACAAAGAAGGCCATTACATAATAGTAAAGGGATCAATTCAACAAGAAGAGCTAAGTATCCTAAATATATATGCACCCAATACAGGAGCACCCAGATTCATAAAGCAAGTCCTTAGAGACTTATAAAGAGACTGAGACTCCCATACAATAATAATGGGAGACTTTAACACCCCACTGTCAACATTAGACAGATCGACGAGACAGAAAGTTAACAAGGATATCCAGGAATTGAACTCAACTCTGCACCAAGCAGACCTAATAGACATCTACAGAACTCTCCACCCCAAATCAACAGAATATACATTCTTCTCAGCACCACATTGCACTTATTGCAAAATTGACCACATAGTTGGAAGTAAAGCACTCCTCAGCAAATGTAAAAGAACAGAAATTATGACAAACTGTCTCTCAGACCACAGTGCAATCAAACTAGAACTCAGGACTAAGAAACGCAATCAAAACCACTGAACTACATGGAAACTGAACAACCTGCTCCTGAATGACTACTGCATAAATAACGAAATGAAGGCAGAAATAAAGATGTTCTTTGAAACCAATAAGAACAAAGATACAACATACCAGAATCTCTGGGACACATTTAAAGCAGTGTGTAGAGGGAAATTTATAGCACGAAATGTCCATAAGAGAAAGCAGGAGAGATCTGAAATTGACACCCTAACATCACAATTAAAAGAACTAGAGAAGCAAGAGCAAACACATCTAAAAGCTAGAAGAAGCCAAGAAATAACTGAGATCAGAGCAGAACTGAAAGCAACAGAGACACGAAAAATCCTTCAAAAAATCAATGAATCCAGGAGCTCGTTTTTTGAAAAGGTCAACAAAATTGATAGCCCACTAGCAAGACTAATAAAGAAGAAAAGAGAGAAGAATCAAATATACGTAATAAAAAATGATAAAGGGGATATCACCACCGACCCCACAGAAATACAAACTACCATCAGAGAATACTATAAACACCTCTATGCAAATAAAGTAAAAAACCTAGAAGAAATGGATAATTTCCTGGACACATACACTCTCCCAAGACTAAACCAGGAAGACGTTGAATCCCTGAATAGACCAATAGTAGGCTCTGAAATTGAGGCAATATTCAATAGCCTACCAACCAAAAAAAAGTCCAGGACCAGATGGATTCACAGTCGAATTCTACCAGAGATATAAGGAGGAGCTGGTACCATTCCTTCTGAAACTATTCCAATCAATAGAAAAAGAGGGAATCCTCCCTAACTCATTTTATGAGGCCAACATCATCCTGATACCAAAGCCTGGCAGAGACACAACAAAAAAAGAGAATTTTAGACCAATATCCCTGATGAACATTGATGCAAAAATCCTCAATAAAATACGGACAAACTAAATCCAGCAGCACATCAAAAAGCTTATCCACCATGATCAAGTGGGCTTCATCCCTGGGATGCAAGGCTGGTTCAACATATGCAAATCAATAATGTAATCCAGCATATAAACAGAACCTAAGACAAAAACCACATGATTATCTCAAGAGATGCAGAAAAGGCCTTTGACAAAATTCAACATCCCTACATGCTAAAAACTCTCAATAAATTTGGTATTAATGGAACGTATCTCAAAAAAATAAGAGCTATTTATGACAAACCCACAGCCAATATCATACTGAATGGGCAAAAACTGGAACTATTCCCTTTGAAAACTGGCACAAGACAAGGATGCCCTCTCTCACCACTCCTATTCAACATAGTGTTGGAAGTTCTGGCTAGGACAATCAGGCAAGAGAAAGAAATAAAGGGTATTCAGTTAGGAAAAGAAGAAGTCAAATTGCCCCTGTTTGCAGATGACATGATTGTATATTTAGAAAACCCCATCGTCTCAGCCCAAAATCTCCTTAAGCTGATAAGCAACTTCAGCAAAGTCTCAGGATACAAAATTATGTGCAAAAATCACAAGCATACTTATACCCCAATAACAGACAGAGAACCAAATCATGAATGAACTCCCATTCACAATTGCTTCAAAGAGAATAAAATACCTAGGAATCAAACTTACAAGGGATCTGAAGGACCTCTTCAAGGAGAACTACAAACCACTGCTCAGTGAAATAAAAGAGGACACAAATGAATGGAAGAACATACCATGCTCATGGATAGGAAGAATCAATATCGTGAAAATGGCCACACTGCCCAAGGTAATTTATAGATTCAATGCCATCCCCATTAAACTACCAATGACTTTCTTCACAGAATTGGAAAAAACTGTTTTAAAGTTCATATGGCACCAAAAAAGAGGCCGCATTGCCAAGACAATCCTGAGCCAAAAGAACAAAGCTGGAGGCATCACGCTACCTGACTTCAAACTATACTACAAGGTTACAGTAACCAAAACAGCATGGTACTGGTACCAAAACAGATATATAGACCAATGGAACAGAACAGAGCCCTCAGAAATAATACCACATATCTACGGCCATCTGATCTTTGACAAACCTGAGAAAAACAAGAAATGGGGAAAGGATTCCCTATTTAATAAATGGTGCTGGGAAAATTGGCTAGCCATAAGTAGAAAGCTGAAACTGGATCCCTTCCTTATCCTTATACAAAAATTAATTCAAGATGGATTAGAGACTTAAATGTTAGACCTAAAACCATAAAAACCTTAGAAGAAAACCTAGGTAATACCATTCAGGACATAGGCATGGGCAAGGACTTCATGTCTAAAACACCAGAAGCAACGGCAACAAAAGCCAGAACTGACAAATGGGATCTAATTAAACTAAAGAGCTTCTGCACAGCAAAAGAAACTACCATCAGAGTGAACAGGCAACCTACAGAATGGGAGAAAATTTTTGCAATCTACCCATCTG
Source organism: Macaca thibetana thibetana (assembly GCF_024542745.1). Lineage (NCBI taxonomy): Eukaryota > Metazoa > Chordata > Mammalia > Primates > Cercopithecidae > Macaca > Macaca thibetana. Next base: position 61,875,872 of record NC_065589.1, read on the forward strand.
ACAAAGGGCTAATATCCAGAAGCTACAAAGAACTCAAACAAATTTACAATAAAACAAAACAAAACAAAACAAAACAAAACAAAAAAAAAAAAAACATCAGAAGTGGGCAAAGGATATGAACAGATATTTCTGAAAAAAAGACATTCATACAGCCAACAAACACATGAAAAAATGCTCATCATCACTGGCCATCAGAGAAATGCAAATCAAAACCACAATGAGATACCATCTCACACCAGTTAGAATGGCAATCATTAAAAAGTCAGGAAACAACAGGTGCTGGAGAGGATGTGGAGAACACTTTTACACTGTTGGTGGGACTGTAAACTAGTTCAACCACTGTGGAAAACAGTATGGCGATTCCTCAAGGATCTAGAACTAGAAATACAATTTGACCTAGCCATCCTATTACTAGGTATATACCCAAAGGATTATAAATCATGCTGCTCTAAAGACACATGCACACAAATGTTTATTGAGGCACTATTCACAATAGCAACGACTTGGAATCAACCCAAATGTCCATCAGTGACAGACTGGATTAAGAAAATGTGGCACATATACACCATGGAATACTATGCAGCCATAAAAAAGGATGAGTTCATGTCCTTTGTATGGACATGGATGCAGCTGGAAACCATCATTCTCAGCAAACTATTGCAAGAACAGAAAACCAAACACTGCATGTTCTCACTCGTAGGTGGGAATTGAACAATGAGATCACTTGGACACAGGAAGGGGAACATCACACACTGGGACCTATTGTGGGGAGGGGGAAGGGTGGAGGGATCGCGTTAGGAGATATACCTAATGTAAATGACGAGTTAATGGGTACAGCAAACCAACATGGCACATGTATACACATGTAACAAACCTGCGTGTTGCGCACATGTACCCTAGAACTTAAAGTATAATAAATAAATTTAAAAAAGAAAGAAAAAAATACAAAAAAAAAAAAAAATAGTGTGGCGCCTGGAATCCCTGCTACTTGGGGGGCTGAGGCAGAAGAATCGCTTGAACTGGGGAGGCAGAGTTTGCAGTGAGCCAAGATTGTGCCACTGCATGCTAGCCTGGGCAAGAGCCAGACTGTCTCTAAAAAAAAAAAAAAAAAAGGAAAAATAAAATAAAATAAAATAAAAAGGGAACTGCTGGTTGGAAACAAAAATCAAGTAACAGTTTTGTATTTTAAGCGATTGCAATAATAATTGAAATTTTCTCTCAGGTCAATTTATGTGAAGTTAAAATACTTCTATATTTAGCTCCATCTTTAAGAATGGAATAATCATTGCGCTAAGGAGATAATAACTTTAAGAAATTTTCCCCAGTTGCCTATGGATATTTTTTCAATACATTTCCAAGTTCTTAATATATTTCTATCAATTTTGGAAAGATTTTGCCAAGAAAAGTCTGCAATATTTAGAACAGTATCATTGCCAAGTCTGGCTAAATGTCCTTAAGCAAGTTGTGGATTTCAAACAATGCAACACACCGCAGCCAGGAAATGATGATCTAAATGTTTTCAGTTCTAGTGCCCACTGAAGTTCTTTTCTTTATCCTCCCGATCACAGTATACAAGCCATCAGCAGTAAATCTTGATCTTCCTGTTAGTGGCTGAGCTTACAAAGACACAGAAGACATCTTGAGAGCTTGAATGAAAAGATTTGGATGATTATTATTTTGGCAAAAATGAAAATGTTGGGCTCACGTTTGCAGCATGTCACAAAACACCTATAACTTAGAACTCAAGGATATATTGGAATATCAGGTGCTCTGTCAGGATTGCACATATGGCTTGGGAATGTCTCATCTAAAGCATTTCTACTTGAAGTCTGACCCCAGCATCAGCAGTTAAAAATACAGATTTGTGACCCTCACCTGCTGAATTAGTATCTCTGAGATGGGCCTCAGGGATCTCTGTTTTAACAAGGTGTCCAGGTGATTCTTAGTCTCACTTAAGCGCTAGAACTTCTGGTTTAAAGGACTTCTGGGTGCCGGGTTACAAGACAATCAGATTGTTCCCCCATAACAGCAACATAGACATCACCTGGAAACTTTTGAGAAACACAGACTTTTCTGCCCTAGCCCTACAGAGTCGGTCTACATTTTAGGAAGGTCCCTATGGGATTTCAAGTCCAAGTTGGAAATTGAAAGGGCGCTGATCTCCTGTTTTCTGAGGGAGTGTTCCCCCTGAGGCCTCTCCTCTCCAGCAGTAGCTAGAGTGCTCTGGGCCTCTCTCTCCTCTCCCATACCAAAATCCTCATTTACCCAACGATGTGTTTCAGGCAGGCGCAGGGACAGGAAGTGATTTGTATGAGCTAGTAAGTTTTAGTGTATAGTTACTGGTAAAATTCAATGTGCTTTGAATTCCTACAACACTGGCATTAAAAGAAAAGATTTTTGGAGATGACTCTCTCTCTCTCTATATATAAATACATTGCTTCTATAAAAAGGCTTTATTTTTTATCTTGTAAGGCTTTTCTTAATACAATAATTGTACATATTTATGGGGTACAGTGATATTTTGATACACGTACACAAAGTATAATGATCAGAGTAAATTAATTAGCATATCCATCACCTCAATCATTTGTGTTGGGAGTATCCAAAGTCCTCTTTTCCAGCTATTTGAAAATATACAATAAATATTGTTAACTATAGTCACTCAAGAATGCTATGAAACACTACACTAGAACTGATTCTCTTATCTAGCTGTAATATTTTATGTCTGTTAAGCAACCTCTCCCTAACATCCCTTCTCTCCTGCCCTTCCCAGCCTCTAGTAACCACTATTCTACCCTCTCCTACCTTTATAAGATCATGTTTTTTAGATTACATGAGTGAAAATGTGTATTTCTTATGGCTAAATAGTACTGCGTTGTGTATATACATTATATCCATTCACCTACTGATGGACCCTTAGGATGATTCCATTATCTTGGCTACTGCTGCAACATGGGAGTGCAGGTATCTCTTTGATATACTGATTTATTTTCTTTCGGATAAATACCCAAAAGTAGGATTGCTGGATCTTATGGTAGTTCTATTTTTAGTTTTTCTGAGGAATCTCTGGACTGTTTTCCAGAATGGCTGTACTACTTTACATTCCCATCAATAGTGTGGGAGTGTTTCCCTTCCTCTAAATCCTCGCCAGCATCCATTGTTTTTCGTTGGTCTGAAAACAGCCATTATAACCAGGGTAAGAAAATATCTCATTATGGTTTTGATTTGCATTTCCCTGAAGATTAGTGATTTGGGGCAGTTTTTCATATAGTTATTGGCTATTTGTCTTCTTTTTGGAAAAATGTCTAGTGAGATCACCTGCCCATTTTTAAACTGGATTTTTTTGTGTGTCACTTTTCCTTGAATGACTCTCTAATGTGAGATTCTAGGCACAGTGAGAAACTGGTGGAGTAACTCAAGGTTTGGGGGGGCTAGAAGTTTTTTGTATTCTACAAATCAGGCATGAATAGGTTGACTCCTTTCTTTTATAAACAAGAAATGATTGCACAAATAATTCACCTCCACTGGCCGGTCACCTAGATTTTCTTCAACTATCTGATAACCCCAGACCAGTATGAGCCCAGTATTCTTGGTGGTCGGTCTAGCCAGTAACACTGCAGTGGTTTCAAGAGACCAAAAATTAAATATACACCTAGGGGTTGGGGTGATTTTGAATGTCCTATACACATTGGCACTTTACAGCACCCTGAAAAGTCCTGGAATCAAATACTCCTGCCTCCTCCAACCACCCTATGCCCAAATCTGGAGATCCCGGTTTCCAAATATTATGATTATAGGATGGAGATGGTGGCATGGTTTTTAAAGTTTTTTAGCCAATTATAATACACAATTTTAGGCAATACTGATAATTACTGATCAGTTGTGTTACTGTTCATGAAGTTTTCATGCATAATTCAATGGTGACTATACTGTTATTACTTGAATAAGACATATAATAGAAGTTTTCTTTTATATATATGAAATGCTACCATTTTATACCTCAATCTGATGCATGCATGATTTGTTATAACACAAGTTCTGCATCTAAATATAGGTCCAAGCACGCAAAATAAACAGTAATTGTAATTTTGGTATTACCTTGCATTTTGCTAGTAACTGTTTAAAAAAGTAAACCATTTAAAATGAAAATACAAGCTGAGGATGGCTACATTTATTAAGCATTTCTTAATCAAAATTTACTGAACACTAACTATGCACTAAATACTACAGCAAAGAGCTAGCTGGGATTTGGACAATCATTGATCTTTACCTAAAATTTAAAGTTTGAAAATCTGACTAGGTACTTCTACTTTGATTTTTATAATTTAACTGAAACACTGGTAAACAAACTAAGCATGAAGCCTAGCTTCTTGAATTACAATTGTTTACAATGTACCTCAATGATATGAGTAAGCCCTTCTAAAGTTGAGATTGTGGCAAGTTTTTACAATATGGACAATAAAGGAGAAACAATTTTTTTCCCATTGTATTTATGATAAAAACAATATTGCCACATAAAGAGGAAATTAAATTTACCCATAGTTCCTTTTTTTCTAGGTATTCTCTTAATCTTTATTTTCTAACCTTTTTAGAAAGGTTATTCTCTAACCTTTTTTCAATGTATTCTTAATCTTTATTCACAACATACTTTTTACATAGTTGTAAGCATGTATTCATACAATTTAGAGGAAATCACTACTTACGGGGTAATATAAAGGGTTTATGCAGACTTCTCTTTAAGGAAAGTATACAGTGTAAAACTTACACCATAATCCTCATAGACTTAAGAGTTTCAACTATCAGACCTAATTACAACTTCCCTTCCTTCCTTCTCCACTTGAGTAAATGAACTAATAGGAGGCTTTCATTAGTTCGAGTGCACTGTCCCTAAGAATACATGTAAAATATTGTTATCTTCTTGCTTAGCATTATCTTTATGCAATCATCATAAAATCTTAAAATTATGAATGCAGATTCTCAAATCTGCATAAAACAGTTTAAAGTTATCAAATGTCTTTTCCACAAGTAATTTTAGTACTTTTTCCTGTATACACTTTGCTTTTTAAATTTTCTGGTATAAACATCCCCATAGTAACTTAACCAAATATCTCATTGTTCTTATTCCTCTCTTGTTGAATAAGGAAGGCAAACAGACTTCTTCAAAGGACATCCGCATCTAAGTACACTACAAACACCAAAGGAGGGGTAGCATTATCTAGGTAGAATCGAGTCTGCAATTAAAGAAGTACGAGCCTGGTTCCACCGTACATCGACTGTGATTGATCTTGGGCCTATCATTTTGGCCCCATGCAATTCAGGTTAAGTCTACTGTAAAAGGAAGATCTTACTGGCACTCCAATTCTTTGTAGATATGATGGCAAAAAAGCAAGAATATTCATAAGCATTTCAAAATCCTCAGATGAAAGATACTGGATTTTTTAACAGAAGATTTCGTTTGTTATTAAAATTCATTAGAATAAATACCACTTAGTACTAACTTGTCCTACTAAAACATCTCTGTATCATTCTGGTTAAAAATTATAAATGAGTTTACCTTTCCAATATGTTTCAAGAATTGTCTGGAGAGCATGCGAATCTGTTTTCATTTAGTGACACACTGACATCTAGTGGAGATTTATGGTGTGCTAAAGGATATCACACACCCAAAAATAACCACAGTTCTGATGGGGCAAAGAAAAAGCACCTTTTGTTTTTTATGCAAGGCATCAAGAAAAAGATCTTTAAAAGATTAAAGAAATGTATATTTCTTGTATACTTAAGTTTTGCTTGTTCAATTAGAAACACTGGCCAATTCACAAAACATAAAATAAAAACATGGAATATTAGAGGTGGGAGTGGTGAAAAACTGTTTCATGTTGTGGCTTAAGAGATCCCAAAAAATATCTCACTAATTCAGAATTTAAAGGAGCAAGATGTAATTATGTGCTCACTTCCTCTTTACTTTTTATAGTGAATGCAGGCAAGGGTGGAGGGAAGAAAGGAAGGAAGGGGAGCGGGGGAGAAATGAGGAAAGGGCACGTGAGAAGCAAGCCTTCCAGGATTTCCACTACATCCCTTGAATTAACTTCTGCATCTCCTTGTGGTTAGAATTTTATTAATTCCAGAAGGAAAGCTCCTTTAAGCAAATATATGTGTAAGCTATTTGGCATGTCACTAAGCATTTATCTAAACCTGCTCATTTAATATACTGTATTTACTTTGGAATAAAAATATAAAACAAAATGTTTCTATTACCCTGGGCTTTCCCAATGCTTAGCACCATCAGTAAAAGCATGGCTTTTGTGTTACCTTTCTGTCCTTCCACAGGTAACAAGAAATAAAGGCTAAGTGGCCCCAGGAGGAAGTCAATTTAACATCTGCATATTTTATTTAACATATAATTATTTAAATTAGGTCAGATTAACAATTATTCATTGGAAAATTATCACAATCATATCATATCTGTACAGTTAAATCTAAAACTGTGTCTCCTCCTCCCCCTTTAGTGAACCTGGGAAGGACTCGGAGTGCAGATGGTATATTTGATATACATCAGCCTATTTCCTTGTTTTCTATTGAACTTCAACCACTGGATGGAACTTCTTTACACCACTGTTTAATTGCTTCATTATTCCAGTCAACAGGCAAAGCTGAAGAGGAGGAATTCTGGAAGCTGGAATAAAGAATTTATATTTAAACTGCTGTGTGCTTAGCCTTTGCTTCTGGAAGACCTTTCCACCACACCTCTTGTGAAAAAAAAAAAAAAAAGGAAAAGAAAAGTGAAAACATCTTACTGTTGGCCTGGAGGAAACATGGAACTAAAAGAAATCCTCAAGAACTAGGAAATATGTGATTTTTCTCTTGACAAGAATGTGTATGACGTTGCTCCTTCCACACCCAGAATGCTTCCAAATTCTTTAATTCGCTCTTTCAATGATGTCTGGAAATAAGAATCATCATCCAGAAATGGTTAGACCAGCTCTCAAGTGGAAAATCATATATATATATATATATATATATATTCTTTTTGAAATAGGGTCTTGTTCTGTCATCTAGGCTGGATACAGTGGTATGATCATGGCTCACTGCAGGCTCGACCTCCTGGGCTCAAGCAATCTTCCTGCCTCAGCCTCCCAAGTAGCTTGACTACAGGTGTGCTCACTATGCTTGGCTAATTTTTCAATTTTTTTTTTGTAGAGATAAAGGTCTTGCTATGTTCCCCAGGCTGGTCTTGAACTCCTGGCCTCAAGCGATCCTCCTGCTTAGTCTCTCAAAGTGTTGGGATTACAGGCACGGGCCACCACACCTGCCCCTAAAATAATTTTAAGGCAGCCATGTTACTTAATTATAACCAAATGTCCTTAAATAAATATGTATCCATTGATGGTGTTGTTAAATTTGTAAGAAGAAATATACTCACTTATTTCCTTCTCAGCAATTAACAAACTTCAATCTTCAGAGCCCAGAGACAAAAACAAACAAAAAAAACAACAAAAAAAGATGCGACACAACCTATTAGCACAAGCAAAAACAACGTTCTAACAGTGAAGCTTCATGCTGCACTCCAATGTACAATTACCCATACAATTAAAAAAATATTTTTTTACTGCTTTAAAAAAGTCTTTCAGACACTTTACACTGCCCATTGTTTTACCACTACATAAATTTTCCTTTCACTACATTTCTGCGGTGTTGTTCATTGTTTTTAGTTCAATTACATAGTTGAGAAAACTCAGGCCCAGAGAAGTAAACAAGAATTCCTTGCTACAGAGCAAGACAGCGAATAAGGCATTTGAAAGCTTACTCTATTATAGGCTGGTAGTTGCATTAATTAAACTATTCTGGCTCTGGAATTCAGTATTCTAAAGACCCAGAAGTCAGATTTAAAATATCAATTATTATTGAAGTGTTTTACTCACTAAGAAACTATTGCGATAAATCAATGACCAATAATTACTCCAAAGACATAACTAACATTTAAAAGTTGTGATCTCCACATTCATTTCTTTCAAGAGAAAGTGTCAAAATGTGTTAGGCCACAACCCTTGGTAATTAGTTTTTATATATGTGTAATACAGATTTTATTGGATATGTTCTACAGATGGTGATTTTAAAGATTTCCCAGCAGGATCCCAGCTTTGGAACTAAGGCTGCTGTCCCTACAGTGCATAAGCAGCAGATTCCAGTGATTCTGAGAGAATTCACAAATTGTTTGGGGGGAAGGGGGCATGCGTGTTTGTGTATCCTCCTAAATAGATCTTCTAGTTCCATTTTCCCAGGACATGCTGCCATGTCCTAGACAGGAAATGAGTCTTCCAGACATGTCCAAAGTTGCAGATTCTAAGAAGAGGTGGTTATTCAAAGATCAGTCCATGGGCAGGTTACATAAAATGAATCCAGAGATGTGGTCAGAGTACTTGTGCACAATATATTTAATCTTGGAAAAAGCATTTACAGTAATATTATAGAATATCAATATTACCACCACCAGAATCAACCACTTTTTGTGATAATGACTTCCCTGGAAATGTTAAGAAAATAGAGACAAGTCTGACTTACAGAATCTGAGGAAACTTTATTGATCTCTTTATCCTTCCAGCATTATGAGAGCAGGCAATACAATGTTTTAACCCAACCAAGCTCAAAGGAGTAAACCTTTTTCCCAAATCATAAATGGGCTGGATGTTTCCTCCACATTATAATACGCTCTCCTAAATCAACCTTCATTCACCTCCATGACAATAATAACCCACAACTCAGTGCAGGATGGGGATGCTTTTGCTGTTTCTCTTCAGAGGTCCTCACCGGAGTGTTCTTATCTTCTTGTGGGCTTCTGGCATCCTATGATATTTAACATTCAGTGCCTCCCCAGTGACAACCACATGGTTACATAAATCCTTCTTTGAAATTACACGAAGAGAAAAAATACATTTCTAGCTAATGACTAAGAAGCCTCTAACAAGCTGCAAGTCAAAAGAAATACAAATGATTTCTAATTTTAGTTAACAATACATAGGATTTCAGAGATGCTATTCTCTAAGTACAGACTTCGGAGATACTATTCATGGCAATATTCCAGTCAGGCCTTAAATAAGAAAATGCTGTTTTAGCAAGGTGCCTGAGGAGACGTATTAACAACATGAAACAGGAAAGGTGATCAACATGAGATTTAACATTCTCTGGTCTCTTAAACTCACTTCATTGAAAAGCCTTCCCTCTGAGCTTAACTAACATTAGCCTGTTAACTTTAAATCTGGAAAGTTTGGGCCCATGTTTAAATGTGGCCAAACAGGTGACCCTTGAAGAACAACACAGGGGGGTGACCCCACACAGTGGAAAATCCCACATATAACTTTTGATTTCTCAAAAGTAGTAGCCTACAGTGGACCAGGAGTTTTACTGATAACAAAGTAGGGTAACACATAAATAGATTAATATCTACATATATTTTATGCATTCATGATGTAACTATTTTTAAATAGTTTGCAAGTTTTTTCAAATTGTTATAAATTTCCAAAAGTTTTCTGATACATTTATTGAAAAAAAAATCTGCATATTAAGTGGACCTGTGCAGTTCAAACCCGTGTTGTTCAAGGGTCAAATGCACTTGTAAATCTTACTGGAAACATATCACTATAATAAAAATAAAAACATGTGGCACCATATGTCAAACTGATATACAGTATTTATCCCAATCGTGTACTTGCTTACACCTGTAGTGTCATTTTTTTGAAGGTGCTACATATAGCTAGCACGTAAGCTAAAACACTTCCAATACTCAAATTCAGCAAAACAACAACAACAACAAAAAACCCTCAAAAAAGTATAAAGTTGTCCACTCATCAGTGAATTATTTTGAACTGAACAGAAGGCTCAATTTCAGCACTGCCAAATGCTCTTAGGCACAGAAGCAATGCACCATCTGTCTTGAAGCACCAAGTATATCCATTCACATTTAAAATACTGGTGTGCCTAGCCAAGTATCTTGAGCAATCCATTTTCTGATGCTTGATTGAAACTTAACATGGCTAGCAACAAGGTTACATGCATCAATACTTTCAACTGCTAGTAGTAAAATTATAAAAACGTCAGAGCATCAAAGAGTTGTAGTCCTATGAGCAGAAAACCTTGAAGAAGAGTTAGTGAATTAAGGAAATGTTCTCAATGAGTCACTATCGCTTTCTCTGAGGAAATATTTTTCCGGGATACATGGAACTGCTGCCACTGTTAAGAGTGACTCTGATATTTCATTAGGAAATGAGTGCATCCGAAGCTGCTACTGAAATAGATGCTGCTTCATCCAGGGAGTACACTGATATGATGACAGAAAGGCTTCTGTGGAGTGTGGAGTTTATTCAGTAAACAACGGGCAGCCGCTGAAGTTGGAGCAGGGACTGTCCTGGTAAAGAGTTTACTCTGGGAAGATTAATGTAATAGTGGTGTGAAGAATGGGTTGGTGTTGTTTGGATGAACAAGAGAATAACTTTTAAAAGGTTCCTTTAGATAAGGAATAACCAAGGGCCTGAATGAGACAGCAGGAGTGGAAGGAAGAGAACAGAATCAAGACATGATTTCCTTCAGAAATAAGAAAAAAAGAAAGCAACTACCAGTCTAAATGTGAAATATTCTAAAGCAAGCTTGTCCTACCTGCAGCCCATGATGGCTTTAAATGCAGCCCAACACAAATTCGTAAACTTTCTTACAACATTATGAGATTTACGCATGGGCGATTTATTTAGCTCATCAGCTACCGTTACAGTGTTAGTGTACTTAATGTGTGGCCCAAGACAATTATTCTTCCAATGTGGCCCAGGGATGCCAAAAGATTAGACACTCCTGTTCTAAAGAATATTATTGTAATCAGCTTATGAAAGTGAAGAGTCATATCCTATTTTTTTTTCAGATAAAAACTATAGTTGGGCTTAAAGGTGCAATAATCACAGCAGAAGTATTGTTCAGAAAGACCCAATCAGGAAAAAAAAAAAAAAAGAAAAGTTTCACTTCTAAGTATTTATTAACTCTTAACTCTTGGCTTTCTAGGTTAAGTAGTTGAGCCAATTAAAATTCCAACCTCTTTGCTGACTAGTTTTTCAGAGAAAATAAGCAAAAAAGGCCCCACTTCTTACATATCAATCTTGGGAGGCAAGAAGTCAGGACAATAGCAGGGAAAGGTAAGCAGAATAAAAGGTATGAGCCTTGGTCACAAGTTGTGACTGCCCTATGGATTTTTTGGAAATGAAACCTATCTTCAAATTCCCTACTTCCTGAGTGAGGTACAGTCCAAAGGGACAGAAGGCTTGTAACTGAGTCTTGCCACGGGACCGGTGGTGGAAGGGAGGATCACAGAAATTGGTGTCACTATGTCCTTCTCTGACCACCATATCCATAAAATAGAACTGGGGTAAAGAATACTCAGTTTTCTAGTCATTTTTCCTCTAGCAAACTCAGAGACGACATCTGCCACATTATCCACTGAGGCTTTTCCAAAGCTCTGTGTAACTCACCCTGGACATCCCTCTTCCTGACTAGACTATGATGACCTCCTTGGGAAACACAGCATAACTATTTTTTGTGTCCAGCATTTAAAGCAGTATTAACTTTCAGCAAATAATCGAATTTCTCTAGTTAAAATTGGTGTCAATGTAGATTCTTCAGTGATTTCAGGAAAATCATTTGAA